>NW_027175887.1:17620927-17653427 GCF_023055335.1 Clinocottus analis
CCTGCTAACTCCCCGCTGTAGCATGCTAGCGCTCCTGCTAGCTCCCCGCTAGCTGCTGGTGCCCGAGTCGGAAGTCGAGCTGGGGCCGGCCCCGCTGCCTTCGATGGTAGTCGGGGAGCTAGCGGTAGAGCTAGCATCAGCGCTAAGCTGGCTACAGCGGGGAGCTAGCACCAAGAGGTAGTCACGACTTTTACGGTAATCATTCAGTCAACAGACTGAACTACACGAGACGTATGAATGGCGACGAGGACAAAAACACAACCTGTAACACCAGAAAGCAAATGAGGAAAAAAGAACATAAATGTAGAAAAGAGGAGCAATAAGATGTGAAGACGACACTTTATGGATCTCTGCATGCAGGAACTGTAAGTCCACCCAGAACCAGACAAAGAAAACCATTGTGGTAAATATAGATTTTTTTTTTTTTTTTTACTTAATGAACAGATGACCCAAAAAAAACACTTAAACACGGAAAAATACATATTTCTCATTGTGTTTGACGTTTGCATTTACTTCCATCGTAAATTATGATGTTAAAATATCATAAAATGATGATATTAAAGTAGGAAGTCCAGTGTGTGTGGCGTGACGGCCTCTAATGGAGAGTTGGCAGATTACAACAAACTGGAACTTCTCCCTTTGTGAAACACACAGAAAAAGTCCTGATCTGAAGAACGTACGAAGATATATAAAATAAAATGTAAGAAAAACACGTTCAGGTGATTACACACGAAAGAAAACACTTATAACATTACTATTGCTTCCAATGGGCCCCCTAAATGCTACACCGGCCCTTTAAGAAGAATGCCACGCAGTCCCAGAGAGACAAAGTCAGAAGGTGAAGAGCAGCGATGAAGTCCGTTCACAAGAAGGCACAACTCGCTCGACCCACTGAACGTACGTCTGCTCTGATGTCCTGATCAAACCTCTCTAATACATCTTTAATGGAGCATTCAGGCCTGAAGGGGGCAGCGCGTCTGAAGCTTCTTAACACCTCCAAAAAAATAAAGAAGTTCAAAACGAGAATGTCGAGCGAGCGTCCGACATCACCTGCCCTGCCCGAGCCACACCGAGATCAGAAACATCGGTCGCGTCAAAGAATCCAACAAGCGAGCCGACTTTACGTCGTGCGACTTTGTTTGAAAGCTGAACTCTTCAAGACATATATTTATATTTCTAAAAAGTACTTTTTGTGCAAATCCTTGTGAAAACCATTTAATAAATCACCCTTTTCCATCCGAGTCATGCACTGTTCCAGCTTCTTGTGGGGGAACAAAAACACTTGACATTTGGTCCCTTTTGTGACAAATTACATAAATTACTCTTAATCACATGTAATATAATGCACCAAAAAAGTACCATAAGAAGGCACACTGTCCAATCAGCAGCGAGTAAGGCCTCGTGTTGGCCAAACAGAGAGATATATATACACATATACTGTATTTATATATGTTTTAGAGTTCTGGGACTCCTCACTTCTTGACGTCGTTCAGGATGATGTTGGCCGTGACGAACAGGAGGCAGGAGGCGGCCCACGCCAGGACGAACCACACCCAGAAGGCGTGGCGGAAGGGCGAGCGGTGCTTGTTGACGGCGTCCCGGCCCACCACGGGCTCCAGGCCGCGGCGGGCGTAGAGCACCAGGCACGCCGGGATGATGTACTGGATCCCCGTGCCGGCGTAGGACCCCGTGATGCCCACCAGGGACTCCAGGTTGTGGGTGCAGAAGGCCACCACGATGGGCGGCACCAGCGTGATGAGGGGGAACGCCACGCGGTCCACCACCCACGGGTAGGTGCCGCCGTCGCGGTGGAACAGCGTCTTCCAGTTGTTGCGCAGCGTGACGGCGATGATGGGGAAGTTGGTGCTGATGGTGAAGACCGGGAACAGGCCCAGGAAGTAGCGCAGGAAGGGCACGTCCAGCACGTTGCAGTTGTCCGTGAAGTTGAGCGTGTACATGTCGTGCAGCAGCGAGCTGTCGAAGCAGAAGATGGCGGTGAAGGAGAGCAGCGCGTAGAAGGCCAGGATCAGCACGTAGTCCAGCACCACCAGCGAGCCCACGCGCCTCTTGTCCGAGATGGGCGTCACCAGCGAGGGCAGCGAGTGCTGGCACATGAAGGAGTACACGCACACGCCGAACAGGTTGGGCACGCCGGAGAGGGAGGCGGCCGGCGGCCGGCCCTCGCCGGCGCCTTTGCCGATGCGGATGAGAGCCAAGACGATCATCATGGTGAAGGCTGAGGAAAAGAAGAGGAGGAGGAAGAAGAGAATCAGGATTAAACTGGAGAAGACAATGCACATCCGGCTCCGTTTGGGACGAGTCCTCCAACAGAGAACCAGCAGCTGTCCTGACGTTTTACCGTAAAAGTCGCGTTACGAGCCGCTACTACCTTCAGTAGGTGTCCTCCGCTGTAGCAGGCTAGCGCTGCTGCTAGCTCCCCGCTAGCTGCTGCTAGCTACCCGCTAGCTGCTGCTAGCTACCCGCTAGCTGCTGCTAGCTACCCGCTAGCTGCTGCTGCCCGCATCCCCGCTGCCCGAGTCAAGTGTTGGGCCGGGACTGGTCCCGCTACCTTCTGTGGTTGTCGGGGAGCTAGCGGAGAGCTAGTAGCAACGCTAGCGGAGAGCTAGCAGCAGCGTTAGCTGGCTACAGTGAGGAGCTAGCACCGAAGGTAGTAGCGGCTTGTAACACGACTTTTACGGTAAACGGAAAAACAAGAAATAAGAAAACTAAATGTAACACAATTTTATCTACATGGTCAAAAAAATGCGTATATTTTATTTAAAAGCCATCACTTTTTTTTGCAATAACCGAATCATAATTTAGATGCAGCTGAATCTAAAATGTGCATTTTGTTTAAGTTAAATGCTCTTCAGCGAATTGGAGTTTCCTCTCAGACTTTTATTGTGATCTGATCTGCGCTGCCTTTATTTAAAATAATAAATAAAAGTTTTCCATTTTTCACTTGCAGTGCAAAAAAAAAAGTTAAGTTTTTTTTTTTTTTTAAATATGCAACGATTCAACTTTTCATTTGTAAAAAGGAGTGCTGGAGCTGCAGAAACATGAGGAATAAAACATAAAGACGTTTGATTTTAACCTGAAAACTGACGCCACAGTCAACTCTATGTTTTCCATGAGATGCAAAACCAACTCTTCAGTCTTCATCTTTCTTGAAAAAGCGTTGTATGACCGCCAGCAGGGGGCGGAGCTTAGCGGCAGAGGGTTTGATGGGACACTGACGGATGAACAATCCTCTAAATATCTTTACACTGTGTGGAACAAATAAATACACAATGAACTGCGCCCGTGTTACGTTTCCTTAATCTAAAAAGAGATTCATGTTGACATGCTGGAGCTGTTGATGTTGTCGTGACCTTGCGCCCCTCCCCCCCCCCCTCCTCACATCCTGTAGCAATTTATATACAACATAAATAACGCCAAAGTAATTGTGATAACTTACAATTGGGCGACTGCAGAAGACAAACATGTGACTCAACGACCTTCAACCAATGTCACTCGTAAAGCAATCTCCGTTTTTTTATTTTTTTTATCCCTTCCCACATCCTCCCGATCTTTTCCATCGATCAAGAAGATTGACGACGGAACTGGAACTGGCTGCACGTGTCGGACGGCTGATTGTGTTTTGAATGAATCTCTGTTGGCTTCACACCCGATGGGAATGTTTAGCGTTCGTCATCTCGCACCGACGTCTTTCGGGGTTGTGATTGTGTTTTAAATGTGGCATCAAAGTGCCTTCAAAGAGGGATTTGATCCAACACATGTGGATAAGAGTCAATCTTTTTCAGGTTTATGCTTCATGTGTTAAAGCTGCATTCTCTCTCCTGACCACCAGGGGGCGACTCCTCTGGTTGTATAGAAGTCTATGCTTCATGTGTTGAAGCTGCATTCTCTCTCCTGACCATCAGAGGGCGACTCCTATGGTTGTATAGAAGTCTATGCTTCATGTGTTGAAGCTGCATTCTCTCTCCTGACCACCAGGGGGCGACTCCTCTGGTTGTATAGAAGTCTATGCTTCATGTGTTAAAGCTGCATTCTCTCTCCTGACCATCAAAGGGCGACTCCTCTGGTTGTATAGAAGTCTATGCTTCATGTGTTGAAGCTGCATTCTCTCTCCTGACCACCAGGGGGCGACTCCTCTGGTTGTATAGAAGTCTATATAAGTGACTCTACTTCTCTCTTGATGTATTCCCTCAGTAAACATTGTAAACATGAGTTTATGTCTCAATCTCTAGTTTCTAGTCTTCTATACAGCGTGATGTTCATTTAGTACATTATGGTCTGTTAGAGTCAAACAGACCATAGAGCAGGGGACGCTTTAGGGGCGGGGCTACAGGGTGATTGACAGGTTGACTTCTCAGTTCGGTAGCTTCCCCTCCGACAGTTTGTCCCAGAAAAAGAAGGAAACCCCGATAGGGAACATTTCACGGTCCGGTAATGAAGTCCCTGGAGCCAGGTGACGCCTCCAATTGATTTGAGCTGACCGGCGTGAAGGCGGAGCTAAGGGCCCCCCCCTCCTCGCCACTCAATCAGCCCGTGACACCCGGGACTTAAGTCACCATCACGGCCCTGCGATTGGCCGGCAGCCAGCCAGCTCAACTTCCATCATCATCGGGCGCGTCCTTTAAACGCGGGGTGACATTTAGGTGGCGCCTCTCGCACCTTAATTTGTCACACACAGGCAGAAAAAGGCTTCCATACACTCACACTCAGAGAGATGGAGGAGGGGGGGGGGGGGGGTCATGCTGCCTTTGATGGAAACATCCGAGTGGGCAAAGCCAGCGTGTCAGGATGCGTTTCAGGTTGCAGAGCGACACATTAGCATGCTGGGAGTCAGCCAGCGAGCTTCATGCGGCGGCTTTTGGTGCATGGAAAGAGGGTGACATTCCCACCATGCGGCCTACTTCCTCCTATGAGGGGCGGACTGTAGGAACTAAGAGTGAGGAAGAAGAAGGAGAAGAAGTATACAACTTCAATGACGAAAAAGTTTAGAAGCAAATTCTAGGAACACTGTGTGAACGCCTGCAAATCAACTAACAAAGTTCTGTCAGAAGAAGAAGAAAAAAAGAAGAGATCATACGATAGAAACATGGAGAAAGCAATTTGTCTACTTTTACGTTAGCTGGAATTAGCTTCACGTTGTCCGGAGACGAAGACAACGTAATTAAATATATATAAATACATATTTATTAACGTACAAATATATATCCGGGATGACGCCGGCAGCAGAAACCAGCGTGCAGTCGTGTAAAAGACTTCTGTTTTTTTCATGCATCAACTTTTTTCCCACCAAAAAAAAAGATGCTAAAAGAGAAATAACTACTGCAGGCTGAGCACTTCCTTCATTGTGTGGTTTGAAGCGTCACGTTCCTCACCCTCGTTTCTCACACACACACACACACACACACACACACACACACACACACACACACACACACACACACACACACACACACACACACACACACACACAGAGGACGTGTCAGCATCACATCAGTGGCCAACGTCTGCAAACTGTTGCACAAGTGTTTGATATTTGATGCATCTTTGGCGGACAGCCAGTGTAATCTCGGTCCTCCCCCCCGTGACCTTCTCCCTCCCGCAGAGGTCAAACCGTTTGGGCAGCAGACCAAACCTTCAAGGACACGGACGCATGAAACGCAGCGCCGCAAAAGTACGATTCATCGGATTAAGTGAAGTCTTTTGGTAATCGGATCATCTTTTCCTTCGTGAATACTACGCGTCAAAATGTTTTTTGACGGCTCCGAAAATGTAGTTTTTCTAGGCTGAACGCCAACAAACCAGAAGAATGTTTTATTAGATTTAAAAAACGATTGAATGAACATGATTTTTCAAAGCTTTTGGACTAAACAATCCGCTGGAATTTAATTCTCCAAATACTACAACAATGACATCAGTGTGACCGGAAAAACGTTTTAATTGAATTAAAATCCAATTTACAGTTTCTCTAACCTCACGATGATCGTGATGTCGGCCCAAAAGCAAAAGCTTTTACATTTTATTGTCAAATATGATGAAAGAAAAGCAGCAATTCTGAAATCTGAGAAGCTAAACCAGAGAATATTTGACGTTTTTCTTCTTGAAAATTGAAGATTAAAAAGCAACAGGAGGAAAGCTAGTAACGTTAGCATCACGGCTAATGGAGAACCAACAGGAGGAGAGCTAGTAGCGTCAGCATCACGGCTAACGTAGAACCAACAGGAAGAGAGCTAGTAATGTTAGCATCATGGCTAACGGAGAACCAACAGGAGAAGAGCTAGTAATGTTAGCATCACGGCTAACGCAGAACCAACAGGAGGAGAGCTAGTAGCGTTAGCATCACAGCTAACGGAGCTGCTCAGTGAAAATGACTACTCATGATGCGTTCACATGTAATCCAGTTAAATGTAACAGTAAAGAAATGATTTCACATTCATATAAAATAGATTAGATATGTCATTTAAACTACCAATGACAAGATTTGGTTTATTAAATCAACATAAAACCTTTTTATTTTCTTATTTAAAATTTGGTTGGTATTCTCTGTCTGTAGCCTTTGAAGCCCAGCTGATATAAATAAACAAAAACCAGAGGATTGTGGATCTCTGGTTATATCTGCTCCCTTTTCCCCTCACTTAAGAGACAGGAAGTAACTCCTTACTCATGCGATCCATGACTCCCTCCCCCTCCCTCGGGATGCGTCATTACCCTCTGCAGGTGTCGGTCAGGATATGGTGATTACATGCACTTTCAAATTGGCACGCTTTGGCCCCGCCCCCACACCCTCTGAGTGAAGTGAGCAGGTGTCAAACAGCCACACACATCACGTCCACTTAATTAGCGCCCCGTCCGCATCCTGCAGGGCCCGCCATGTACATCACCTGTACGGAGGAGAGAGAGGGGGGAGGGGCTGTGACCTTGTGTGGGAACGCTTCGGCTTCCAACAAACCCTCCGGAGGCGGCGCTCCCAGCTGCATTCCCACCGCTGGCAAACAAAGGTGTTGCTGTAAAGGCGCTGCTCGCAGAGAGCGACCTCAAGGCGTTATATATACGGACCGTATAGAAGACCTGGATGCAGGGGAGACTTTATTTTGCAACCGGTTAACAGGAAGTGACCATATCTGGACTATTGTATACAACCTGTCAATCACCTTGTAGCCCCGCCCCTAAAGCATCCCCTGCTTTATGGTCTGTTTGACTCTAAATGAGCATAATTTACAAAATGCACATCATGCTGTATAGAAGAAGACTTGAAACTAGAGATTGGGACATAAACTCATGTTTACAATGTTTACTGAAGGAATACTTCAAGAGAGAAGTAGAGTCACTTATATAGACTTCTATACAACCAGAGGAGTCGCCCCCTGGTGGTCAGGAGAGAGAAAGCAGGTTCAACATGCTCCTGGTCGAGCTTTAATCTCTGAGTGAAACACCACTTAAACTCGGAGGTTCTGGCGACACTGCGCTCGTGTTTTCTCTCCTCGTTTGCTCGTTTAAACGCGTCGGCCTCTCGTGGTTTCCGGAGCAGAGCAATCATCCCGTCGTTAATTAAGAGAGACGCTCCTCGAGCGCTCGTGGATAACCTCTCAGCTAATTAGCAGTCCTGGCCCTCCGCCCGGTCCTCTTGCTGTGGAGCAGAGCGCCGTCACTTCACCCCTTCAGGACCGGTGCTAGCGGGCGGCGGCGGCGGCTGTGTTTTTTCTGTCGGGGGATAAGTGGCGGCTTCGTGATCTCAGATCGGACGATCGGCAAACACGGCACACAGCCGCACGGCAGGAGGCCGAACTCCACCACGGCTTCATGACGGCTTCACGAAAACAACAATTAGCCCTAAAATTGGCTGCAGGGCAAAGAGGGTTTGGTCGACTCGAAGGCGGCCATCTTCGGTCCGTCACATTAAAGATGAAATGAAAGAAGTCTCTGAGACAGCAGGTTAGGAAACTAGTGGAGTATGCTATATTGACAATATTTTAAATGACATATATAAATATAAAAGGTGAACAAAACGTGACATAAATATCAATGAATGACAGCAATTAAACAGGCAAAATATTGTCGTCATGACTGAAGCAATATATATATATATATATATATATAAATTTAAACCTAGAAAAACAGGTATTGTTTTTGTCTCTGCACGTTGAGAGAATGAACTCATGTCTTCTTCAGGTTATAAAAAGGTAAACCAGGAGGTCAGCGACCATAATTAAAAGCTTCCTCCCCGAGGGGACGGATCCTATTGACCATCAAACATTCCTCTAATCACACCTCCTCTCAGCAGGAAGTCACACTGCTCATTACTCAGAGACGTCAATACAAAGGACTGAAGGACTGAAGGACTAAAGGACTGAAGGACTAAAAGGAAAGAAGGACTAAAAGGAAAGAAGGAGTAAAGGACTGAAGGACTAAAAGGAAAGAAGGAGTAAAGGACTGAAGGACTAAAGGACTAAAGGAAAGAAGGAGTAAAGGACTGAATGAGTAAAGGAAAGAAGGACTGAAGGACTGAAGGACTAAAGGGCGGTGAGAGCTCCAAGAGATGCTTCCTTAAACGTGACGTTCAGGACCTCTGAAGTGTGTCGTTTCATGGGGTCCGGTCCATTAAGACCTGCTCATATTTCACCGGCCCCGTGACTCCGCCCCCCCTCCCACACGACCTTCAAAATAAAACAATATGTGGGCAGCTGTGGAAGTCCCCGCGGGCGTTCCTCAGCGAGCGAAGCGTGAGATGGAGCTCCAGCTCTAACTTACAGGCATCCTGTGAAGGTTTCTGCCTTTTTTACCCGAGCAAATTTCTTGTCTGAAAGTAAATTCTCAAAATCTTTGCTCTCAATTAAAAAAAAAAAAAAACTAAAAAAAAAAAACACTTTAAAAAAATGTTTAAAAAAAAAAAAAAAGAAATTCTCCAAAAAACAATTTCTGCTCCAAAAAAAAATTGCTCAAAAAAAAAGTTTTCCCCCAAAAAAATTTCATCATAACAGAAATTTTCCAAAAGACAATTTTCGCTAATAAAAAAATTGGTCTTAAAAAAAATCTCTAACAAAAAGAAAAAAAAATTCTGTAAAAAAAAAAAAAAAATCTAAAAAATTTTTTTTACAAATTCTGTAAAAAAAAAAAAAAAAAGAAAGTTCTGTAAAAAAAAAAAATTCTCAAAAAAAAAAAAAAATTCTCAAAAAAAAAAAAGTTCTCTAAAATTATTTTTTTTTCTTTGAGAGAACCTTTTTTTTAAGAGCAGATTTTTCGTTTTTAGAGCTTTTTTTGAGAGAAATTTTTTTTGTTTTTGAGAGAAATTATTATTTTTTAGGGTTTTGAGAGCAGTTTTTTGTGAGAGAAAAGATTGAAATAATTTACTTACAAACTAAAAATATGCTCTGGTGAAAAAAGACACAAATCTACCTCCATACATTTCTTTATCACGGCTGCTCGGTCACATGACGGCCCTCAGATCCAGCTGTGTGTCACTGGCTCCTGGGTCCTAACGCCTCTGGAGGCGATCAATACTCGTCTGCTGAGCGTTAACTGATTCGCTCTCTCACGCCGCTCAATATCACTTAGAGAGGCGACCGCCGGGAGAGCAGACGGGTGATAGGGACTCCTTCCTCTCCTGCCTCCTCTTTCCTCTCCTGCACCCTTTCTTCCTCTCCTTCATCCTGCATCTCCTGCACCCTTCTTCCTCCTCCTCCTTCCTTCTGCCTCTATCCTTTTTCCTCCTTCCTTCTGCCTCCTTCCTTCTGCCTCCTGTACCCTCCTTCCTCTCCTTTCCTTTCCTCTCCTCTCCTTGGGTTCCTGTCACCTCTTCCCCCTCCTGCCTCCTCCTTCCTGCCCTCCTGCCTCCTCCTTCCTGCCCTCCTGCCTCCTCCTTCCTGCCCTCCTGCCTCCTCCTTCCTGCCCTCCTGCCTCCTCCTTCCTGCCCTCCTGCCTCCTCCTTCCTGCCCTCCTGCCTCCTCCTGCCTCCTCCCCCCCGTGAGTTGGATGTTTGATGTCGGGGGTCGGCAGCTGGCCGGCGTGTCGGGGTCCCGCCCCTTTGGCCCTGTCACTCAGCCTCGTCACCTTCTTGTCCAGCGAGCGCTCACCAAACACGAGCGAAGGTGATGTCGCTGCCTCCGACATGACGAGGTGGAGGAGACATCGTCAGCTCCTCCAACACTCTAGGTGCTAGCTTAGCGTGTTGCATGGCGTGCTAGCGCAGCATGCTAGCGTAGCGCTGTGATTCTAACGGCGGCAGCAGGTTTATTTTCTTCCCGCCAGTGAGTGACGGTCCAATCGAGCGCGAGACGGACTGTCAAGCCCGTCAGGCCCGAGGAAGGAGAGAGGAGATGAGAATCAAAGACAGAGAGCAGGACCGAGGACGTGATGGACAGACCGAGCACCCGAGGGTGGGGAGAGAGAGGGAGGGGGGGGGGTGATGGAGGAAGGAGGAGGATACATTGGGAGAAAAGGAGGCAGAAAAATACAAGGGACATTGTGAAAGGGAAAGAAAAAGGAAGGGAAGCTAAGTCATAGATAACCTCATCTACAATATTACATTTCAATTTCATGTGAGATATATATATCATTTATTTTAGTTGATTTTTTTAACCTTATTCTTATTTATATTATATGATGTTACGCAACAGTGTCAGTATTACATCTTTTACTCTTTTTTTTTGTTCACATGTATATTTTAATTTTTTCCTCTGGTTTAATCTCTGACAGTCCGGGTGTAATCCACCGTTAGAGGAAGTGTCTCTGCTCCTTACCGATCCAGCGCATGAGCGAGGTGAGGATCTGCAGGTATTTGGTCTTCTGGGCGCTGAAGAAGGTGAACGGGCCCAGCAGGAGGGTGAAGACGCTCTGCGGAGGAGACGGGGAAGGAAAGAGTGAGAAACTCTCATGAATCACACAGAGACGCCGTCTTTTTTTTTATTTTAACGGCCCGCTCGTAAAAACGTCGCCCCGAGAAGGCCGAGGCGAGCGGCGGTGAGATGTTGCCCGCCGGTGACGCCGCCGTAAACGCCGTGGAGTCTGATTGACGGGCGGCGATCGTCTCCTGAGCTCCGAACGCCTCTCACGCGGTGAAAAACAGTTTGTTGTCGTCGAGCCACTTCAGCTCGAGCTGAAAAAACCAACTTTATTAATCAATAAATCGTTGTTTGTTGCAGAGAAACGGTTGTTTTCAGCCTCTTTAAACCGGAGGACCGGCTCGTTTTCTCAGTTTTACATCAAATCCAAACGGAGTTCATATCTTACGTTACGTTTTCCCGCCTTTTTCTGATAATTTTTAATCGTGTTCACGTCCCCCCGGCGTGTAATACAGGAGACGCATCTGCTGCCAAAGAAATCCCATCAGCCCCCTCAAAGATTGGTGAGGAGATATAAACAGCCCCCCCCAAAAAATACACAAAAAAAAGCTCAAATCCTCTCCGGCCACAAGTCTGATTGCCTATCAGATACTTTTCTTTATCAAGAGCTGCAATCAGAGGCCGCGGCTCAGCTACTGTAGCTCCAATCCCATCAGCCCTCCTCCTCCTCCTCCTCCTCTTCCTCTCTTTGAGTGACAGGTGATCTCAGGGCAGTCACTCGTGTGCCGCTCCCTCTGAGGGTCGAGATCCCATGCAGACACACAGAATAAAGCTGCTTTTCCACTCAACTCTCTTCCTTTCTTTCTCTTTATTTTTTGCTAAATCTGAGAAGCAGACGTTACAGAAGTGGAAACGGTGACGTCACGCGTCGGTTTGTGGATTTTTTAAAGCTTTTTAGTTCGGCTTTTTTTTTATGCAACCAGAGAACAGGAAGTGACCATATTTGGCCTGAGGAGGAACGACGTAGAGACCCGTCAATCACCATGTAGCCCCGCCCCTAAAGCATTTGGACTTCCGTCGTGCGCATCTCGATGAATAAGAGCGACTCCGTCATGTTTTGTCTGATTAACTTCATCTTGCAAACAGCTTTCAAAGCTAACCTTCCTTTGTTCTGCCGATACAGAGAGCACCCGTCGTGCTTTGTGAGTAAAAGACTGGAGGTTAACGGACTAAAACATGTGCACATCATGGTAGTCCATTAACTGGACAATGAGGGGCATTGAACTAAACTAAAGGACTCCCACATCGGTACAGGCTGGGTTCAGAGAGAGTGACGACTGGAGCTGCAACAGGTGATCTACACGACGCGTCCTGAGCACCTTTATACCTCTGATCTGTTTCAGGGACACTTTTCACATTTAATCCATTTAGATTGAACTCGATTTCTGGGCCAAAGAGGACGAAGAGAACTAAATAAAGTCCTCAGAAACAGAAAGAGGGGTTCATAAAGTCATTGCAGACCAAGTGGAGGAGAGTCAAACACTCTCTAGTCACCTCTACGCTCCATGACTTTAAACAGATGTACCGACATTAACGCAACACAGTCCAGGCTTTAGGACCCAGCGGGTGCAGAATTAAAGCCGCCAGACAACAGCGGGGGCAGGTACGAGTAAACCTGGATCTCATAGCGTGACAGATTGAATGACACCTGGTTCCAATGCATTTATTCATTTCATACTTTGATCACGCCGTTGTAGCAATTTCATCTCGACGCCGACGGACGCGCAGATTTCTTTTTTTTTTTTTTACTCCGCAACAGAAACTGCTGACGTTTAATAAAACGTCTCAATAAACAAAAAGCGGAGTCTGTCAGGAGAAAAGTGGCATGAATCCATTTTGTCCGGACACCTTCGTCTCCGTTCCTTCCTCCTGGAGAGCTGATGGATGAATACAAACATCTGTCTTGTGACCCTCTCTGGAGGATACAAACTCATCCAACATCTATTATTCCAGCGATTAATCGATCTTTTATTATCAGAGCATATATTTAGTTGATGGAAAACAATAATTTAGATGGAATAGAGGGCGTCCTGGGACTAGAAGGCGTCCTGGCGGACTAGAAGGTGGACTAGAAGGCGTCCTGTTGGACTAGAAGGCGTCCTGGTGGACTAGAAGGCGTCATGGCGGACTAGAAGGCGTCATGGTGGACTAGAAGGCGTCATGGCGGACTAGAAGGCGTCATGGCGGACTAGAAGGCGTCATGGCGGACTAGAAGGTGGACTAGAAGGCGTCATAGTGGACTAGAAGGCGTCATGGTGGACTAGAAGGCGTCATGGCGGACTAGAAGGCGTCATGGCGGACTAGAAGGCGTCATGGCGGACTAGAAGGTGGACTAGAAGGCGTCATAGTGGACTAGAAGGCGTCATGGTGGACTAGAAGGTGGACTAGAAGGCGTCCTGGTGGACTAGAAGGCGTCCTGGCGGACTAGAAGGCGTCCTGGCGGACTAGAAGGCGTCCTGGCGGACTAGAAGGCGTCCTAGTGGACTAGGAGGCATCCTGGTGGACTAGAAGGCGAACTGGTGGACTAGAAGGCGTCCTGGTGGACTAGAAGGTGGACTAGAAGGCGTCCTGGTGGACTAGAAGGTGGACTAGAAGGCGTCCTGGTGGACTAGAAGGCGTCCTGGCGGACTAGAAGGCGTCCTGGCGGACTAGAAGGCGTCCTGGCGGACTAGAAGGTGGACTAGAAGGCGTCCTGGTGGACTAGAAGGCGTCCTGGTGGACTAGAAGGTGGACTAGAAGGCGTCCTGGCGGACTAGAAGGCGTCCTGGTGGACTAGAAGGCGTCCTGGTGGACTAGAAGGCGTCCTGGCGGACTAGAAGGCGTCCTGGTGGACTAGAAGGCGTCCTGGCGAGATCTCCAGTTCTGCTCCAGCTGAGTACGCAACAACCCCAGAACCCTCTAACTTCCTGTGAGCTTCTCTGTCTATCAAGAAGAAAAAGTAAAAAATAAAAGTAACAAAATCACTTTTCTGCAACTTCCCCAAAGCGTCTGTGAAGCTGCAAAGCGTAATAATTGTGGCGTGAGAGATTAGCGGGGTTTAGATATGGTGAATGATCTCCACAACGCCACCAACGGCTGCAGCTGTCAATCACTTCCAAAGTCTGAAGACCGGCGCATTTGGATTTGTGCGGCTGAGAGCGCTCAGAGAGTACGGAGAGGCATTTAATTGGCTTTTTTTTTGTGTGTGCGTTTGCGTTGCGTCACTCAAATCCACCGGTTGACTCGTTAAATCGCCGCATGTGCGAGCGTCTGTCCCCGCGGTGCGTTTGAGGCTCTTCATCCATCACAGTTGGGCGGCAGAAGTCAAAAACCCATTTCGGTAATTAACGCACGTCGCTCACAGATGTCTTCACGCCGCCATGACAGCTTTGTCCACTCAGGCCGGAGAGTTTTGGTGATTTGGTTTTAGCCAAAGAGGGTCAATGGAAACGGGGTGAGGGGGCATGCGGTGGTCCAGCAGGACACCGATAATCCCCTTACCCCCCCTCAATACCACAGAGGGAAGGATTATGAGTCCCAATCCCGTTGGTCCCAAGACCCCCCACCGGGCCATTTGTTTCTGATATTAATCTTTATTCCTAACAGATTGAAGCTCGTCGCTCGTTCACTTTTATTTACAGAAGATTAGAGATCGTTACGGCTTCTGTGAAGAACGGGAATCACATTTGAAAAAGGAAATGTTCTGAAATCAAAAGAGACGTTAAACGATCAGGATGAAGCGACGGAATAAATGTTGATATTCATCTTCGCTTCGGTGGACGACTGATGGGATGTTGAATCCTGGAGGACTAGAGGGCGTCACGGTGGACTAGAGGGCGTCACGGTGGACTAGAGAGCGTCACGGTGGACTAGAGGGCGTCACGGTGGACTAGAGGGCGTCACGGTGGACTAGAGGGCGTCACGGTGGACTAGAGGGCCTCCTGGTGGACTAGAGGGCGTCACGGTGGACTAGAGGGCGTCACGGAGGACTAGAGGGCCTCCTGGTGGACTAGAGGGCGTCACAGTGGACTAGAGGGCGTCACGGTGGACTAGAGGGCGTCACGGTGGACTAGAGGGCCTACTGGTGGACTAGAGGGCGTCACGGTGGACTAGAGGGCCTACTGGTGGACTAGAGGGCGTCACGGTGGACTAGAGGGCCTCCTGGTGGACTAGAGGGCGTCACGGTGGACTAGAGGGCCTCCTGGTGGACTCGAGGGCCTACTGGTGGACTAGAGGGCGTCACGGTGGACTAGAGGGCCTCCTGGTGGACTAGAGGGCGTCACGGTGGACTAGAGGGCCTCCTGGTGGACTCGAGGGCCTACTGGTGGACTAGAGGGCGTCACGGTGGACTAGAGGGCCTCCTGGTGGACTAGAGGGCGTCACGGTGGACTAGAGGGTTTGACTCATTTCCTCACACACACACACACACACACACACACACACACACACACACACACACACACACACACACACGGTTGATTAATGACGCAGCTGTGAGGAATCGATCCGTCGCGAGTGAATCAGAAGCAGCCGCTCGTCTTTCTATCCGCTGAAAGATGAAAGAGCGACTCGTCAATAAACACCGGCAGATTTTCAAAGCTCTACGTTAGATTTTCATAAAAAGTTGTGTTCATCTCAGGCCACGCCCCCTCCATGAAACCCCCGTAGATCCCGTCTTCCTTCATTCATCTTCTCCGTCAGTGATCGTGGAGATGTTTTAAATGCGAGACGAGGTTTTCGAGGTTCTGTGATCGGGTGGATTTCCCAGCGGAGACGCGGAGCTGAAACAGAGCCGCGATAACTCAAGACCTCCAGCGTCACGCATCGTTTACCTTTAATTAAGACCTTGAGGTGAGACCTTGAATGGGTGAAAGTGAAGCGGCGAGCGAAGCGAGGAGGCTTCTGAAGCTCCCAGACAGTTATGACATGACTCATGTTCCTCTATGAGCTTCGCTTTTTCAAAAAGAACTCAAACTAAACAAACGAGACCAGAGGAACGTTTAAATGGCCGCCGTCTGCAGCACACGCACGTGTGTGTGTGTGTGTGTGTGTGTGTGTGTGTGTGTGTGTGTGTGTGTGTGTGTGTGTGTGTGTGTGTGTGTGTGTTCAGAGGGAATCAAAGCCCAACTAAGACAGATTGCTTTCCATCTCCAGACAATATTTCATCTTAATGATGCAACAACAAAAAAAAAAAAAAAACGCTCAGAAAAAGAAAACACTTCTTTTCAGCCACATCATGTGTGCTCGCCTCCGGTGGTGACACGTCTGATGAAAGACTTCAGGGGGAACCGAACCAATCGGGTTGTGGAATGGAAAATGGCATAAAGATATAGGATACACACACACACACACACACACACACACACACACACACACACACACACAAGGCCTCGAAGGCAACGCGACGCATTTGAAACGTATTGGAAGCGTTTGTCAGGATGAAACAGAGTCTGACCGTCGGACTCATTAATCACCCGAAACCCATCACGCAGACGTAAGGAGCGTATATATAATGTTATATATGAATGTATAAAAGAATAGATAATAGATTTATGTGTATATATATATATATATATATATATATTAAGATGTATAATATGCTGCAGCTTCAGAGTCAGAGCAGAGAAACAAAACCAGAGGACGTGAAGCTGCATCTGGAGAACACGAGTTACAAAAAAGAAAGTAAAGAAACTCAATTATGAATATTTCTCTTTACGTCATGCTAATTCCCGTGAATGTGTCCATATGTGTGTGTGTGTGTGTGTGTGTGTGTGTGTGTGTGTGTGGAGGCCGTGTAACTGAGGCTTATCTGCCGCCAGCAGAAGCCTCTCCGTCCATCAGCTCTGGACGCCGCCGCTCGGCCCTCTGGGTCGCCGAGCTGCAGCCATTCAGCTCACACACACATAAATATAGATGAATAATTAATGCCATCTCTCTCTCTGAATATGACTCGCATCCAAAACAGACAACCAAAGCTTCAGGGAAGCAGCGATGAACCGCGACGAAGACGACTTGAAATCTTCATCAGCTCCTTCCTATTTTTATTTTTTTTTTACGTCTTCAGTCATGATTTCTTTCTTTCTTTCTTTCTTTCTATTCAATTATTTGTAAGTACGGAAGAATTAAACATTTCTGATTTTAATAGTTTTCTCATCGGCGATGATGACGTAAAAAAAAGTCCCTAAATTATTTTCGTATCTGTGAAAAACAGGTAAAGGAAGTTGTTGTAATTCTCATTTTGCCCACACGAGGCTGAAGTTGCCGCTTGAAGAGATTCAAACTCACTTCTGCCTCTTGTGGACAAAACCAGAATCACAACAACGAAACACAAACAAACATACAAAATGTACCCGATCACAGCTGGACGTGTTAGAGCAGCACAAACATGTGTTGTTGTTGTTGCTTTTACCAATTATTCTGCAAACAACAACAACACTTTGCACACAAACCTTTCGTGAGGTTCCAGATGACGGTGATATAAACAATAAAAGCTGAACATGTCATGAGAATAAACTCTGAGATTCAACACGTCCACAGACTCAGAGCCTCTTTCATGTGGTGAAGCGTTGCGTAACGAGGTAACGAGGAAACAAGGTAACAAGGTAACGAGGAAACAAGGTAACGAGGTAACGAGGTAACAAGGTAACGAGGTAACAAGGTAACGAGGTAACAAGGTCCACTCTGTGGCCCCGGAGACCGACGAGGCTCCACCAGATTACAGACCGGACTCCTAATGAGGGGAGAGGAGACCGGAGGAGGATGAAGAGGATGAAGAGATGCAAGGAGAGCGCATCGCGGTGGGAGGGGCCACGATGATGCAACAGGAGACGCCGGGCGACGTTCCTCCAGAGTTCAACTGCAGCAGAGGAACCCTGAAGGAACGTCTGGCCGTCCGCGCTGTGATTTAACAGCTGATTAGAGAGGCTTTTTATGTTTTTAATGGGTTTTAATGACAATAAAAAGCGTCTTCCAGCAGAGGTGAAAACCTTTTGGAACGACCTCGTTTACAAGAATGAGAATCAAGAGACGACGATGCAGAAAGACTCAAACTAAGAAAAGAAGGAGACGTTGTAACCTTTACTCAGAACCTCTGTTCATGATCTATGTGAAGGTTACAATGTAACCTCTGTTCTGAACATGGAGCATGTTCTATGTGAAGGTTACAATGTAACCTCTGTTCTAAACATGGAGCATGATCTATGTGAAGGTTACAATGTAACCTCTGTTCTAAACATGGAGCATGATCTATGTGAAGGTTACAATGTAACCTCAGCTTTTATCTTATTTACTTTTAACATAAATGAAACTTTTAGCCACACACACACACACACACACACACACACACACACACACACACACACACACACACACACACACACACACACACCCTTGAAGGCGGTATCGGGCTGCAGCGTTAAAGCGTTGGTGTCCGATCTCTTCCTCTGGAGCACAAACACTCATGAATCACTCCGTTTATCAGCCGGCAACAAAAGGAGCGGCTAAAGGAATCCACAGTGACCTCTGTGCGTCCTTGACCACTGCTCCCTCGTCACCGGTCCCCACCAGTCATCCCAGCTGCCCCCCCCCTCCTCCCAGTGTCTGACACCGCGTCCTGCTGCTGCATGGAGCGGACACTCCTTCCTGCTGAGAGATAATCTCCATTAAAGCGTCTGCAGCGGCGCCGCCTGCAGGGGGGCGTCGCCCGCTGCCGCCACGAGGAGCTGCTCTCAGATCAGCTGCTGCGACGCCTCGGAGAGGACTCAGAGCTGCGGGACGGCTAAACGTGTGAACACAAAGATTTTACTCACGCAAAGCGCAGCAAGTTGCGTCCACAGACGTGCAACAAGGTGAGCGACGCTGCAGCGAAGACGGCACGAGGCCTCCGGCGCCATCAAAGACGCCCAACGCCACAATAAAACTTTATTAGTTGATGAATCAGCTCCGCGTTGAGGAAAGCGCACTTCAGATTAACTTTCACTTTGCTGCACGAGACGGCGTTTGTTTGTTTGTTTGTTTGTCTCGGACAGAACGGCATCGTAACAGAGAGACTTCTGCGTGACGAGCGGTCAAACCTCGCAGCGTAAGCAGAGCGCGTCTCTGAGCTCGCATCGCGGACGCATTGATTTTCCGTCACTCGCCGCACGCCGGGAGGACAATAAATCAGCTGTTGAAAAAATAAAAAGATGGACTTGCCGTTCAGCCCAAAGCAGAGAGTCCAAGAGAAAACTCAGCGGGGGGGGGGGGGGGGGGGCGCTCAAGGACAGGAAGTTTAATCGAGGTCTCGCTGGGAATCTCAGCCGGAGGCCGAACTTCAGAAGCCCGGCAGGACGCCGGCGTTGTCGCTTAATCTTTTTTTCAATCACCGCCGTGTGAATCCGGGCCGGGATCAACACCGAGCGCCGCGTTACGCAACCGGCTCCATCGCCTCGCCTCCAACAAGTGTCCAAGAGACCGGAGGGGAAGAGGAAAAGCCGTCCCAGCGGCGGACGCGCCGGAATCAATCAGCCGGGCGGCAGAAATCGCAGCCGATCGGTGATCTTAAGAGCTTTTCTGGAGGGAAAGGGGCCGCTGGAGAAAAGTCAACGCTGATTGAGTCAAGAGATCTGACCCCGTGGAAAAAAAAAAAAAACACCAACCGGGCCGCTTCAGGTCCGTTATCACCGAGCAACTAGTTCCCCGTGTGGACTCGGCAAACGAGGAGGTTATGAGAACTTCTAACGAGGGTTTGATGAGCGTTAATAGTTCCTCGTGGCCGTTAGAAGCCGATGAAACGTTGATTTATTTAGTGGCCCGACTCATGCTGAAGTGTCTTAAAAGCCACCAGGGGGCGACTCCTCTGGTTGTATAGAAGTCTATGCTTCATGTGTTAAAGCTCTCTCTCCTGACCACCAGGGGGCGACTCCTCTGGTTGTATAGAAGTCTATGAACATCAGTCTGATGTTTAATGTTCGCCGTTAGCCGGTAAATCACATCCTGCAAAGGGCCACGTTAGCAAGGAGGTGCTATAATAGATTTACACTGCGATGCGTTCAGGCTCTACTTCAGAAGTTCTAACATTTAGATGTGTTATAATCCAATTATGTAAAATGTAGTTTTTGGCAAGAAAACTTGAAGAAATAGAACCTTTTAAAAAGGAGATATTATCACGGCAATATAAAATGATTATGACCCGTTTAACGCCGTCATAAAACCCAGCATGGAGTGGACTCTTCCGTCTGTGGGTCACCTGTGGAGGTGCTAATAAATTACACTAACGGGAGTTTAAGTGTGCAGACCTTCATCTACATGTTTTACTGCCGTCGAGTCTTCGGTCCAGCAGCCTTTACGTTGCTTACTTTTGTCTAATTTGTATGGAGCAATAATTCAATACCCTCCTACAGGTCGTGCAGAATTTAACTCTGCAGAAACACACACACACACACACACACACACACACGGTTTCCCCGATAGGCCGAGCGTCAATGTCAGCGCTGACACTCGGCTGATGCGCCTGACACGCGATGAAGGGAAGGAGCCCGAGGTGAGGATCTGAAAAACAGGAAACTGTTGGACGCCTGAAGACACGCCGAATCCCAACGTGTCCTCCGGGTGTCGGCAATCTGCGGAGAACGACGCTCAAGAAACTTGCCCGCAACAGGTGGGATTAAAAAAAACACACAAAGAGGATTACAAATAATCTCAAAAGTGAGCCAACCCCCCCCACCCCCTCTCGTCCCTCCTTGTTTCATTAAGCGAGTGGCCTCGCTGGTGAAGGTCTCGTCATCTGCACGCCGACAGCTGTTCTCAAAACCTAAAAATAACCGTCAATCTGTCGTCCGCTGCGAACAAAGCGAACCCGAATCGCTCGCCGAGCGCGGACACCTGCGTCTGCCAAAACTCTCCAAGAGATTTGCACGTAGGAAAAAGCCGGCGTCCAGACGGAGGAGACGCCGACAAATGGAGGTCAATGGCAAGAAACTCCAGGCTGCTGGAGGAAGACTCCCCCCCCCCAAAAAACAACCACCTGCACATCAATTACCCAGCCGGCGGTTCCTTGAAGTCTGGAAGAAGTCTGGCAGTGAAGAGAAACAGCCAGAGAAAGGTCTGGATGAATGGAAGTAAATGGAGGCAACATTTAACCAGCAAAACCCAATGAAAACACCAGTTTATGAACTCTCACACGGCTCTTGCACAATGATAATAATCCCATTTACTTCCATTCATTATGACTTTTTTTTTGTTCACTGTAAATGGAAGTAAATGGAGGCAACAATTAACCATCAAATCTCTGATAGAACATCAGTTTATGAACTCACACACTTGCAGAATGATACACTAGTCTAGAGTTGTACTGCACGCGTTGTGTGTGAGTTTGTAAAAGTAGGTTTCGCTGTTGTGACATGTGGCTTCCATTTACTTCCATTCATTGAGACTTTTTGCTGTTTTTGTGTTTTTTTCGTTCACTATAAATGGAAGTGAATGGAGGCAACAATTAACCATCAGATCTCTGATAGAACATCAGTTTATGAACTCACACACGGCTCTTGCAGAATGATAATAAGATTTATTTACCTCCATTTACCTCCATTCATCAAGACCTTTCTCTCGTTGTTACTCCGTTCACTGCCAAAGTTCTTTGAGACTTCAAGGAACTGCCGGCTAAGTCATTGATGCGCAAGTGGTCGTTTGAAGAAAAAAAAAAAAACATGCACCAAAAAGTCTTAATAAATGAAAGTAAATGGAGCAAAACATCGGTTTACAAGCTCACACACACAACTCGTGCAGTACAACCCTAGACTAGTGTATCATGTGCTGCACAGGTTGTGTGTGAGTTTGTAAAGGGATGCTTCGCTGTCCATTTACTTCCATTCATCAAGACTTTTGTGTTTTTTTTATTCACTATGCAGCCGTGAAAGAAGATCACGTTTTCTTCAAGAATTCACGGTAACACAGGTGTGTAAATGTTAAACAAACGGTAATTTTGTTGGTGAAGTATTGTTTAAAAGTGCTCTGGAGGATGAGATGGAAATATTCCAACATTTAAATGCGTTATAATCTAATTTTTTGGCAAGAAACTAGGAGATTATCACGGCAATATACAATTATGACCCATTTACTTCCATTAGCAGATGGTAATTTTGTTTGTGCAGATGTTTTCCTATTCTGACCATTCATAGACGCAAAAATTGTCAATTTATCTAAAAAGAAAAGATCAACAGAAAGTTAGTTGATGGAAAGAAGTTAGATGAAAGGTCGTTCAGCCAACACGAAGCAGCAGAAGAAAGTAAATGAAAGTAAATGAGAGGATGTTTTGCTGCAGGACTCCGTCTGGCATCGACCCCCCGGCCTCTGGGCTCCAATCACCACACATGGATTAAAGAGCAACAACATAATCAGCCGCTCTTTAATCTCTCTGTTCCTAAACTCTGAACACGTTACGGCTGCTGCAACGAACACGACTGCAACCAAGTAGAAACTAAATGAGAAGAACTGAACTATTATCCAACTGACGCCAAACTCTCAGCTCTCAGTTGTTGTTGTATACAAAGTATGTCATCGGTACTAAAGTGCCGTCTTTTAACCAAATTTTCATGATTTAGCGAAAATTTTCGCGAGCTAACGAAATTTTTGCGACCTAACGAAATTTTCACGACTTACGGAAATTTTCACGGTTTCGCGAAAATTTTCGCGACCTAACGAAATTTTCGCGACCTAACGAAATTTTCGCGAGCTAACGAAATTTTTGCGATCTAACGAAATTTTTGCGACCTAACGAAATTTTCGCGACCTAACGAAATTTTCGCGACCTAACGAAATTTTCGCGAGCTAACGAAATTTTTGCGATCTAACGAAATTTTTGCGACCTAACGAAATTTTTGCGACCTAACGGTTTCGCGAAAATTTTCACGGTTTTGCGAAAATTTTCACGGTTTTGCGAAAATTTTCACGACCTAACAAAATTTTCACGACTTACGGAAATTTTCCCGGTTTCGCGAAAATTTTGGCAACGTAACGAAATTTTCGCGAGCTAACGAAATTTTCGCGAGCTAACGAAATTTTCGCGAGCTAACGAAATTTTCGCGACCTAACGAAATTTTTGCGACCTAACAAAATTTTCCCGACTTACGGAAATTGTCACGGTTTCGCGAAAATTTTCGCAACCTAACGAAATTTTCGCGACCTAACGAAATTTTCGCGAACTAACGGAATTTTCGCGAACTAACGGAATTTTCGCGAACTAACGAAATTTTCACGGTTTAGCGAAAATTTTCACGACTTACGGAAATTTTCACGGTTTCGCGAAAATTTTCGCAACCTAACGAAATTTTCGCGACCTAACGAAATTTTCGCGAACTAACGGAATTTTCACGAACTAACGAAATTTTCACGGTTTAGCGAAAATTTTCACGACTTACGGAAATTTTCACGGTTTCGCGAAAATTTTCGTGACTTAACAAAATTTTCGCAACCTAACGAAATTTTCGCGACCTAACGAAATTTTCGCGAACTAACGGAATTTTCACGAACTAACGAAATTTTCACGGTTTAGCGAAAATTTTCACGACTTACGGAAATTTTCACGGTTTCGCGAAAATTTTCGTGACTTAACAAAATTTTCGCAACCTAACGAAATTTTCGCGACCTAACGAAATTTTCGCGAACTAACGGAATTTTCACGAACTAACGAAATTTTCACGGTTTAGCGAAAATTTTCACGACTTACGGAAATTTTCACGGTTTCGCGAAAATTTTCGTGACTTAACAAAATTTTCGCAACCTAACGAAATTTTCGCGACCTAACGAAATTTTCGCGAACTAACGGAATTTTCACGAACTAACGAAATTTTCACGGTTTAGCGAAAATTTTCACGACTTACGGAAATTTTCACGGTTTCGCGAAAATTTTCGTGACTTAACAAAATTTTCGCAACCTAACGAAATTTTCGCGACCTAACGAAATTTTCGCGAACTAACGGAATTTTCACGAACTAACGAAATTTTCACGGTTTAGCGAAAATTTTCACGACTTACGGAAATTTTCACGGTTTCGCGAAAATTTTCGTGACTTAACAAAATTTTCGCAACCTAACGAAATTTTCGCGACCTAACGAAATTTTCGCGAACTAACGGAATTTTCACGAACTAACGAAATTTTCACGGTTTAGCGAAAATTTTCACGACTTACGGAAATTTTCACGGTTTCGCGAAAATTTTCGTGACTTAACAAAATTTTCGCAACCTAACGAAATTTTCGCGACCTAACGAAATTTTCGCGAACTAACGGAATTTTCACGAACTAACGAAATTTTCACGGTTTAGCGAAAATTTTCACGACTTACGGAAATTTTCACGGTTTCGCGAAAATTTTCGTGACTTAACAAAATTTTCGCAACCTAACGAAATTTTCGCGACCTAACGAAATTTTCGCGAACTAACGGAATTTTCACGAACTAACGAAATTTTCACGGTTTAGCGAAAATTTTCACGACTTACGGAAATTTTCACGGTTTCGCGAAAATTTTCGTGACTTAACAAAATTTTCGCAACCTAACGAAATTTTCGCGACCTAACGAAATTTTCGCGAACTAACGGAATTTTCACGAACTAACGAAATTTTCACGGTTTAGCGAAAATTTTCACGACTTACGGAAATTTTCACGGTTTCGCGAAAATTTTCGTGACTTAACAAAATTTTCGCAACCTAACGAAATTTTCGCGACCTAACGAAATTTTCGCGAACTAACGGAATTTTCACGAACTAACGAAATTTTCACGGTTTAGCGAAAATTTTCACGACTTACGGAAATTTTCACGGTTTCGCGAAAATTTTCGTGACTTAACAAAATTTTCGCAACCTAACGAAATTTTCGCGACCTAACGAAATTTTCGCGAACTAACGGAATTTTCACGAACTAACGAAATTTTCACGGTTTAGCGAAAATTTTCACGACTTACGGAAATTTTCACGGTTTCGCGAAAATTTTCGTGACTTAACAAAATTTTCGCAACCTAACGAAATTTTCGCGACCTAACGAAATTTTCGCGAACTAACGGAATTTTCACGAACTAACGAAATTTTCACGGTTTAGCGAAAATTTTCACGACTTACGGAAATTTTCACGGTTTCGCGAAAATTTTCGTGACTTAACAAAATTTTCGCAACCTAACGAAATTTTCGCGACCTAACGAAATTTTCGCGAACTAACGGAATTTTCACGAACTAACGAAATTTTCACGGTTTAGCAAAAATTTTCACGACTTACGGAAATTTTCACGGTTTCGCGAAAATTTTCACGACTTACGGAAATTTTCACGGTTTCGCGAAAATTTTCGTGACTTAACAAAATTTTCGCGACCTAACAAAATTTTCACAACTTACGGAAATTTTCACGGTTTCGCGAAAATTTTCGCGACCTAATGAAATTTCCGCGACTTAACGAAATTTCCGCGACCTAACGAAATTTTCGCGGTTTAGCGAAAATTTTCGCAACTTAACGAAATTTCCGCAACTTAACGAAATTTCCGCAACTTAACGAAATTTCCGCGACTTAACGAAATTTTTCCCAACAAAAAAAGACTTATGAATTTTAACCAATCTTCATGATTTTTCAAGGACTTTTCCAGGCCTGGAAATAACCATTTTAAAACTCCATGACTTTTCCAGGTTTTCCATGAGAACCCTGACGTATGTTCTCTTCTTCTTCTTTATTATTCACGGACGGTTTGACGTGAACTCGGCTTTAAGTGTAAAAACACCAGAGTTTATTTCTCAGCGTCCAGCGGTGGACGTTGCTCCTCCGACGGTGACGACGGTGCGGTAACGCGAGGGTTCGATGCCGAGGGCAGAGAAGACAGAAGGAGGGTGGAGCGGGTGGAGCTCTTTCCACGGGCGTAGAAACCGGCTGATGAGAAAAAAAAAGAGTCAATTATTTAGACTCCTGGTGGAGAGCCGAGGGCCCGATGCTCTGACCCGGTGACGAGGAGCCGCCGTCTGCAGCCGGCGCCACCGGGCCGCCTGAATGTTTCATCGCGGCTCGGTGGGGTTTATTTATTTAAAAAAAAAAAAAAAAGGGGAGAAGAAGAAGAAGAAGAAGAAGAAGAAGAAAGATGAGTTATGGGGTAAATAAAATACCGGGCGTGGGAACAGAACATGTCAATCAACGGCTGAATATTTTTATTAAAAAGACAAAAGTTCTTTAATATTGGAGACGACGCCGTGTAGGAAGTGTTCGTGGAAGCGTTTCAACCTGGATCATGTTTGTTTATGTTGTTTGTTTGTTTTATTGGTGAAGACTTGTTAGAAAAGGTCCCATCAGTGCTTCATTTCTTGTAAAAAAGTTCAGTGTTTCGTATCTATTTCCTCGATGGGTCATCAGGAAATTAATCTGCAAAAGCGCAAGTGTAAACAAATTGAGCGGAGATTACGAAATCAGCGTTATTTCAATTTGCTTACATGCAGTAAAAGAGGATTATCCCATTAGGACGCGAGCGGGGGGGAAAGTTCATGCACGGGAAGAAGATTCGAGCTCCGCTCGCTCTGGTAAACATCCAGAGAGAGAGAACCGGTGCTGAGGAGAGCAGCACATCCATCACTGTCGCCGGGCAGAGTTACAGAAGGAGATCAGCGGCTCGCCCAAAACTTCAAGTCTTCAAGACTCCATGACTCCAAGACTTCAAGACTCCAAGACTTCAAGACTCCAAGACTTCAAGACTCCAAGACTCCAAGACTCCAAGACTCCAAGACTTCAAGACTTCAAGCTTCAAGACTTCAAGCTTCAAGACTTCAAGACTTCAAGGCTTCAAGACTTCAAGGCTTCAAGCTGCAAGACTTCAAGCTGCAAGACTTCAAGCTGCAAGACTTCAAGCTGCAAGACTTCAAGGCTTCAAGCTGCAAGGCTTCAAGCTGCAAGGCTTCAAGCTGCAAGGCTTCAAGCTGCAAGACTTCAAGCTGCAAGACTTCAAGCTGCAAGACTTCAAAGCTGCAAGACTTTAAAACTTCAAGACTTTAAAACTTCAAGACTTTAAAACTTCAAGACTTTAAAACTTCAAGACTTTAAAACTTCAAGACTTTAAAACTTCAAGACTTTAAAACTTCAAGACTTCGAAGGACACAAGTCTGGAAAGTTTTAGAGAATCTGCCCGTAATCTGGGTCTGAAATGTTAACAGGTCCGTTGTCTCCCGACCGAGTAAAGAACCCGCGTTCTGAGTGGAAGAACCCGCGTTCTGAGTGGAAGAACCCGCGTTCTGAGTGGAAGAACCCGCGTTCTGAGTGGAAGAACCCGCGT
Organism: Clinocottus analis; assembly: GCF_023055335.1. Taxonomy (NCBI): domain Eukaryota; kingdom Metazoa; phylum Chordata; class Actinopteri; order Perciformes; family Cottidae; genus Clinocottus; species Clinocottus analis. The sequence continues at coordinate 17,648,026 of NW_027175887.1, forward strand.
TCTGAGTGGAAGAACCCGCGTTCTGAGTGGAAGAACCCGCGTTCTGAGTGGAAGAACCCGCGTTCTGCGGTGACAGGACGAAGGTGATGAAGGTGAAGTGGACTCACCAGGAACACGCGGTACGCGTCCTTCCTGGTCACGGAGCCCCAGCAGGGATCCGTGTCGTTGTACTTGACGCCTCCAGCGCTGCAGGAGTGGTTCCCACTGCAGGGAGTAAACAACAACAACAACAACAAGAAGAGAGATCAACATCTGGAAGCAAACGATGGTTTAAAGCCTGAACTCTCCAGAGTAATAATGAATGTTCGGCTGCATCTTTGCTCTACTTTCTTTTGTTGGTTAATTTAATGTTTTTATTGTTGTTTATCCCTTGCAGGATAAATAAAGTATCTAAACGTAACACCAGAGCTGCAGACCTCCACCAGGATGCAGACGTCTGTGTTCATCTCTCTGAGCTTCAGTCTGTAAAATGTGTTTTAAACCAAATCAGAGACGTGTCCGTCAGAAGCGTTAGGCTCCGCCCCCCTGCAGGAAGCGCTCAGCCTGCAGGAAGCGCTCAGCCTGCAGGAAGCGCTCAGCCTGCAGGAAGCGCTCAGCCTGCAGGCCGAGCGCTCACAGAGCAATAACTGTGTCTGGAAGAGCGGCAACGCAACTACGAGAGGTCAACCGCCTGCAGACGCCTGAACGTCTTCACCTGGAGCTCAGAGGAGGAAACGAGACGAAGACACAAACGCTGTGACTCACACAGCTTCTGACCGATGGAACTCCATCACTATCAACCACATTTTCATGAATTTTAACCCAATTTTCATAACTTTGAACCATATTTTTATGACTTTAAACTAAATGTTCATGATCAAACATTGTGTGAAATGTGTGTGTGAACAGTAAAAAGTGATAAAATGTAGTATTTAAACTAACAATGAGGATTCAAAGCATACAGTAAACCTTAAATGACTCAAATGAATGAGAGACAATAGTTTGATTAAAAGAATAAACATTTATATAGATGTCTGTATGTATGCTGCTGATATTTTGAGCCTCTTTCTTTTAAAAGCAGATTCATTATTTAAACTAAATTAACGTCATGAACACATGAATATAACACATTTACACAACTTTTACTAAACTTTGGGGTATTTTAGTTGTTTCAAGGACTTTTCCAGGCCTGAAAATATTGGAGTTTTTAAAACTCAAGGACTTTTCCAGGTTTTCCATGAAACAGAAAAAGTAGGCCAAATGTTCCTAAAAACCTTCGTCAGCAGCGAGGACCATAAAGTGGGCGTGGCCTTTATCGTCCTCTCTGCCGGAGTGGGCGTGGCCTTCTTACCAGGCGACCTCCATCAGCGATATCGGCACGGCGGCGGCGTAGATGGCGAGGTCTCCGTACAGGTACACGATGATGCAGATGTAGAACATGTTCACGCCGACTGCGGGACAGGAAACAGGAAGCAACAGGAAGAGTCAATATTTCACCCACAAAACTCGTCCCCTTTTCCCTCCACCCTCGTCTCCTCCACCCTCGTCTCCTCTTCCCTTCTTCCTGGGACAGCGGAGGCTCGTCTTACGGGTCCAGTGAAAAATATTAATAGCATTCATTGAAAAACAAATCACTTCATGAAAGATATTCCCCATCAGCCTTTTACTCCACAGCGACTTGTCTGCACCATCTGCCCTCCATCTTTCCTCCCTCCTTCCTTCCTTCCTTCCTTCCCTCCTTCTGCCAGGACAAGATGGAGGGCTTTAACCGGCAGACAGATCATCACAGAGCGCCGCACATCCATCACGCTGCTGGACGCTCAGAACGAGGTTAAAGCGTCCAACTGGACTTCAGCTCGGAGAAAACAGAGAGTTCATTAAGAAGAAGGAAATAGACTTCTATACAACCAGAGGAGTCGCCCCCTGGTGGTCAGGAGAGAGAATGCAGCTTTAACACATGAAGCATAGACTTCTATACAACCAGAGGAGTCGCCCACTGGTGGTCAGGAGAGAGAATGCAGCTTTAACACATGAAGCATAGACTTCTATACAACCAGAGGAGTCGCCCCCTGGTGGTCAGGAGAGAGAATGCAGCTTTAACACATGAAGCATAGACTTCTATACAACCAGAGGAGTCGCCCCCTGGTGGTCAGGAGAGAGAATACAGCTTCAACACATGAAACATAGACTTCTATACAACCAGAGGAGTCTTACTGAGATCAAAATCAGCTTTGACCCCCAGAAAAGTCACAAAGTTCTCTTGTCGTACTTTTGTGAACTTCTCCTTTGTGAGTCCAAACGTTGATTCACTGAAGAATCAACAACTCGCCTCTAAAAATAAGAAACTGGGCCAGAAGGATAATTAACGCCGTCGTGTCGCATTAACTGGACCGTTCTACTTCGAAGGTGAACCTTCAAACTTTTAACGGCTGTAAAAACAACTTTTCAACCACAAAGTCAGACAAGATCCAGGAAACCACGAAACGGAGCGTTTTATTTTGAAAAAAGAAGAAAAAACCCTTCAGAAAGCGACGCTCTGAAGGTCAGGAAACGTATCTGAACATATGAATATGATAACAGAGGTCATAATGCTCCTCTCCTCCAGCTGGAGGAGGAACTCCTTTCCTCCTTTCAGACATCGATGCGTCCACGAGGAGGAGAAGCTCGTCAGCGCTTTCTCCTCCAACGAGGCGAAGCGTGAAGGCCGAGGGCGCCACCTTGTGTCAGAGACATGGCGACGCTCCTCGAGGAGACGAGGGAGCAGGAAGCAAAAGGGAGGACGAGCGTTTTCTCCGTGAGGTTCAAGGTGATTCTGCTTCCAGGATTCATTAGAAACCCTCTTGTCTGTCCTCCTCCACTTCCCTTCCCTCCCTCCTTCCCTCCCTCCTTCCCTCACTCCCTCCCTCCCTCCCTCACTCACTCCCTCCCTCCTTAATGGCATCAAACAGGTAATTACAACCAAAGGCTATTCATCCTTTTATAATTATATCCAATTAGAGCGTCTTCCCTTTTGATTAAGACGTTAAATCACCTTTTAAACGTGAGCAGCTAAAGTCAACAAAAAACACGCTTTAAAGAAGAAGAAGAAGAAGAAGAAGAAGAAGTGGTTACCTTTGTTGAAGAACATGGAGGCCATCTGTCCCATCTCAACGCGCTCCAGGATGTCGAAGTGGTCCACGTGACCTCCTGACCTCTCTGTGGGACACGGAGGACATCGTGAGAGCTGCAGCGCTACAGCCAATCACGACGTCACGCGATGACGTCGTCATAATGGAGTCATCACGGTGATGTCACCGCCGTGACGTCCTCATGCGACGTCACGGCGGTGACCTGAACTCGGTACTCACGGACGGACAGGATGGGCTTGGTCTCCGGCTCCGCTCGGCCTCGCACCGCCACGACGTCGTCGTCAGAGTACTCAGAGGTGGAGTCGCTGTCGTCGACCTGCGGAGATGAAGCAATGAATAAACACAAGCGTGATGATCTCCACTCCAGAGACGAGGAGACGAGGACACACAGGAGACGTAGGAAACGAGACATGGGAGAGAAGGAGACATAAGAAACATAGGAGACATAAATGGAGTTGCACCATCTGTGAAGCTCCAACAGAGGGCGATGACGTCAAACATCACATAACACAAAGGCTTATTTGATATATTTATCATTTCCCTTTAGAGTGTGTGTGTGTGTGTGTGTGTGTGTGTGTGTGTGTGTGTGTGTGTGTGTGTGTGTGTGTGTGTGTCTTCTCGTCACCTCTTCCTGCTTCCTCCTCTTCCAGCGCAGCTGAGCGTTCGCCGCCGCCATCGACTCAATCACGAACGTGGTCGTCATGTAACTGAAAGACAATTTAATGAAGCGTGAACAACGTGAACACTCATATTTACACGAGGAGACGAGGAGATGAGGAGACATGAAGAAGAGGAGACATGGGAGATGAGGAGACATGGGAGACGAGAAGACATGAAGAAGAGGAGACGAGGAGACGTGAGAGACGAGGAGACGGAGGACATGAGGAGACATGGAGAACAGGAGATGTAAGAGACAAGGAGACAAGGAGATGTGGGAGACAAGACATAGGAAATGAGACATAGGAGACGTAGAAGATAAAGGAGACAAGGAGAACTAGGAGACGTAGGAGACAAGGAGACATGAACATGAACATTAAAAACTAAAACTCGCCTCATGAAGCCCAGGAAGGAGATGAGCGCGGTGCTCACCACCCAGCCGGCCTCGGCGAAGGCTTTGGGCATCGTCAGCGCTCCGGTTCCCACGATCAGATTGAACATGTACACCAGCCCCACCTGCAGGACGGAGCACACCTCCGTCAGGCGCTCTGCTGCATGCTGGGAAAACACCTCAGACCATTGTGCAACTCTCAGAGGCCCAATCCCAATCCCCACCCTGAACCCTCAGACCCTGAACCCTCAGACCCTGAACCCTCAGACCCTGAACCCTCAGACCCTGAACCCTCAGACCCTGAACCCTCAGGGACTCACTGGCGTCAGCTCTAACTGGTTGAGAGTCTTTAGGGCTTGATGGTGTGAACATGAATGACAGAACTTTACTGCAACATCACGTGACTACTTTAAAAATATTGTGTACAATTATGTATTTATTTTATTCACTGATTTAAACGTCTTCCTCACGAGAAAGTAATTTTTATTTATTTATATCCTTGTTTTTGTCAAAAAGAAATGTTTGATGAATCTACAAATAAATAAATAAATATATATATATATATATATATATATATAGCATGTTTTTATGTTCCATAATGTTGTAAAGTTATTTTATCGGGCTAAATGCCCACATGCCTTTTTTTTTTTTACGTCTCCATTCTTTTATTGGGAACTGCATGTTTAACCTCACGTTGCAATGCATTGTGGGTAATTCCCTTAGGCAAAGTCAGGATCTAATGTTGACTTATGGAAAGGGTTCGTAAAGGGCTTAAAATGTCCGCCACAGAGCCTTCAGGCACTCCACGATGTAACACTGGGACACTGCTGAACCCTCAAAGTCCGTAAGGATGGAGATTGGGATTAAGCCTCAGACTCTTTAATTATTCAAGAGTTTTAACTTCCTGGAAAAAACTAACTAAAAAAAGATCGAAATGTTGCTGGCGGAAGCAGAGAGACACTCAAATGAGTTGACGAAGAAGATCTGGACCAAGAGGGATGTGTAAGCACTTTAGTTTCCTCTTTAACCTCCATCCTTCCTCATCCTTCAACTTAACAAGTCTGTAACTGTCATATAAAACATTTAACTGCTCCGGACTGATTACACTTTGCATGGAGCTGTAACAGCATTCAGGATAAAGCACAGCATCCTGCAGGATACTCACAAAAGGGGAGTAAGGTTCCCCGCTCTCGGTAATTCCACCTGCCATGGCTGACGTCACCGGTCCTCACCTGAGGGGGAAACAA
>NW_027175887.1:17655927-17658427 GCF_023055335.1 Clinocottus analis
CGCCGTCTTCACTTCCTCCAGGATCAGTTTCAGCAGGTCGTCGAGTCGAACCCCAGGGGGCGAGCTTTTCTCCGGAGCCCCTTCGGCTCCGTCAATCTCTGTGAGAGAGGAGGGGGGGGGGGCTTTAACACATGAAGCAAAGACTTCTATACAACCAGAGGAGTCACCCCCTGGTGGTCAGGAGAGAGAATGCAGCTTTAACACATGAAGCAAAGACTTCTATACAACCAGAGGAGTCGCCCCCTGGTGGTCAGGAGAGAGAATGCAGCTTTAACACATGAAGCAAAGACTTCTATACAACCAGAGGAGTCGCCCCCTGGTGGTCAGGAGAGAGAATGCAGCTTTAACACAAGAAGCATAGACTTCTATACAACCAGAGGAGTCGCCCCCTGGTGGTCAGGAGAGAGAATGCAGCTTTAACACATGAAGCATAGACTTCTATACAACCAGAGGAGTCGCCCCCTGGTGGTCAGGAGAGAGAATGCAGCTTTAACACATGAAGCATAGACTTCTATACAACCAGAGGAGTCGCCCCCTGGTGGTCAGGAGAGAGAATGCAGCTTTAACACATGAAGCATAGACTTCTATACAACCAGAGGAGTCGCCCCCTGGTGGTCAGGAGAGAGAATGAAGCTTTAACACATGGAGCATAGACTTCTATACAACCAGAGGAGTAGTGCTAATGCCACCCAGCTCGAAAGCAAAAACCACAACTCCCTAAACTATTTCACAATTCACCTGCATATGTTTCTACGAGGAATTTCAATGTGCGAGCGGACTCAAACAACGCACCGCTGTGGAGGTCGACCTCCAGCTGGACGTCCTCCCGGGCGCCATCGTTAGCTTTAGCGGAGCTGCAGTAGCCGTCCAGGTCGATCAGGAAGCTGACCAGCATGGCCTCCAGCAAGCTGAGGCCCACCAGCGCGAACACCCCGGTGCAGTACATGGCTGCCGGAGGAGAAGCAGAGACAACACGACATGTTTGACGCTCGCGGAGGATCCTACGGAAGCCCCGAGGGGCCAAGCCAGCAGAGGTCGAAGCTCACCGATCATGGGCAGGCTGGACTCGGTGGAGGGCAGCAGGTCCTTCAGGATCAGCAGCAGCACGGAGATGGACAGCAGCACCGTGACCTTGAAGCTCAGCTTCTCCCCGCGCGCCTCGTTGATGAAGAAGGAGGCCACGTCCAGCAGCACGAAGTAGAACAGCGGCACGATGAAGATGATCACGTAGAGCATCGGCTTCCTGGTGATCGTGATCTGAAACGGGGGGCGGGAGGAAATATGTTTAAAAACACACACACACACACGCTGTCATCCAATGTCACGAATACGTTCTTACGGTGTAAACGAGTCCGGTTTTAACTCCGGCGGCATCAAACTCCCTTATTTCCAATTTCTCGAGATCCCATTCTCCCCGCGTCACCATGAACTGCTCAGAGATGTTGGTCAACTGGTGTGCGTTGAGGTACGACCCCAGAATTATGGACTTTCCTGTGAGGAGAACATACAGAGTCAAGGTCTTCACTGTGCGGAGAGAAATATAGTAAAAGTCGGGTTACAAGCCGCTACTACCTTCGGCGGGTGTCCGCGCTGTAGCAAGCTAACGCTGCTGCTAGCGCACCGCTGTGGCAAGCTAACGCTACTGATAGCTCCCTGCTAGCTGCAGTTCTACTGAGAACTAAATAAGAAATATTTAAATAATAATGTAAAAGAAAATTATCATTTAAAAGGTTTTTCACTAAGCGATTAAATTAAAAAAAAGAGGAATAAAGGAAAGTTAGCACCAGCCGCAGCACTAGCCGCAGCACTAGCCGCAGCACTAGCCGCAGCACTAGCAGGGGGTGTGCGTACCGTTGGAGGTCATGGACATGAAGGTGATGTTGCAGCGCTGCGTGTCGAAGGGGAACAGCTTGAGGTTGAGGTGGCAGGTGGAGGTGAGGCGCTGCCGCGTGGTGGCTAGCACCGAGCCTGGAAAGAACAGGTTGACCATCTGGCTGTTATGGATGCCGCCGGAGTCAGAGGCACTGCAAGGAGACGGGATCAGACCGCCGGACATCTCATCTCCAGCAACACACACGGGCCAGACCTGTACTTTACATTTCTATTCATAATCTCATTACATTTTTGGAATTCTTAATATTCTTATTTACATTTATTTTATTATAGTCTTATTTACTTTTTTTTATTTGGTTATTGTATTCTTATTTTTTTGTTTTATTATATTCTTAAAAGTGTTTCTTACGAAACAATTAATAAAAAAAGGAAAGTTATGTCCAGTTATTTCAGACTTTAATCCTTTCCGTCTTTACTGCGGCGAGCGGCTCGTACTCCTCCTTGATGGCGACGTCGGGGATCCACAGACTCGTCCTGGGGACGCAGAGCGAGTCGATGCCACAGAAGTCGGACGGATTCCAGGAGAGGAATTCATTCATCCAATTCTGAGGAAGAAACGAGGAAGAAATGAGAAGAAACGAGGGAGAAATGACGAAAAAACGAGGAA
>NW_027175887.1:17663427-17955312 GCF_023055335.1 Clinocottus analis
GTAGAAGGTGTTTCACTATAAGTAGAAGGTGTTTCACTATAAGTAGAAGGTGTTTCACTATAAGTAGAAGGTGTTTCACTATAAGTAGAAGGTGTTTCACTATGAGTAGAAGGTGTTTCACTATGAGTAGAAGGTGTTTCACTATAAGTAGAAGGTGTTTCACTATAAGTAGAAGGTGTTTTACCTGGACGCTCCCTCCAGTAGATGTGTAGATTCGATCACACTGAGTTTATCCTGCAGCTCCGCTGCAACAAACACAAAACACACTTGAATGAGACACCAGGAGTCGCCAGAGACTGAAACCTCTGGAACAATATGAAGTACTTTATAGTACAAGTATGATGTCACCAGGCTCACCGGTGGAAATGGGCTCTGTGGGATCGTGAAGGGGCGTGACCTCACGGCTCCACAGGTGCGCCGGTCGGCCGTGGCTCCTCCCCCGACGGCGCTCCAGAAGCGCTCGATACTCCGCCCAGTTTCTGCACCACCGAACCTGGAAGTAAACTCACGACGTGACTCCTCCCCCTTCAGGGGTCATACACATTGTGACCAATAGAATTCCATGACTTTTAAACACATTTTTAGGACGTGGAACCAAGTTTCCATGAGCAAAGATTCTGTGAAATGTGTGTGTAAACAGTAAAAGTGATAAAATGTAGTATTTAAACTAACAATGAGGATTCAAAGCATACAGTGAACCTTAAATGACACAAATGAATGAGAGACAATAGTTTTAAACTCAGCGTGAATGAACGTCATGAACACATGAATATAACAAATTTACACGACTTTTACACAACTTTTGGGGTTTAATTTTTAATTTCCAATGCCTTTTCCAGGCCGGGAAATAACCATTTTACAACTCCAGGACTTCTCCATGACCGTAAGAAGCCCTGCCTTTGTTGTTGACAGTAAACACAAACGAGATATCGAAGTTCCACGAACCTCTCGGTCCTTGTTGACGTCCCACCGGCGCCTCCGGCGTTCCTCTTCCCGCGGGGTCGTCTTCACGTCCCTCAGATTGATCCTCCGCCTCCAGGCGTCGACGTCGCAGACGCCCACGGCCAAACCGCCGGGGAGCAGCGAGGGGTCCGGCGGGGCCAGGCGGCCGCCGGGGAGCCGATGCCCGGAGCCCAGGTCGGGGAAGAGGACGGAGCCGAGGTCCCGACGGGAGGGAGAGAAACCGGAGGGGGGCGGCCGGTGGTCCGATTGGTCCCCGAGGACATCCGTCGTCCACCAGGTCCCGCCTCCGCCCGCTGGACCGGCGTTCTGGGAGCCCGGCGTCTCCGGATGCTTTTTGTCCTCCTCCATTCTGACAGCCGTGGACTCTTCCGGCGCCTCCGTGTGACTACGGCAAGAGAAAAGGAAATAAAAGGAAAACTCCGCCCTCAATGCTCTGTTTAAAGCGTTGTTTCAAACATCCGCTTTTACTGAAGAAATGTCCCCAATGTCAGACCTTCTTTTGTCAATTTATACTGAAAAAAAACATTTTACTTGATTTCTAAAAACATCTAGAAAGAAAACTAGAATGTTAAACTGAGACAAAGGAAGTGACTCCCGTGATGCACCTGGGTGTCGCGTCGTCGCTGCGCTTCCTCTTCACGCGTTTCTCCGCTCGGTCACGTGACTGAGGAAGATTCAGCTGCCTGGCATAGGACGACTGAGAGCTGTGAGAACGCACACACACGATACTTAACAACAGCACATAAGGGTCTATGCTCTTATATTCCCAAGCCCCGTCCCGTTACCTGGGCTGGAAGCGGAGCACCACGTAGCCGAGCCTCTTCAGGTGAGAGAACACCTGGTACTGCAGGAGGCTCGGCGGGCCGGAGGACAGGAAGCACTCGTAGCCGTCCTGGATGCTCAGCGGCAGCTGACGGTGGAACACCTGCAGGCTGCCCTGCTCACAGACGACATCCATCACCACCCGACACGGCACAAGTGCCGTGTAAACACGCGGTGATAACACAAAGGATGATGGGAAAACCACAGCTTGGATCTGCCACTCACACACTCCATCAAGTAGAGAGCCTCTTCGGGGAGGAGGCACTGCTTGCCGGAGGCAGAAAAGCCCATCGTCTGCCAGAACTTGCCCTTTTATTATGAAAACAACAACAAGTTATGACCGACCTATGCTTCATGTGTTAAAGCTGCATTCTCTCTCCTGACCACCAGGGAGCGACTCCTCTGGTTGTATAGAAGTCTATGCTTCATGTGTTAAAGCTGCATTCTCTCTCCTGACCACCAGGGAGCGACTCCTCTGGTTGTATAGAAGTCTATGCTTCATGTGTTAAAGCTGCATTCTCTCTCCTGACCACCAGGGAGCGACTCCTCTGGTTGTATAGAAGTACATGCTTCATGTGTTGAAGCTGCATTCTCTCTCATGACCACCAGTGGGCGACTCCTCTGGTTGTATAGAAGTCTATGCTTCATGTGTTAAAGCTGCATTCTCTCTCCTGACCACCAGGGGGCGACTCCTCTGGTTGTATAGAAGTCCATGCTTCATGTGTTAAAGCTGCATTCACTTTCCTGACCACCAGGGGGCGACTACCATAATTAAAACTATCTTTTATTTCCTAATATCTGTTTTTATGAAGAAGAAAAAACACTTTTAAAACGATAACAAATAGAAGTATAACATTAAGTATATCTGATGGTGTTGTCCATAATCGTGCAGCTCTCTCGTGTGTGTGTGTGTGTGTGTGTGTGTGTGTGTGTGTGTGTGTGTGTGTGTGTGTGTGTTTGCAGAACTCACAGCTGGAGACTGAAGCTCGACCATCCGCTGACTTGGAATCCATGTGGCCTTCACCAGGTTTCCTCTGCAGTGAAACAAAAGTAGACAAATACTTCACATCACCAGAAGAAGAAAAAGGAACCAGCTCGTACGCATCTGGACGGCGGCTCTCGGCCGTCACTCACAGCTTCTCCACCCTCTCCTCCGATATGAGGCTCCAGTGCTCGTTCAGACTCTTCTCCAGTCGCTGTCTTTGCTCGTCCGAGTCGTCGGGGAAGAAGTCCTTCTGCCCTCGGACCGGGATCTTGCGGCTACGCGACCGAGCGGCGAACAGCTCAGACGGACTGGGATTCAAAAGGGAGAGAGAAAGCTTCAGGACCTTTTGGTCATTTAACCAGGAGATGTATAAAAGACACAATATTCACAATGTTGAGTATTCAGAGCCTTTACGTCAATAACACTATCAACACCAACCTGTACAAATATATAAAAGTACTGCATTGAAAATGTTACTTAGTTGAAAGTATGTGATCAAGATAATATAATGGTATGTATTTATATTTAAAGATGCATACCATTATACATATTTTGTTCCCATTTCATGTTTATGGAGGAGTCAATAATATGTAAAGCTGCGAATAATTTTAATTATTTTCAATATGGATGTGTCTGCTGGTTATTAAGTACATATGTATGTATATATATATATATATATATATATATATATATATATATATATATATATATATATATATATATATATAGGGCCTTTTGGTCATTTAACTAGGAGATGTATACATATACAGTACACAGTATTCGAAATATCACGTATTCAGAGCCTTTACCTCAGCAATACTATAAACAACAAGCTGTACAAATATATCATAGTACTCGATTGAAAATGTTAAGTTACTTAAATGAAAGTATGGGATCAGGATGACGTCTTCAGACAGTTAGACAGACTCGTAACTTTCTAAACGCTGGTCATGTAAAGTGTCAATCTCACGCAGCACAATCTAAATATATAACATATAAATATATATACGGACGATGTTTAGCGAGTCTATCTCTGCTCGTCGATAACTGTACGACCGTTACCCGGTAAGTGAAACTCACGCACGTTAATATTTCGTTGTAGAACTTCGACTCGGTGTCCTTGTTTTGGTCCGCCATGTTTAAACCTGCGAGCTCGAGCCGGCCGCTACTGCGCATGACACAGATTTCTTCTTCTCTGAAGGTTTTATCGGCGGTTGGCAAAACAACCGATTGGTGCGTTACCGCCACCAACGGGTGGTATGGAGCAGTGCGGTTCAGGATGTCTTGTACTCTCAATATAGAAAAATATATATGTTTTTTATTTTATTTAAAAAAGCATGACAAACGATCTCGCACAAAGACTTCGCTAAGCCCCGCCCCCTCGTTCGTGCTCACACTGTCAATCATGTGTCTTTCCCGGCATAGCAACGGTAACCTGGCGGGGTGGGGACGGGGGGCGGGGCTTAGACATTAAAGCCGTATTGTTGTGACACTTGCGTCAGCAAAACAGTTAGTAATTAGACAGAAAACTTTCAGATCCATAAACCGCCCCGTCCTTTCAAGACAGGAGTTTTAACTCAGAAGTTTTAAACACACAAGTTTTAAACCAAGATACTTGCAGAGAAGTTTTAGACCAACGCACTTTAAGCCCAGAAGTTTTAATCCAACGCACTTTAAGCCCAGAAGTTTTAATCCAACATACTTTGAGGAAACTTTCAGAGCTCATCACACAAAAGATCATCGATCGTAAACAAAAAAAGAAAAATGTCGAGCCCAATGAATTCATCTCCATCACACATGACAGACGAGATGAAGAAGCTCAAAAACATTCTTGGCATACAGGTCCATTCCTTTTTCAAATGCTTGACAGAAGAACAGTGGGAGCTGTTGAAATCATGCACTCCGGATGAATCCACCAAATTTCAGTTGTCAGAGTTGCTGCTGCAGATCTGCAATACTTTGTCGAAGGTCTTCCTCACCAACACCTGGAGAAGCATGTTCTCGGAGGAAGAAATTCAGGCGAATCTGGGAAACCTCGTCACAGACACATTTAAAAGTGCACTAGACATCAACAACAACATCCAATGTAAAAACGCTGACAGCTTACAGAAGTTGATAAACGAAGAGGTGGCAGACACGGTCAACAATCCACAGTCTGCGGTACCGACGTGCCCCAAACGGCTCCACATGATGGTCGTGCATGCTGTCAAAATGATGAAGAACTTCTTAGTGAAAAAGGTCGTCGTGTGCCGATCACCGAAAAGAAGTTCGACACCAGACCAAGAGATGGAAATGATGATCAAAGAAGAGCCGTCTTTCAATGAAAGAACTGGGAATTATCTCGACTTTGAATCTGAGGACACCGCCGCTAGAACGGAAGGAGGCGTACATCGCAGCATTTTGGAATCAGAACCCACGCTGGAAGAAAAGAAGGAAATGTTTGTGCAGATAGTCATTGAGAAGCTGTTTTTCAGGATTTTCAACAAAACCAAGGACCATAACCTCAAAGAACACAAGGACATCCTCCAGCGTCTCATCGAAAGGACGTGGGCCGAAGTCCACGGTGTCGACTTTCAGCCCTCGCAGAAAAACCTGGCGAAGTTCGACAAAATCATTTTCAAGGACCTGTGCAAACAGCTGGGCAGCGCGGATCAGGTGCTGCTGTCTTTGAAAAGGGAGGACGACGTGATCTTCAATTCCATCGTCTCAGTCTTCGACCGCTCCGCGGCGCCAAAAGTGACGATGCTGCAGCGCATCTGCAACCTCTTCACATCCGTGTGCCAGAGAAGACATCGGGTCGGTGTCGTGGAGGATCCAGCCGAGGTGGAAAAGGACCCGTCGGATGAGATGATTGAACCGCTCACGATCCCGGTCTTTGAGTTTGACCCCACGCAGGACGTACGCAAGAAAGCGTTCGTAGAGGTCGTCATTGAGAAGCTGTTTACCAGGATTTCTAAGGAAACACACTGCCTTAAGATGAAGGACGACAACGACATCCTCACGCGTCTCATGGAAAGGACCTGGGCTGAAGTCGAGGGCGTTGACTTTGAGCTCTCACAGAAAAACCTGCAAGACTTCGAAAAGATCGCTTTCAAAGACCTGTGCAAACAGCTGGGCAGTGCGAATCGGGTGCTGATGTCTTTGAAAATGGAGGACGAGGCCATCGTGACGTCCATCGTCTACGCTTTCAACTGCCGCGCGACGCCCAAAAGGACAAACTTGTTCTCATCCAACTCCAAGTGAAGACACCGAGATAGTGTCATGTGATCGAGGCGTCGTTTTGGGTTTTTTTCTGGGCGATCCGTTTTTTTTATCCACATTTTCAAAGACCAAAAAAAAAAAAAGAAGAAAAAAGGCAATTCCATCGACTTGCGTGATGCAACAAACAAAGAAGAAACTCTCATGGTTTCAGTTTTTCTTTCCCGGGTGATCCGCTTTTCTTTCCAGACCTGTATGAAGCAGAAGAACTTTCCATCCTCTCATATTTAACCGCTGCGTGACGCAACAAACAAAAGAGAAATCTTTCTAGATTTTTTCCCGGGTGATCCGGTTTTCTTTCCACATTTTCAGAGTCTGTATGAAGCAGAAGAACTTTCCATCCTCATGCGTGACGTAACAAAAAAGAAACTCTCATCTTTCTAGTTTTTTTTTCCCGGGTGATCCGGGTTTCCCCACAGTGATGAACTCTTTCTCCGGGTGATCCGGTTCCCAAACATGCAGAGCAATACACAAACTAAATAAAACTGAATTTACTCAACTTTATATTTGTATTTTAGAATGTTTCCTGATGTTTGTAACGTGAAAACTCTTAAATCCTAAATGAAATAAAGCTTTCAGATAAATGATTTACCTTTTTAATTTAAAACCTAAGACCAATATTCAGACTTGTGTTCTGTGAATTATATATATATGAACTATAAGTACTGCATGTCCCTCTGAGATGTAGTACACTATAAGTACTGCATGTACCTCTGAGATGTAGTACACTATAAGTACTGTATGTCCCTCTGAGATGTAGTACACTATAAGTACTGCATGTCCCTCTGAGATGTCGTACACTATAAGTACTGCATGTACCTCTGAGATGTAGTACACTATAAGTACTGCATGTACCTCTGAGATGTAGTACACTATAAGTACTGCATGTGCCTCTGAGATGTAGTAAACAATAAGTACTGCATGTCCCTCTGAGATGTAGTACACTATAAGTAGTGCATGTACCTCTGAGATGTAGTAAACAAAATGTTGCGTATTCAGAGCCTTTACCTCAGTAACACTATCAACACCAAGCTGTACAAATATATAAAAGTACTGCATTGACAATGTTACTTAAATGAAAGTATGTGATCAGGATATTTCTCTCTCTTTCTCGTATAATGGTATGTATTTATATTTAAAGATGCATACCATTATACATATTTTCTTACCATTTCATGTTTATATATATATATATATATATATATATATATATATATATATATATATATATATATATATATATATATATATATAGGGCATTTTGGTCATTTAACTAGGAGATGTATACATATACAGTACACAGTATTCGAAATATCACGTATTCAGAGCCTTTACCTCAGCAATACTATAAACAACAAGCAGTACAAATATATCATAGTACTAGATTGAAAATGTTAAGTTACTTCAATGAAAGTATGGGATCAGGATGACGTCTTCAGACAGACAGACAGACTCGTAACTTGTAAACGCTGGTCATGTAAAGTGTCAATCTCACGCAGCACAATCTAAATATATAACATATAAATATATATACGGACGATGTTTAGCGAGTCTATCTCTGCTCGTCGATAACTGTACGACCGTTACCCGGTAAGTGAAACTCACGCACGTTAATATTTCGTTGTAGAACTTCGACTCGGTGTCCTTGTTTTGGTCCGCCATGTTTAAACCTGCGAGCTCGAGCCGGCCGCTACTGCGCATGACACAGATTTCTTCTTCTCTGAAGGTTTTATCGGCGGTTGGCAAAGCAACCGATTGGTGCGTTACCGCCACCAACGGGTGGTATGGAGCAGTGCGGGTCAAGATGTCTTGTACTCTCAATATAGAAAAATATATATGTTTTTTATTTTATTTAAAAAAGCATGACAAACGATCTCGCACAAAGACTTCGCTAAGCCCCGCCCCCTCGTTCGTGCTCACACTGTCAATCATGTGTCTTTCCCGGCATAGCAACGGTAACCTGGCGGGGTGGGGACGGGGGGCGGGGCTTAGACATTAAAGCCGTATTGTTGTGACACTTGCGTCAGCAAAACAGTTAGTAATTAGACAGAAAACTTTCAGATCCATAAACCGCCCCGTCCTTTCAAGACAGGAGTTTTAACTCAGAAGTTTTAAACACACAAGTTTTAAACCAAGATACTTGCAGAGAAGTTTTAGACCAACGCACTTTAAGCCCAGAAGTTTTAATCCAACGTACTTTAAGGAAACTTTCAGAGCTCATCACACAAAAGATCATCGATCGTAAAAAAAAAAAAGAAAGAAAAATGTCGAGCCCAATGAATTCATCTCCATCACACATGACAGACGAGGTGAAGAAGCTCAAAAACATTCTTGGCACACAGGTCCATTCCTTTTTCAAATGCTTGACAGAAGAACAGTGGGAGCTGTTGAAATCATGCACTCCGGATGAATCCACCAATCTTCAGTTGTCAGAGTTGCTGCTGCAGATCTGCAATACTTTGTCGAAGGTCTTCCTCACCAACACCTGGAGAAGCATGTTCTCGGAGGAAGAAATTAAGGCGAATCTGGGAAACCTCGTCACAGACACATTTAAAAGTGCACTAGACATCAACAACAACATCCAATGTAAAAACGCTGACAGCTTACAGAAGTTGATAAACGAAGAGGTGGCAGACACGGTCAACAATCCACAGTCTGCGGTACCGACGTGCCCCAAACGGCTCCACATGATGGTCGTGCATGCTGTCAAAATGATGAAGAACTTCTTAGTGAAAAAGGTCGTCGTGTGCCGATCACCGAAAAGAAGTTCGACACCAGACCAAGAAATAGAAATGGTGATCGAAGAAGAGCCGTCTTTCAATGAAAGAACTGGGAATTATCTCGACTTTGAATCTGAGGACACCGCCGCTAGAACGGAAGGAGGCGTACATCGCAGCATTTTGGAATCAGAACCCACGCTGGAAGAAAAGAAGGAAATGTTT
This sequence comes from Clinocottus analis, assembly GCF_023055335.1. NCBI lineage: Eukaryota > Metazoa > Chordata > Actinopteri > Perciformes > Cottidae > Clinocottus > Clinocottus analis. Next base: position 17,672,398 of record NW_027175887.1, read on the forward strand.
GTGCAGATAGTCATTGAGAAGCTGTTTTGCAGGATTTTCAACAAAACCAAGGACCATAACCTCAAAGAACACAAGGACATCCTCCAGCGTCTCATCGAAAGGACGTGGGCCGAAGTCCACGGTGTCGACTTTCAGCCCTCGCAGAAAAACCTGGCGAAGTTCGACAAAATCATTTTCAAGGACCTGTGCAAACAGCTGGGCAGCGCGGATCAGGTGCTGCTGTCTTTGAAAAGGGAGGACGACGTGATCTTCAATTCCATCGTCTCAGTCTTCGACCGCTCCGCGGCGCCAAAAGTGACGATGCTGCAGCGCATCTGCAACCTCTTCACATCCGTGTGCCAGAGAAGACATCGGGTCGGTGTCATGGAGGATCCAGCCGAGGTGGAAAAGGACCCGTCGGATGAGATGATTGAACCGCTCACGATCCCGGTCTTTGAGTTTGACCCCACGCAGGACGTACGCAAGAAAGCGTTCGTTGAGGTCGTCATTGAGAAGCTGTTTACCAGGATTTCTAAGAAAACACACTGCCTTAAGATGAGGGACGACAACGACATCCTCACGCGTCTCATGGAAAGGACCTGGGCTGAAGTCGAGGGCGTTGACTTTGAGCTCTCACAGAAAAACCTGCAAGACTTCGACAAGATCGCTTTCAAAGACCTGTGCAAACAGCTGGGCAGTGCGGATCGGGTGCTGATGTCTTTGAAAATGGAGGACGAGGCCATCGTGACGTCCATCGTCTACGCTTTCAACTGCCGCGCGACGCCCAAAAGGACAAACTTGTTCTCATCCAACTCCAAGTGAAGACACCGAGATAGTGTCATGTGATCGAGGCGTCGTTTTGGGTTTTTTTCTGGGCGATCCGTTTTTTTTATCCACATTTTCAAAGACCAAAAAAAAAAAAAGAAGAAAAAAGGCAATTCCATCGACTTGCGTGATGCAACAAACAAAGAAGAAACTCTCATGGTTTCAGTTTTTCTTTCCCGGGTGATCCGCTTTTCTTTCCAGACCTGTATGAAGCAGAAGAACTTTCCATCCTCTCATGTTTAACCGCTGCGTGACGCAACAAACAAAAGAGAAATCTTTCTAGATTTTTTCCCGGGTGATCCGGTTTTCTTTCCACATTTTCAGAGTCTGTATGAAGCAGAAGAACTTTCCATCCTCATGCGTGACGTAACAAAAAAGAAACTCTCATCTTTCTAGTTTTTTTTTCCCGGGTGATCCGGGTTTCCCCACAGTGATGAACTCTTTCTCCGGGTGATCCGGTTCCCAAACATGCAGAGCAATACACAAACTAAATAAAACTGAATTTACTCAACTTTATATTTGTATTTTAGAATGTTTCCTGATGTTTGTAACGTGAAAACTCTTAAATCCTAAATGAAATAAAGCTTTCAGATAAATGATTTACCTTTTTAATTTAAAACCTAAGACCAATATTCAGACTTGTGTTCTGTGAATTATATATATATATGAACTATAAGTACTGCATGTACCTCTGAGATGTAGTACACTATAAGTACTGCATGTACCTCTGAGATGTAGTACACTATAAGTACTGTATGTCCCTCTGAGATGTAGTACACTATAAGTACTGCATGTACCTCTGAGATGTAGTACACTATAAGTACTGCATGTACCTCTGAGATGTAGTACACTATAAGTACTGCATGTACCTCTGAGATGTAGTACACTATAAGTACTGCATGTCCCTCTGAGATGTAGTACACTATAAGTACTGCATGTACCTCTGAGATGTAGTACACTATAAGTACTGCATGTCCCTCTGAGATGTAGTACACTATAAGTAATGTATGTACCTCTAAGAGGTACATACGGTAAAATTACTGTATGTACCTCTTAGATGTAGTACAGTAAAGGTACTGTATGTACCTCTAACATGTTGTACAGGAAAGTACTGCATGTACACCTTGGATGTACTACAGTCCAAGTACTGCATGTAGTACACTATAAGTACTGCATGTACCTCTGAGATGTCGTACACGATAAGTACTACATGTACCTCTTAGATGTAGTACAGTAAAGTACTGCATGTACCCTTGGATGTATTACAGTACATGTACTGCATGTACTACAGTATAAGTACTGAATGTAGTACACTATAAGTACTGCATGTACCTCTGAGATGTAGTGCACTACAAGTACTGCATGAACCTCTGAGATGTAGTACACTATAAGTACTGTATATACCTCTAAGATGTAGTACAGTAAAATTACTGTATGTACCTCTTGGATGTAGTACAGTAAAGGTACTGTATAGACGGCGGCTCTCGGCCGTCACTCACAGCTTCTCCACCCTCTCCTCCGATATGAGGCTCCAGTGCTCGTTCAGACTCTTCTCCAGTCGCTGTCTTTGCTCGTCCGAGTCGTCGGGGAAGAAGTCCTTCTGCCCTCGGACCGGGATCTTGCGGCTACGCGACCGAGCGGCGAACAGCTCAGACGGACTGGGATTCAAAAGGGAGAGAGAAAGCTTCAGGACCTTTTGGTCATTTAACCAGGAGATGTATAAAAGACACAATATTCACAATGTTGAGTATTCAGAGCCTTTACGTCAATAACACTATCAACACCAACCTGTACAAATATATAAAAGTACTGCATTGAAAATGTTACTTAGTTGAAAGTATGTGATCAAGATAATATAATGGTATGTATTTATATTTAAAGATGCATACCATTATACTGTAGCGACCCTATACAGGTATCTGTTTGGGAGGGGGGATGTTCTGACAGGGATCTCTCTCTCTCCGGCCAATCACAGGAAAGCAGCGTCTGTTTGGTGGGGTTGTGGCCTGTGATTGGTGGAGCAGGGGGAGAGGCGGGTTTTTCGGGGCTGGTACGTGTGTTGTGGTTGGCTCTGGGGTGTAGTGTGTGAAAAACGCTTAAGTCGGCTAGGTTAACGAATAGCACCATTACCAAATAGTTGTGTGTGAACCTTGGTCTAATAAACCAACCAGTGAACGAGACTAACGTCTGTGAGTCTTCCTGCCGTGGACGTTACACTGGTGTCAGAAGTGATTTACCGGACGTGAGTAAGCCGTTGTGGAGCGGATTCGAGCCGGGACAGCGGCTAACCGAGCGAGCTAACCGAGCGGAGCTAGTGGATAGCTCGCGAGCGACAATGGACCGCGGCTGGGGAACGAGGGTGAAGGAGGAAGACAGAAGCATGGAGGAGAAGCGGCTAACCGAGCGAGCTAACCGAGCGGAGCTAGTGGATAGCTCGCGAGCGACAATGGACCGCGGCTGGGGAACGAGGGTGAAGGAGGAAGACAGAAGCATGGAGGAGAAAGGAGCTGTCGGGGGGACTGACGGCGCGTCCACGAGCTTCAGGGAGGCGCGGGACCGCCTGAGAGAGGCTACGGTGAGGATGGCTCGGGACGCAGGTATGAGCCCGTCGCCGGCGATTCGCGCCGTTTCTCCGGAGAATGAGCGCGACAACAGCAGCGCTTGGCGCACCGTGGCAGTTCCGGCAATAAAGACACCCAGGTACGCGGGTCGGTCGGACTGGGAGGCTTTCCTGGCTCAATTCGAGCTGCTGGCCAATGCCGCCGAGTGGCCTATAAAGACAAAAGCCCTGCAGCTGGCGCTGTGTCTTACAGACGATGCTTTATCGTGCCTGCTTTTGCTGAGCCCGGAAGAAAGGCAAGACTACAACGCACTGGTGGGGTCCCTTCAGAGACGGTTTGGGCAGTGCGTGCAGCCGGGATTACTGCGTAACGAGCTGAACAACCGCTGCAGAAAACCAGGAGAGCCGCTGCGTACGTTAGCTAACGACGTGGAGAGTCTATCACGAAGGGCGTACAGCCATATGCCTCCTTCAGTTCAAAGCGAGCTGGCACGGGACCAGTTTATTCGGGCCATCCATCCAGCAGACTTACGGGTTCAAGTGCAGCTGCAGCACCCACAGTCCCTCCAGGCGGCCTTAGAGATGGCTGTGGAAAGGGAGAATGTGGGGAGTGTAGTAGCCGGAGACGGTCGGAGAGAAGGACTACAGACTGTGAGGACTGCGATGGCGAGGCCTGCTGAGGAGGAGAGACCGGCATGGCTGACCGAGATGACTGAGTTGATCAGAGCTGTGTCGCTGCAGCAAACCAACCGGCCATGGCCAGGTCCAAGGCTTTGCTGGGGGTGTGGACAACCGGGGCACCTAGCCCGAGAGTGCCCCACGTCAAGCAGGTCGCAGGGAAACGGTTCGGGGCCCGCATAAAGGAGAAGATGCGGACCCCGACGACAACTCCAACCCCAGGCTCACAGTCCCCTACAACGGAGGAGGGGGCCCAGCAGCACAACCGGGGGAGTCAGGCTCTGTGTGCCGCAGGATCGGATGTCGTCTCGGGTCTGGAGCCTGTAGTGGCGGTGGGGCGTACGGGTAAGGGCGACTCTTATTATGTCTCAGTGATGGTGGAAGGAGTGGCCTGCATGGCTTTGGTGGACACTGGGTCAACAGTGACATTAGTAAGACCGGAGATGGTTCCAGTTAACTCTGTACTTGACCCCACCTCGGTGCGTCTGCGCACGGTCACGGGAGAGTTGGCTCCCATGGAGGGCAGAGCGAGGCTGACATTATCGGTGGGGGGGGTGACCGTGTGCCACCTGGTGTGGGTAGCAACAGTACAAGACCCGTGCATATTAGGTCTGGACTTTTTGAAGGCCGCGGGCTGCCAGCTGGACCTTCAACAGGGCACAGTGAGCTTCCAAAAAGGGCCGTGCATCAAAATGAGCCCCACCGTCTCCCCTACTCTGCCCCTGTCTGTCCCATCAGCAAGTGCGACAGAGGTGGAACCCGAAGATTTGTCCCCCTCTGTTTCCTCAGAATCGGGCGTTAGCGCAGCTGTGGCTGACCCCACTGTGCAGGAAGAGGACCAAGAATTGCTGGCAGCGATGAGAGCAATATGGGACAAGAACCGGGACGGGTTGCACCCCCGCCAGCAGGAGCAGCTGTGGCAGGTGCTATGGGAGTTCCGGGGCATCTTCGCCAGAAACGAAGAAGAGGTAGGACAAACTCACCTAGCAGTGCATGTGATAGACACAGGGGACGCAAGGCCTATTAAGTGCCGCCCCCGCCGCCTCCCACTAGCGCGCCAACATGCTTGCGATGAATCGGTTGCAGGCATGCTCCAAGCCGGCATTATAGAGCCTTCAGACAGTCCGTGGGCGGCCGCTGTGGTCATGGTGCCGAAGAAGACACGGGGCTGGAGACTCTGCGCCGACTACAGGCCGGTGAATGGGGTAACCCGGAAAGATTCGTACCCACTGCCCCGGATCGATGAGTCCCTGGACCTGGTCTCAGGGTCCTCATGGTTCTCCTCACTGGACCTGCGCAGCGGCTACTATCAGGTTCCGCTCGCTCCGGAGTCCCGACCAAAGACGGCGTTCTGCACCGGACGGGGCCTGTGGCAGTTTAAGGTCCTGAGTTTTGGACTGTGCAATGCCCCTGCCACATTCGTTCGGTTAATGGACAGGGTGTTGGAAGGGGTTCCCCGTGAGCAGTGCCTGGTCTACTTGGATGACATCCTGGCACATGGCAACTCGTTCGAGTGCGCACTGGCATCACTGCGGTTAGCGCTGGGCAGGATCAGGTCAGCGGGCCTGAAACTGCACCCGGAGAAGTGCCACTTTCTTCAGAGGGAGGTGTCCTTCCTGGGGCACAGGGTAGGAGCCGAAGGCGTCGGCACCTTGCAGGAGAAAGTGCAGGCAGTGGCCAACTGGCCTACTCCCACCAATCCGAAACAGCTAAAGAGCTTCCTGGGCCTGTCCTCGTATTACAGGAGGTTTGTAAAGGGATTCGGGGGGACAGCGGCGCCACTGTTTCAGTTGCTCCAGAAGGACAGGGAGTTCTCCTGGACAGAGGAGTGCCAGGCAGCGTTTGACAGTCTGCGGGGGTCCCTGATTAAGGCTCCGGTGCTGGCCGCCGCCGACCCCAACTTGCCTTTTACCTTGGACACGGACGCCAGCGGGAGGGGCATCGGGGGGGTGCTCTCGCAGTTAAGACCAGACGGAGAACGGGTGGTGGCGTATTTCAGTCGGTCATTCAACAAAGCTGAGCGCCGCTACTGCGTCACCCGCAGGGAGCTCCTGGCGGTCGTGCTGTCAGTCCGTCACTTCAAATACTACCTGTGTGGGCGTTCACCGTGAGGACGGACCATGCGGCTCTGCAGTGGCTCATGTCATTCAAAGAGCCGGAGGGGCAGGTGGCCAGGTGGCTGGAGGAGCTCCAATCCTTTCAGTTCGTCGTGGAGCATCGGGCCGGGGCACGACACACCAACGCCGACGCGCTCTCAAGGCGCCCTTGTGCCGTAGACGAGTGCCGGTATTGTGACCGAAGGGAGTCCAGAGAGCAGGACCTGAGAGAGGAGGAGGGGGACTGTGCGGTGGTAAGACGACTGGAGGAGGTCACGGAGCGGCATGCGGTGGACCTGGTCGAGTGGAAACGCCAACAGAGTCAGGACACGGACGTACACGCGGCCATACAGTGGGTGGGCGCCGGGCAGCGGCCGCAGTGGGAGGAGGTAGCCGGGTCCTCCAAATCCCTCAAAGGGCTGTGGTCACAATTCGAATCACTACGCCTGAGTCTGGGCGTACTCCAGCGGGCCTGGAAGGAGCCAGCAACAGGGGAGGCAAAATGGCAGATGGTGGTCCCCAAGGGGCTGCGTGTCGCGGTGCTAGAGTCTATGCACGGGGCTGCAGGGTCAGGGCACTTCGGGGTGTCCAAAACACTACGTCGCCTACGCCAGGGCTTCTACTGGGGGCAGTGCAGGAGAGATGTGGAGGATTTCTGTCGTCGCTGCGATCTCTGCACAGCACGAAAGGGACCTCCAGGCCGCTCACATGCGGCGCTACAGCAGTCTCTCGTGGGGGCACCAATGGAACGAGTAGCCGTGGATGTGGTGGGGCCGCTGCCCCGTTCGGACGGAGGGAATCGCTACGTTCTCACAGCCATCGACTACTTCACCAAGTGGCCTGAGGCGTACGCTATCCCCGACCAAGAGGCAGAGACGGTCGTGGAGACGCTAGTGGAAGGCATGTTCAGTCGTTTTGGAGTACCGGAGACCATTCACAGTGATCAGGGGAGGAACTTCGAGTCACGGGTGTTTGCGGTTATGTGTGAGCGCCTGGGCATGCACAAGACGCGCACCTCTCCCCTGCGGCCGCAGAGTGATGGGCTAGTGGAGAGATTCCACCGCACCATGGGTCAGCAGCTTGCCATTCTCACTGCGCAGCACCAGCGCGACTGGGACAAGCACCTGCCCTTAGTGCTCATGGCGTGTCGCTCGGCAGTCCAGGAGTCGTCATCCTGTACACCATCCCTCCTCATGCTGGGGAGAGAACTGCGCACCCCCGCAGAAATGGCTTTTGGCCGCCCACCTGAAACCTCGTTCACTCCCCCGGGCCCCGAGTTCGCCAGGAGACTGCAAGATCGCCTAGAATCTGCCCATGAGTTTTCGAGGAAGCAGCAACACAGCGCTGGTGTTCGGCAGAAACGTAACTATGACGTGAGGGAAAGAGGGCAGCACTTTCGGGCTGGGGAGCTTGTGTGGGTTTATAATCCACAGCGAAAGAAGGGTCGGTGCCCAAAGCTGGACAGCCAATGGGTCGGTCCCTGCACAGTCTTGGAGAGCGTGGGCGAGGTCGTCTACAGGTTGCAGTTACCGCCCAAAGGACGGAGAGTGGTACTGCACCGAGACCGTCTAGCCCCATACAGAGGGGTCGCGTCTCCACCGACATCAGGGGCACAGGCGAATGCTCCGCCGCGTCCACCCGACACACACTCATCGAAGGCCCGAAGCGGGGGTGTTCCGGCAGCGTCGGAGGCAGTTCCCCCCGCTATCTCTGCTCCAGCGGACTCAGTACTTCAGACGGGTCGTGTGAAAAAACAGAGAAGGACCCCGGGCCGGTTCAGAGACTTTGTTGCCCCATAGAGGACGGTTGATAGTTGAAGTGAGACCTTAGGTTCCAGAGAGGGCAAGAATGCGCCCTGGTCTCACTGGAAGTGATGGTAGTCCACCCTGATCTTCCGGTTAAAAAAAAAAAAAAAAAAAAAAACTCTCCTTAAAAAAAAAAAAAAAAATAGGTACACATTTTTTTGTTCCATGTGGGGTCCATTCTTTGGGGTAGTGTGGTTGTTTAGGTTGTCCCTTGGGGGCAAGAGACTTTGTTACGGGGGGATAGTGTAGCGACCCTATACAGGTATCTGTTTGGGAGGGGGGATGTTCTGACAGGGATCTCTCTCTCTCCGGCCAATCACAGGAAAGCAGCGTCTGTTTGGTGGGGTTGTGGCCTGTGATTGGTGGAGCAGGGGGAGAGGCGGGTTTTTCGGGGCTGGTACGTGTGTTGTGGTTGGCTCTGGGGTGTAGTGTGTGAAAAACGCTTAAGTCGGCTAGGTTAACAAATAGCACCATTACCAAATAGTTGTGTGTGAACCTTGGTCTAATAAACCAACCAGTGAACGAGACTAACGTCTGTGAGTCTTCCTGCCATGGACGTTACAATACATATTTTGTTCCCATTTCATGTTTATGGAGGAGTCAATAATATGTAAAGCTGCGAATAATTTTAATTATTTTCAATATGGATGTGTCTGCTGGTTATTAAGTACATATGTATATATATATATATATATATATATATATATATATATATATATATATATATATATATATATATATAGGGCCTTTTGGTCATTTAACTAGGAGATGTATACAGTATTCGAAATATCACGTATTCAGAGCCTTTACCTCAGCAATACTATAAACAACAAGCTGTACAAATATATCATAGTACTCGATTGAAAATGTTAAGTTACTTAAATGAAAGTATGGGATCAGGATGACGTCTTCAGACAGTTAGACAGACTCGTAACTTTCTAAACGCTGGTCATTAATATATATATATATATATATATATATATATATATATATATATATATATATATATATATATATATATATATATATATATATACACGGACGATGTTTAGCGAGTCTGTCTCTACTCGTCGATAACTGTACGACCGTTACCCGGTAAGTGAAACTCACGCACGTTAATATTTCGTTGTTGAACTTCGACTCGGTGTCCTTGTTTTGGTCCGCCATGTTTAAACCTGCGAGCTCGAGCCGGCCGCTACTGCGCATGACACAGATTTCTTCTTCTCTGAAGGTTTTATTGGCGGTTGGCAAAACAACCGATTGGTGCGTTACCGCCACCAACGGGTGGTATGGAGCAGTGCGGTTCAGGATGTCTTGTACTCTCAATTTAGAAATATATATATATATATATATATATATATATATATATTAACTTAAAAAAGCAAGACAAACGATCTCGGACAAAGACTTTGCTAAGCCCCGCCCCCTCGTTCTTGCTCACACTGTCAATCATGTGTCTTTCCCGACATAGCAACGGTAACCAGGCGGGGTGGGGACGGGGGGCGGGGCTTAGACATTAAAGCCATTTTGTTGTGACACTTGCGTCAGCAAAACAGTTAGTAATTAGACAGAAAACTTTCAGATCCATAAACCGCCCCGTCCTTTCAAGACAGGAGTTTCAACTCAGAAGTTTTAAACACACAAGTTTTAAACCAAGATACTTGCAGAGAAGTTTTAGACCAACGCACTTTAAGCCCAGAAGTTTTAATCCAACGCACTTTAAGCCCAGAAGTTTCAATCCAACGTACTTTGAGGAAACTTTCAGAGCTCATCACACAAAAGATCATCGATCGTAAAAAGAAAGAAAAGAAAAATGTCGAGCCCAATGAATTCATCTCCATCATACATGACAGACGAGATGAAGAAGCTCAAAAACATTCTTGGCACACAGGACACCGCCGCTAGAACGGAAGGAGGCGTACATCGCAGCATTTTGGAATCAGAACCCACGCTGGAAGAAAAGAAGGAAATGTTTGTGCAGATAGTCATTGAGAAGCTGTTTTTCAGGATTTTCAACAAAACCAAGGACCATAACCTCAAAGAACACAAGGACATCCTCCAGCGTCTCATCGAAAGGACGTGGGCCGAAGTCCACGGTGTCGACTTTCAGCCCTCGCAGAAAAACCTGGCGAAGTTCGACAAAATCATTTTCAAGGACCTGTGCAAACAGCTGGGCAGCGCGGATCAGGTGCTGCTGTCTTTGAAAAGGGAGGACGACGTGATCTTCTATTCCATCGTCTCAGTCTTCGACCGCTCCGTGGCGCCAAAAGTGACGATGCTGCAGCGCATCTGCAACCTCTTCACATCCGTGTGCCAGAGAAGACATCGGGTCGGTGTCGTGGAGGATCCAGCCGAGGTGGAAAAGGACCCGTCGGATGAGATGATTGAACCGCTCACGATCCCGGTCTTTGAGTTTGACCCCACGCTGGACGTACGCAAGAAAGCGTTCATGGAAGTCGTCATTGAGAAGCTGTTTACTAGGATTTCTACGAAAACACACTGCCTTAAGATGAAGGACGACAACGACATCCTCGTGCGTCTCATGGAAAGGACCTGGGCTGAAGTCCAGTGTCTCGACTTTAAGCTCTCGCAGAAAAACTTGCAAGACTTCGACAAGATCGCTTTCAAAGACCTGTGCAAACAGCTGGGCAGTGCGAATCGGGTGCTGATGTCTTTTAAAATGGAGGACGAGGCCATCGTGACGTCCATCGTCGACGCTTTCAACTGCCGCGCGACGCCCAAAAGGACAAACTTGTTCTCATCCAACTCCAAGTGAAGACACCGAGATAGTGTCATGTGATCGAGGCGTCGTTTTGTTTTTTTTTCTGGGCGATCCGTTTTTTTTATCCACATTTTCAAAGACCAAAAAAAAAAAGAAGAAAAAAGGCAATTCCATCGACTTGCGTGATGCAACAAACAAAGAAGAAACTCTCATGGTTTCAGTTTTTCTTTCCCGGGTGATCCGCTTTTCTTTCCAGACCTGTATGAAGCAGAAGAACTTTCCATCCTCTCATGTTTAACCGCTGCGTGACGCAACAAACAAAAGAGAAATCTTTCTAGATTTTTTCCCGGGTGATCCGGTTTTCTTTCCACATTTTCAGAGTCTGTATGAAGCAGAAGAACTTTCCATCCTCATGCGTGACGTAACAAAAAAGAAACTCTCATCTTTCTAGTTTTTTTTTCCCGGGTGATCCGGGTTTCCCCACAGTGATGAACTCTTTCTCCGGGTGATCCGGTTCCCAAACATGCAGAGCAATACACAAACTAAATAAAACTGAATTTACTCAACTTTATATTTGTATTTTAGAATGTTTCCTGATGTTTGTAACGTGAAAACTCTTAAATCCTAAATGAAATAAAGCTTTCAGATAAATGATTTACCTTTTTAATTTAAAACCTAAGACCAATATTCAGACTTGTGTTCTGTGAATTATATATATATATGAACTATAAGTACTGCATGTACCTCTGAGATGTAGTACACTATAAGTACTGCATGTACCTCTGAGATGTAGTACACTATAAGTACTGCATGTCCCTCTGAGATGTAGTACACTATAAGTACTGCATGTACCTCTGAGATGTAGTACACTATAAGTACTGCATGTCCCTCTGAGATGTAGTACACTATAAGTAATGTATGTACCTCTGAGATGTAGTACACTATAAGTACTGCATGTACCTCTGAGATGTAGTACACTATAAGTACTGTATGTACCTCTGAGATGTAGTACACTATAAGTACTGCATGTACCTCTGAGATGTAGTACACTATAAGTACTGCATGTACCTCTGAGATGTAGTACACTATAAGTACTGCATGTACCTCTATGATGGAGTACACTATAAGTACTGCATGTACCTCTAAAAGGTACATACGGTAAAATTACTGTATGTACCTCAGATGTAGTGCAGTAAAAGTACTGTATGTACCTCTAACATGTAGTACAGTAAAGTACTGCATGTACACCTTGGATGTACTACAGTCCAAGTACTGAATGTAGTACACTATAAGTACTGCATGTACGTCTGAGATGTAGTGACACACATGGCCACTGGAGGGAGACAGACTACTTCCTGCTTCTGGTTTATAAATATAATAAACTTTTTCGTCAGTAAGTTTCTCTGATGGAACAAAAAGACACGTTTGAGTTTAATTGTACAAAATTGTTCATTTAATAGAAAAACCACTCAGACTCAACTTAAGAGTTCACGACGTCACGCTGGTTGTTCTTTTGTTTTTTACATCGTCGTAGAAGAAAACATGGCTCCTTTCATCTTGTGCAAAATGCTGCTGGTCTCATGTGAATGAACAAAAACAAAAAAAGTACAATTTTATCTCCAGAAAGTTCTCAGAACGACCAAACAAGACTTCATCCCTTTGTTTTTTTTTAGAGGAGAAAACAAAAAAAGGAATATTTCTGCGTCGGCGACTTGACGAGCAGCAAACCGAACAATAAGCATCCGGACGTTTGTGCTTTCCCGTCTCACCGACATCTGGACATGATTTCAAGGCAGTGATTTTTATTTGTATTTCACCCCAAAAAAAGAAAAGAAAATGTTCACAGGAGACAAGAAAACAAATCTGCAGCAACACTGTGACCCCTTTGGTGTGAAAACAAAAATAACTACAAAAAAAACCTCCCGTGTGGCGTTCAGGGCTCCAGAAGAATCGTAGGCAAAAGCTAATTCATTACAGTTTTACAGAGTCGTATGTACAAAAAGAGGAAAAATAGAAATTCATGTTTTGTCAGTTACTGCTCTTTGTGTTTGACAGACAGGCCCCAAAAAAATGTAAAGAAAAAGAAGCATTTCCTCCCGTTAAGGAAACTGGAACCAGCACCTGGATTAAAAAGAAGTGAGACGATTAATCCGTGATTAACAACGCAACAAAATAAGTGTGTTTGTGTGTGTGTGTGTGTGTGTGTTTGTGTGTGTGTGTGAGAGGGTCACACACTAAAATAACGAAAATAAAAAACCTGGTTTTGAGTTGTGGATTATAAAAAGTAGTTTGCTGGCAGTGAGAAAACATTATTATTATTATTTTTTTATGATTTAGCACCAGAAGAAACATCCGATCCAGGACTTTGATCAAGTCTGCGCTCCTCAATATCAGAGACATCTGGACACGGATCAGAGACGTGGAGACCGGATCAGAGACCGGACGAGACAACCAGAGAACCAGGAAGAATCCTTGACACTTAAATAGACCCGGAGACCCGATCGGACACCTGGAGATCCGGTCGGACACCTAGAAACCCGATCGGACACCCGATCGGGTGTCAGATCGGATACCTAGATACCTGGAGACCCGATCGGATACCTGGAGACCCGATCGGATACCTGGAGACCCGATCGGACACCTGGAGACCCGGTCGGACACCTGGAGATCCGGTCGGACACCTAGAAACCCGATCGGATACCTGGAGACACAAGGGTCCTCTGAGGCGAACCAGAAACCACACCAGAACACCCGGACCGGAGACCTGATGGGACGCTTTAGACCCGTAACCGTGAAAACACCCTCAAGTCACACAGGAACAACAACAAAAACAACCTTTGGTGGAGCCGAGTGCTGCAGGAACTGATTGGTTCTTCACACCGAGGACGACAACAACAAAAAAAAGAAGGAATAGTTAAGTTGGAAAGAGGAAGAATCCGAAGAGTCCGAACTTAATCCAGATTTGAATAAAAAGGACTGGATGGAGTCGGTCGGGTCTGTAATGGACTCTGGGATGAAAGGATGAGCTTCATCTGGTTTCTTGACTCCCTGCGTGAACCCGTGTGTCTGTTGCCTTTTGTTTGTTTGTTCTGTTTTTTCTTCTTCTTCAGTTTGCAACCGAATCAGAAGCGGAGAGTTTCCTTTTTCTGCTCGTCCGTTCGGTCACGGCTTCCTCCTCCTCCTCCTCCTCTTCCTCCTTCAGGCCCCCGTTCTCCACACAGACGCCACCCGTCGCGTCGTGACAGGCCGGAGACTCGAGGTCCGGATCCAGCTCCGGCTGGGACTCCACGGCCGTCTCCCAGTCCTCCTCCTCTTCATCCTCCTCCTCTTCCTCCTCCTTGTCCATGTGGGCGCCCTGGCTCTGCAGGAGGCGCAGGCGGGCCATGGCCTGGTCGATGGTCTGCGTGGTGACCAGGTTGAAGTCGTGCATGCTGATCAGGTGCAGCAGGAAGTTGCGGCAGAGGTCGTTCCTGACGATGTGGACGCCGTGGCGGTCGGCGAACAGCAGGCAGGACTCGTTCATCTGGTTGTCTGCTATGAACCTGCAGGAGGGGGGGGGGGGGGAGTTATCAATGAGACTCTATTGAGAGAGAGCTGCAGGTGTCAGTCAGGGAACCAGGAAGTGAGTCAGCATCTCCACACTTCCTGGTTTTTGTTTAGATGTCTAAAATAAAGTCTGTTTTAACACAGCGTTCAGTTCTCCAGGTCAGTGAACGCACCTTAAAAAGGGTCTAAAGGAGACGACTGAGCGTCCTAGTTAGGACGCTCAGTCGTCTCCTTTAGCTCAGTGGTGGAGACGTGAAGTCATGTGACCTGGTGAAGCTCCTCTAGAGACTAACATGAAGTCATGTGACCTGGTGAAGCTCCTCTAGAGACTAACATGAGGTCATGTGACCTGGTGGAGTTCCTCTACAACATGAAGTCATGTGACCTGGTGGAGTTCCTTTATAGGCTAACAGGAAGTCATGTGACCTGGTGGAGTTCCTCTATAACATGAAGTCATGTGACCTGGTGGAGTTCCTCTATAACATGAAGTCATGTGACCTGGTGGAGTTCCTCTATAACATGAAGTCATGTGACCTGGTGGAGTTCCTCTACAGGCTAACAGGAAGTCGTACACACCCGTGCTTCATGACGTGGAGGTTCCACAGCTTCATGATTTCCTTCTCGCCCTCGTTGACGTCGGTGAAGTCTTCGATTTGCTGCAGAGAGACAGAACACACCGTCAGGGTTTCAGGGCGTAAACTGAAGCGACACGAGGCTCCGCCTCCGGCCGTGAACTGACCATGGCGGTCTTCTCCTTGAGCCAGTCGGGGTCCCGCTCGTCCTCGCTGTCCACCTCCATCTCCTGCGGACGCAGCGGCACGCAGCTGTCGCTGTGGAAGTACAGGCGGTTGTGTCCGCTGATGACGGGCTGCTCCTGGTCGCCGTCCTCCGGCTCCAGGAACTCGGACAAACTCGGCTTCGTCCTCTGAGGTCTGGAGGTTTCAAAACGTAGAAGAAAAGTATAAATATAAATATATAAAGTATTCTTGAGAGGTAGTAAGGTGGGTAGAAAGGATGTCAGAGTTCAGTGAAGAAACGTACAAAACCCCACCAGACTCCATTCACAAAAACAGTGATTTAAGCTGTCACAACACAGGAGCTGGTGGCTCACTGCTGCCTCCATGTGTTGGTTAGTTAGTGCTGTTGTGTCACTTTGGTGAATCTGAACTAACCCGTTAAAACACCAAAAGTCACACAAGAACACAAAACACACCAACACATGGAGGCGGCAGCAGGCCGACAGCTCCTGTGCTCCGAGAGGTTAAATCACCGTTTTTGTGAATGGAGTCTGGCGTATCGAAGACGGCTCGATCCGTACGCCGACTGCAAAGAAGTACTTCTTAAAAACACGAAAACAATCTCTTTAAAAATGGCACAAAGTCTCTGAAAAAGCAGCACCTGCAGACCACCACGTGGGTGACGGCCGTCCTCTTGACCGGCCCGTTGCGGCTGAAGGCGAAGCCCGGCTGGCTGTGGATGTCCTGCGGGTTCCCCGCGTACGAGCCGTCGTAGCACTCGTTGATGGAGACCTCGATCTTCGCTCCTTTGGTGTGCGGCTGCAGAGACGGAGACGCAAAACAGCTTTTAAAAAAATCACTTATTACGACCTTTATTGCTTGAAAAGTGGCGTTTAAATCAAGAGTTTCATCATCAGTATTAGACATTAGTGACATGTGTGACTATTAGTGGACATTGAGGTAAGAAAACTTATAAAGAGATACTTTACATTTTTTTCCTGTAGTTTTACTTTGATTAATGAGGAATGTTAATGTTTTATTGACTTTAACTTTAAATTATCAGGATATTTAGATGTTTTACTGACTTTTACTTCAATAATTTGATGTTTTATGGACTTTTACTTTAAATTATCAGGACAATTAGATGTTTTATTGATTTTTACTTTAAATTAATCAGGATAATTTGATGTTTTATTGACTTTTACTTTAATTTATCAGGATATTTAGATGTTTTAATGACTTTTACCTCCATAATTAAATGTTTTCTGGACTTTTACTTTTATTTATCAGGGTATTTAGATGTTTTAATGACTTTTACTTCCACATTTTGATGTTTTTTGGACTTTTCCTTTCATTCATCAGGACATTTTGATGTCCTCTGGCCGCGTCTCACCACGTAGTTGAAGACGAAGCGCGAGTGCGACAGCTTGAGGTGCTTGATGAGGCTGTACAGCTTCCTGCAGTTGAGCGTGCACCAGGGACAGTGCAGGTCGTCTCTGGCCTCCGTCTGCTGCCGCGTGTTGCTGTTGTACTGGAACTGGACAGAAAGAGAGACGTGAGCGACGCACACACGCACACACGCACACGCACACACACACGACTTGTTCTGAGAGGTACAAGCGCCGCTTTTATCAATGGAGTCTGGATCAGGGCGGTAAAACTATTTTATTTCCCTCATCTCAGTTCAAAATTTAGCTTTAATTAGCACTAATAGCTGTTTTCATATATATTCAGCAATTTTAATATATATTCAGCTATTCTTTTATTTTCACATATTCGGCTATATTCCACTACGTTCAGCTATTTTCATATACATTTATCATACATATATTAATCTATTTTTATACATATTCAGCTATTCTGTTATTTTCAAATACATTCAGCTATTTTAACCTATACTCCACTATTTTAGCTATTTCTTTCAAATATTTCAACTCTAAGCTTCAGCTTTTTGCATTCCAACACATTTTCAGCAGGAAATGCTTTTTCTCGTTTCATTTCACTTTAGTTTCATTTTAATTATGTCGTGTTTTGAATCCCACAGTTACTGCAGGTCTCCCAGTGTAGCTTTGAACAGTTATTGGAGAGGTTGTTTCTAGAGAAAACTGCACACGGACACCTTCGCAGCGGAGAGGAACACCGTGAATGTTCGGTTCGACCCCGACGACGTTCAGCATCCGGCACGACGTCTAAACCCGATCTTTTTGAACTCGATGTGGCGGTGAGGCTCAAGTGGGGGAACTGACCTGGTAGAAGATGCGCAGCTTCTGCCGGGGCTCGGCGGAGACGAGCTCCCTCCTGGTGTGCACGTCGGCGTTTATGGATTCTTTAACGGCTGCGAGCGCAGGAGGAGAAAGTCAAGTCACGTGAGGAACCCTCCCTGTTGGTGGTTGGTTTTATATTTTGTGTTTTGGTTTCTCGGGCTCACCCAAAGTGTGCGCGGGCCTCAGGGTGCTGGGCCGCGGGTCCTGGTTGGTCTCGGAGTTGCGGGTGGCCAGCGGCTTGGCCACGGGCGCCGTGGAGCGGTCGGAGGAGTCGCTGGTCCAGCGCAGCGTGAACTGCAGGGTGGGACCCTGAGAGAAGCTCTCGAAGGGGGGCAGGCGCTGCACATGGAGACGGAGACCATTATTATTATTATTAATATTAGGATGAACACAAACAGCACGCAGGGATCATACACATTCTGACCAATGGATTTTCGTGACTTTTAACCAAATTTCATGACTTTAAACTAAATGTCCATGATCAAACATTGTGTGAAATGTGTGTGAACAGTAAAAAGTGATAAAATGTAGTATTTAAACTAACAATGAGGATTCAAAGCATCCAGTAAACCTTAAATGACACAAATGAATGAGAGACAATAGTTTGATTAAAAGAATAAACATTTATATAGATGCCTGTATGTATGCTGCTGATATTTTGAGCCTCTTTCTTTTAAAAGCAGATTCATTATTTATAACTAAATTAACGTTATGAACACATGAATATAACATATTTACAGGACTTACTTTTTTTCAAGGATTTTCCAGGCATGCAAATACCCATTTCCATAACCATGACTGTTCCAGGTTTTCCATGAGACCCTCAAGAACCCTGATCACCTGATACTAATACTTCTTCTTCTACATCGTGAACACACACCTTCCCGTCCAGGATGGTCTCCCACGTGGCTCTCTTCTTGGTGACTGGACACTCCTCCATCTCCTGCATCGACACCTCGTACTCCCCATCCAGAAGCTGCAGACGTCTGCACACACACACACACACACACACACACACGTGTCACTCCTCGAGATCAGAACAAAGGCGTCTCTCCGTCGGTGGTTTGTGCGCCTCACCTGTTTTTGTCAAAGACCGTCATCTGAGCCACAAACGTGGTTTCTCCCTCCTCCCTGAGACTGGAGCTCCTCCTCTTCCTGTTCACCACTTCCTCTGTGAACTCTTGAGAGGCACAACACGACACGTGTGACCCACCTTCACATTTACACAGCGGCCACAAAGAGACGACCAACAATCAAGAAAACGTGGTTCAATCGCTTTAATTTAACGCCGTGCTCACAGTATGTTATGAGTTAGTTATTTAGTTATTCACCGAGTTTAAAGGGGACTCCTCTGGTTGTATAGAAGTCTCTATAAATGACTCAATCTCTAGCTTCAAGTCTTCTTCTATACAGCATGATGGTCATTTAGTACATTATGGTCCGATAGAGTCAAACAGACCATAAAGCAGGGGACGCTTTAGGGGCGGGGCTACAAGGTGATTGACAGGGCGACACCAAAAAGAACGAAGAGACGGACCTCTGCTGTGGTGGTTCTCCCCGTTGGCCAGGCCGTTGATCTGGGCGCGCGGGCAGCCGGGCCTGGACACCCTGAAGAGCAGCGAGTAGGACTTGACCATGTGAGAGTTGCTGGGCTCGAACTCGCTGCTGGGAACCAGCAGGGAGGGGAAGCAGCCCGGCTTGGCCGGGACTGAGGACCCGGTGTCCGGGTTCAGAGGAACCTGCTTCTTCCCCGTCGGGACCTGCTTCACGGGACAGCTCACGTCCTGCACACGAGAGGGAGGGGGGAGGGATTAAGATTATGATGCAGATGGGAACACACACACACACACACACACATACAGGAACACACACCTTCCTCTTCTTGTGACAGACTTTGACCAGCAGCACCTCCAGAGACACAGAGACCTGCTCGTTCTCACTGTCCTGAGACGGCTTCCCTGAGGACACACACACAGTTTTTAATTCATCCGTAAGGCTCAACATCTCTTTAAATGTGTGTCGCCTCTTCCTCTCCTCCTCCACTAGAGGACGACACTTTCCTAAAAAAAGAGTAAACAACAAGAGGACTCGTACTCACCAGCTTTGTGAAAGAAGCCCGTGAAGGTGAGCTGCAGGTTCGAGGCCAAGCTGCGACACACACACACACACACACACACACACACACACACACACACACTTTTCACTAAAACTACTCAGAAACGTGTTAACAGCTAAGTAACAAGTAAAAACCAGTAATTAATACATATATAAACGCATACTGTACATATATATGTATATATTTGTATATTCTGGGTTGTTAAAGCGTCAGCAGTCCAACGCTTGTTGTTGTTGTTTACCTGTGAGTCTCCTGTTCGCCTCGCATCTTTTCCACTTTGAACAACAGATTGTCAACCTTGGAGCTTTTCCTGTAGTGCAGACACACACACAACAAGTCAACAACAACAACAACAACAACACTGAGCTTCAGTCACAGCAACAGATCCCTGTATTCAGGGTTACATGACATTAAACCACGTTCCCACGAGCAAACACGACTTTCTTTTAACTCTACAACAGTAAAGTTAGGTTGAGACGACAAAGCTGCTCTTGTCGGTCGTGTGATGGACGTCAGCTGTGAGGCCGGCGGGCTGCAGACCGTAACGCTGTGGCTTTTATTACTCGCTGCTGTCGGGCAGCGCGGCCACCTGGATCAGATCTGTGGGCCGGTGCCTCGCGTGGTTCCCGCTTCCGTCCCAACTGCGACCCGAGCGTCCGTCTAATGAGCCGGAGTAACTAGAACCATCTGGAGGCTTCAGCAGGACGCCGAGGACCACAACATGGGCTCGACTAACCAAAACCCACCGAACACGTCTGTGTTTCACTGTTGGGTCTGGACACACCTTGTAACGGCGGCCATCTTTAGTCCCCAGCCGGCCTGCAGGCGGTTATCTCTCTCTCTTGAGGTAAGGAGCGTAACGCTTCAGGTTCAACACACCAGAAAGAAAAACACAAAGCGCAGGATTGTGCGTTACCTTTTGACGTTATTCCTTGAGTTTCTGTGGGACATGTAGGTGAGCGTCCTGTGCAAGAATATCGGCTGATGGAAGGAGAAAAGAACAGACAGAGCGTTAGAGTTCTTCCTCGACGCTGCAGAGAAGTCTCCTCCGGTGTCAGGCGCTCAGCGATTGGTCGAGGAAAGGCGACACTCACCGCGATCAGGTTCCTGGTGCGGAGGAACCGGTAGATCTGGGTTGGTTCTGCAAATAAAACACAGCTTCACCGTCAGCAAATGTCTGTGATGTTCAGCCTTTTTTTAACGGGAGAATTTTAGATGTTAAAAAGCAGGATGGGCTCAGGGCTCTTGGTCCTGACATAACTACTCATTCAATGAATGAAAATTGTGTTTAAAACTACTTTAAAGAGCCTTTGAACGAGTTAAAGAAACACACATTTGAGCGGAAAATCAGACAAAACAACATTTGGAGTCCAGTAGCTTTGTTTTCATCTGACTTTTTAAACTATACACCATATGAACTGCTCGTGTGCTGATGAACCACAACACATGAAGTACATGTACTCAAGTACTACATTTCAGTACACATTTATGCTACTTCTACTTTATACTTCATGTGACTTTCTTCTTCTACATCTCAGAGGTACATATAGTACTTTTTACTGTACTACATCTTGGAGGTAAATATGGTACTTTTTAATGTACTATATATCAGAGGTAAATATTGTACTTTTTATTGTACTACATCTGTATTGTACTTTTTACTGTATTACATCTCAGAGGTTCATGTAGTACTTTACTGTACTACATCTCAGAGGTACATGTAGTAATTTACTGTACTACATCTCAGAGGTACATGCAGTACTTTACTGTACTACATCTCAGAGGTACATGCAGTACTTTACTGTACTACATCTCAGAGGTACATGCAGTACTTTACTGTACTACATCTCAGAGGTACATGCAGTACTATTGGCTCCTCTACATAGTTAATGACAGTATTATTCCTGTAACTCTAATAAATCACACCGTAAAACAGTAATGATGTAGAAACTAATATATAATAATAAAAACACCAAAAGGCAACATTTGACTGACCAACCAAAGCTTGAAGTATATTAATACTTCCATACATGCTATATACCTTTACTTGAGTAAGGTTTTGAGTGCCTGCCTGTTACTTGTAGGAGTATTTCGAGTGTGGTTGAAGTACTTTTACTGCAGTAAAGCATCCGGTATTAAACTTCCTGAGTCTGAAACAACACGGGGACGACTGAAACTCACTCTCGAAGGCCTGCAGGAACAACTCGTGGTCGGCTTGAATGAGTTGCATGTTGGGCTTCTTGGCTGCAGCCATGGCAGAGGAGGAAGAGGAGGAGGAGGAGGAGGACTGGTAAAACCCGTTGGCTTTACCTCCAGAACCAAAACCCGCCGCCGGCTGGCTTCCCCCCGAGGAACCCTGCTTCTGTGGAGCCATTTTGCAAAAAACAAAACGACCAAAGTAACTGTCCAAAAAAAAAAAAACTCAGGTTCCTTTGTCAAAACAAAAGAGCGGTGTTTGCTGAAAAAATAAGCCGACTCTCCATTTTAAAAGCGAATTATTTAAGTTTAAGTCTTTTCCTAAGTGACATGAGTGAAGCTCCACACTTTGCAACCCAGTGTGACCGTGAATCTGCCGGTTAAACGGCAACAGAGGTCGGCGAACAGGCTTCAAATGCGCGAAACGAGAAAATCTGCCTCCTGCGAGCTGACGCGGCTAACTTCCGTAGCCAAGTAGCAGCTAACCCCCAAGCTAACTGGATAGCATTGTCCGGCGCGCGCTCGGCTTCACTGGTCGATAATTCGCAGGCCGCTGCCGAGCGGTGAGCGATCAAACGCAGCGGCGACGCACGTTTTCAGCCAGTTCGATGCCATAATTTCACCCAAAGAAATCGCGTTATTTCTCGCCTAGCGCCTGTTGGCGAGTTGGGTCGGCGGTACGGGAGAGCAAGTACTAAACAAGCCGAGCGGCTATCCGGTCCGGTATTTTCAAAATAAATTCTAGTTCAAATAAAAAATATGAAATACGTGATTTATTTCGTTTGTGTTTAAAACAGATGCATATATCGATATCAAAAAATACATACCAATGGAAATACTACTATATTAAACATGTGTTATCCAAACAAAGTAATCTTGATCGAGCATTTTATTTTATTTTGAAGATACATTCTACACGAGTTCCGGCTATTTTACCCCTAACTTTGCCAGCTTGTGAAATATACGTTGGAGGTTCTAATGCGTTGAAAGATCCCGCCTTCCAACAGCCCCAGCCAATCACACCGCTTGTTTGTGAAATCCTGGGCGCTCATTGGTTGGAATATTGGCCAGTCTCGGCAGAGTCACGTTTGCCGCCCGCAGCATGGCGAGCCAGGTCTAAATAAGGGCAGACGCTCAGTTAAAAATACACACGTGTATCTTTATGACTCAAGTAAAGTCATCAAGCTGGTAAAAAATGAACAATAATGTTTCAAGTTACACCCGGTTTAATGTGAATAAATATGACTGTTATCTGGCTTTTCAATTTCTTTGAAAATAATGTATTAATTTTGAGAAATCCACCAGTTAAACTGAGGCATCTAAAGCCAGTGATGGATTGAGTCTAATAGTGTTCAGAATCATGACATATTCGTGCTTTGTCCAGCACTAAATGAATGTGTGTATCATCCAATGACACGTTTCACTCCATCATGTTTGTTTCTGCTCTAATTTTCTATCAGAGATTATATTGCTTAAATATGAAAGCATAACAAATTTAAATGTTCCAGTTGAGACACACAGGAACACAGACATAGACACACACACACACAGACAGACGAACACACACACACACACAGGTTGTATTTCAGTTAGGTTTTATTCTTCACACACGTTCCCTCCAACAGAACCACAGAGGTTCTCCAGAGCGACAGAACTGCAGACAGGAAGCAGGACGTACAGGAGGAGCTCAGTGAGCGGCTTCTGGGTTCAATCATTAGAACATTAATTAAAAACAATACGACACAAGAAACAAATTAAACACACAAACAATAAGCCCAGATAAGCTCCGCCCCCTCACCCTGGAACATAAACAAACTCAACAAAACCACCAAATCATGAATTCATTTCCCAGTGTTTAAACCTCCTCACACCAGGATAACAATAATAATAATGATTAATAATAATAATTAGAATATTCTGCACCATCTGTCTGCTCGTCTCACGGCTCAGGGGGATGTTGGACGAGCATCCGACGCCATCTTTAACCGAAGAAAAGCACATTTATTCACGAGTAAAATGTTGAAATTTATCAGAGAAGAAACTACTTTATCTTTAAAATGATGTGCTTCCACAAAAAAAAGGTAATTGGTAGAAATCATAACCAAAAAAGCTGGAAATTTATCTATTTTTCTTCTGTTTTTTCCGCATCATGTGACCTCGAGATGGAGACAATCACGCGGTCCAGATAACGAGGCGGTCAGCTCGAGTAGCTTAGCTTAACGCTCTGCTACACGTTAATAAAGAAAAGATAGATGATGAATTTTGTGTAAATGTGGAAACAGTTGATCTGGGTTAAACAAACGTAGTGCGGTTCTGTAACAAATCCAAAAGGAAGATGTTTAGATGAGCGGCGCCTCACAGCCGTCAAAGTGCAAAAGTGTTTCCTGTTAGTTTAACATCCAAAACACGGAGACGAGAACACAGACCCACGCGGGCCAGAACCACGAGAGAGGCCCGGACCGCTTTTTCCCAGAGTCCTCGTGCTCCCCGGCCTCACTCGGGACGTCCTGAACGCGATCCCCGGCTGTCGGCATCGGGATAGAGGAGAGCTACGCTTCAGTGTTTTCTCCACAGGATGTAGGTGACGAGCAGCACGAGGCCCGCCGACAGGCCCGCGATCACAAACTGGTGGATGGAGAGGACGTTCTCCAGCGTGTGGATCCTCTTCTCCATGGCGTTGGTGTGGAAGTAGTCGTAGACGCCGACCCCGATGCTCCACAGCGCCCACACGGCGTCCAACACCAGCGGCATGGCGGGGTGGACGGGTGGAGGCGGCTCAGCAGCAGCAGGTCAGAAGGTCAAAGACTGGAACACAACACAGTTTTCAACCAGTGTGCTGGGAGATGGATGATATACATTCATCAGATTTCCATGACACAATAAGTGGGCAAAAACATGTACAAAATATGTAAAACGAACCCTCTGAAATCCTTTGAACTGGCGTTTTGTGAAGCAAAAGGCCCATTAAGTTATCAAGATTGAATTATCGGGCATGTGAAGTTTAAACTTTACAAAGTAATATTCTCTGATACGCCGAATTGAAGAATGGCTCACAATGTCACGTAAGAAATGATCAATTTAAGTTTGGCGTTATCCGATATTTTGCAAATGAGCACAAGTTTATTAAATTCTAGGTTTTTTTAATGTAATTTGGCCCGAATGACATATGTGTAAATCCGTGTGACCGTCAGCACTTGCAATAGCTGAAGCAGTTTAATACGTACGGACAAACAACGTATCTTACGCATGAAGTAACCGAGCAGCAGTCTTCTGCGAGCAAGCTAACGCGTTAGCTGACTTACAGATTGCTTTGTTTAACAAAATCATGTTACTCACAGCGCGAGATACTTATTTCATTTAAAAGGGTGGTGCAATATTTGCACCAGCCGACGAGTGAACATGCGGCACTCACGTCATTGGTGTGCTATTTGTTGTTAACATGTTTCAGGAGGATAGACCGAAAACATATTATCCGCAGTCAGCCGCTTCAGGTACTTCCGGGGTGCGTCGGACGCGTGACGTCTCATGACGTGTGCGCCGAACCTCAATTCGGCTTTTTTTTAGTTTGCTTTTCTGAAGGTTAAACACATAATAAATAACACATTACGGTATTGTTTGATCACTAAAGGCATCTGCTGGGTCATTCGGCTTCGTGGCAGGAACCCATCGACGGCGGGGTTTTGTTGTTATGTGTTCACATCTTGTGGTGTAAAGTTACATTGGAAAATAATTACATATTGTATAGATTTTTTTCATAACTATGACTCCTTTTTTCGTCGACTTTTTCTGCCACACGAAAAAAAAATCTTAATTATGACAACAAAAAAAAGTATGACCAAAAAAAATCGACAAAAAAGTCAACAAAAAGAAAAGTCAACAAAAGAAAATCGAAATTATGAGATCAAAAGTCTAAATTATGAGATAGTAGGTGTTCATGCGCTGCTTGCGCTGTCTTCACATGTCTCTGCATCCCCTCACAGACCTTTTTTTGTCATAATTATGGGCTTCCATAATAGTGAGACCTCTCAAAAAGTTTACTAAACCGTGTTTGTTTGGTGTATTGTGTTATGCCGATTTTCTCAAGAGTGTTTTTGGAGAAAATATAACTGTGTTGAATTGGATGTGAAAGTGCTATTTGCCCGTTTGCTGCGAAGAAACTCAAAATAGTGTGTATTTGCAATGGAGTTTGGAAAGCCGTCCCAGAGGCCAGGCGTTGTACCTTCTTCAAGCCTCAAAGCGTCCCGCCTACACTGCCAGGCGCGGTGGCCAAGTGGTAAGGCGTCGGTCTCGTAAACCGAAGATCGCGGGTTCGAACCCCGTCCGTGCCTACCATCTGTGATATCCAATTAACCTGAATTTTTAGGACTAAGCTGGACCTATACTTACAGATTCAATCGCATACACACATGGCTTTACTGTATAATTGTGAAAACACATACATTGTGTTTAACGTAATAAAATTATTATTGATCATTACGCCACAAAAAAACCCCTCAAAAGTAGTCATTTATAGAGACTTCTATACAACCAGAGGAGTCACCCCCTGGTGGTCAGGAGAGGGAATGCAGCTTTAACACATGAATAACGTACTATTTGCCACCACAGCATTGTCACAATACATTTTTATTGTAACTGAGCAGAATTGCAGGTAAATGTATAGAACTTCATGTCGCTTCTCTAATCCGACATGTCACACGTGTGTGTGTGTGTGTCGTTCTACAGCACGGTGTCCATAACATGCACATCTCCGTGCATTTGAAGCTCAGCGGTATCCCAGTCGAAGATGTTTCCTCGCACCACCCTCTTCCCGTCGAACAACTCCTGGATGCCGATGGGCCACAGGACGACGTCCCACATGTTGATGTCGCTGATCTCCCCGACGAGGCTCTGCTTGGGGTCGAAGTTCCCCACGAAATTGTCGGGATCCTGTCCGATGATGACCTTGCCGCCGGGGCGCACCTTGTGGTTCTTGCGGTAGATCTTTGTCAAGCTCTTCTTGCCGTCGATGTAGACGGTGGCCGCGCCGGAGAGGGAGTCCCAGGTGACGCAAATGTGGGTCTCCAGGGCGTTGATGTGGGGCAGGTCGAAGAAGACGCCGTCTCCGCTCATGTAGAGGGACAACCTGCGCACACGGCGAGGGAACGCAGCGTTAATGTATCAACATCGTATCACAATTGTAGTGAAATGCTCTGCTTCAAAAAGCTGCTGCAGTTAAATTGTAAGTTTTTTAAAGGGAGTCTGGTGCAGCGGCGGAGGAAGTCACCTTCCGTCCAGCTCGCGCCACACGTTCAGCTCGTCGAAGTCCGGCGTCCGGTAGGCGAACAGGATGACCTCGCGCTCGCCCTTGAGCTCCGTCGCCACGCGGAAGCACAGAGTGAAGGCCTTCAGGCTCAGGGGCTTCTGGGGGATCATCTCCACGTAGCTGGTGCTGGTCTCCTGGGGGAACACCAGGGACCTATAGGCCACGCTCCCTGAGGGGCCGAGAGAGAGAGAGAGAGAGAGAGAGAGAGAGAGAGAGAGAGAGAGAGAGAGAGAGAGAGAGAGAGCTTTACAACAAGTGTCATAATGTGATAAGTTCTTCATGTGGCTTCATCCTTTGAGCTATTGTGCATTTTTGGCCAGATGGTGGCGCTGTAACAACCAAAAAGAGGATTGTTTTGTCAAGAAAACAGCAGACCCAAAAGTACTAAACCCAAATATATTCAGTTTATTATTTTTCAAAGACACTCAGACAGAAACGTTTCTCATTTCAGGAGCATTTTTTGGATTTTTTTTTTCCTTGAAAGAAAATCACCCGTAGAGATTATTGTTTTCCTGCCGTTGCGTTTTTGATAAAATAATCTATATAAGTATTCACAGAAAGACACGGAGGCTTACCGCCCACCAGCGCGGAGATGAGGAGGAGGACGACGGAAACTCTCATGTTGTCTCAACAAACCTGCAGAGAAGGAAAAGCTCTCAGTGAAAACAGCGTCAGGTACGGAAGACCATGACCGTCACAAAAAAGTCATAATTATGATTTATTTCTTTTTTTTGTGGCAGGAATAAGCTTCCAAAGTTAAAACAACAAGGTTATGAAAGTACAATGTCTTTATACAATTAACTATTATATTAGTTTATAATATAAAGGTTTAAAAGTACAACGTCTTTTTACAATTAACTATTATATTAGTTTATATAATAAAAAGGTTTAAAAGTACAATGTATTAATACACGTTAGTATTACATTAGTATATAATATAAAGGTTATTAAAGTAAAATGTCTTAATACAATTTAGCATTATATAAGTTTTTATAACAATACATTAGTTTATATTAGTATATAATATAAAGGTTATAAAAGTATAATGTCCTTATACAATTTAATATATTAGTTTTTAATAATAAAGCACTAGTTTGTTCGTATAAAATATACAGGTTATAAAAGTAGAATGTCTAATACAATTTAGTATTATATTAGTATATAATAATACACTAGTTAATATTAGTTCATAATATAAAGGTTATAAAAGCACAAAGTCTTAGTTTTGGTGATGCATTAGTTGGTATGATATTGGTTAATATTAGTAAATAATATAAAGGTTTACATACCGTGCAGCTGCGGAGGCTTCTGCTGCCGGCGACTTGCACTCGGAGGGCTTTTGTACGCGTGTCCCTGAACTCGTCACTGGGTGGCGCGTTGACATGTTTGAGGTCGCGGTGACCTCTTCAGGGTCACGCCGGCATTCAGAGGTCACGCCGCTCTGCCTGAAGGCGAACACACAGTCCAGGTCACGCACACGGATGTTAAAACTGCTGGAAAAGGTCTGCCTCAACTTTTGGGTTTTTCTTGGAACCAACTTTAATATATATATATATATATATATATATATATATATATATATATATATATATATATATATATATACACACACACACACACACGTCATACGAGAGGCCCAATTTGTCATCTTACGTTATTTAAACAGGTAAACTTATTTAAAAGCTCATTTCTGCCTTACACAAAAAAGTCATAATTGTGGCTTTCTCCTTTTTTTAGGGGCAGAAATTGGCTTCCATAAGTTCACCATGTAAACCTTCAACACGTTTTCTTTTTAACTGGTATAGTAATTTAGTGTTTTCTTTTCGTCATGAAAATACAAAATTCAAAGATGATATATTTTTTCTTATGAAGTGTAACGATGAGCTCAGAGCTCTTAGGAAGTTAAACATATTATTATATGTAATCTATATAATCATAATCTCGATTTTATATTCATGTGAAACATCTGGATTTGTTCTAGTTTATCACCTGCGCTGCATTTCACTAGATTACAAGTGAATGCATCATGATAATGTTCAGCCAGTACTCATGTTTACAGAGCAGAGCCTGAACGCATCATAAGACCGTTATCATTTACATTCAGCCAAATACATTATTATTATATTTGCTGGTTTTTCTCACCAGTCGACAGTCTGAATAACCGGCCCACGTCGCCCCCCTGTGGAGACGAAGGGGAACTACAACACCATTTTTAAACTGAAGCAAAAGATGTTAAAAAGCTCTTTAAATTAATTTAAAAAGCATTTTTCCACTGAGAAAGAACATCTTTTTTTCCGTTACTATTGTTTTGTAAAATGTACAATCAGAAAAACAGACTCATCAGATACGAATCACCCCAAAAGGTTAATAAAGGATAGAATAATAAATCTGCTGTCGACACAATCCTGAAACTAAAGCAAAAAGATGCAGAAAAAAGGGGCTTTAAATTAATTTATTAAAAAAAAAAAAAAAAAAGCATTTCTCCACTGAAGCAGAACAAACATCAAATTTTTTTTCCTTTACTATTGTTTTGGAACGTGTACAATCAGAAAAAAAAACAGACTCGCCAGGTCGCCGGGACAGTAAAAATAATCAAGCAAAAAAGGTCGTGGGACTGGAGGAAGGGGGGCGAGAGGGGGGGGGGGGGGGGGTCTGCCAACACCACAACGTCAACACAGCCGAAGAGGAGGAAGAGGAGGAGGAAGAGAGGGAAATAAACAAACAATAATAATGTAACACAAACATTTAATCAAGTGCAGGTCTGGTTTTGGACAAAGCAGGTCTTCTTTTTTTTTTTCTTCTTCTTCTTCCTCCGTTTCAATTTACAGTTAAGGACTCCTCTGCTGTCGGACACATGCAAGGTCAAAAAGGTCAACATCTGGAACTACACATGGAGATTTCATATGCTTATATCGGTTATCTGTGCAAGTATTAAAATATGTAGGAATAACTAAGCAAATTTCATACGGATATGTCAGAACGACGGAAGAGGAGGAGGGGAACAAATATGTTACGAAATAAAAACTATCACACTGTTTTCACCGAACAGAGAAGAAAAAAAAGGAAGTCCACATTTGAAATAAAGAAAAACAAGAAAAACAGAAAGTGAGATTTCTCTAAACTTTGTTACCGAAATGTCACCGACCTCATTATTTTTGTACGCTTCCTTTTTTAATTTTTTTTTTATTATAATTAAATTATTTCTCTAGATAAGTGAATAGATCCTATAACGACGACGCTCTGCTTCTACGTACGGCCGGCGGCGAGAGGAAGTCGGCGCTGTGAGCGGCTAGCTGCCAAGAGGGTCGCGAGCGCCGGCTCAGAGTCTCTTCTGGACGCGTCGACCGGTTTCCGGGTTTTTTTCTTCTTGGTATCGTTAATTTTTTTTGTCTTTTTTTTTTTTTTGCTTCTTCGTGCTCGTCGACGCCGGCCGGTGGAGGCTCCTCCCCCTCCTCTTCCTCCTCCGACCCCCCGTCTGCTCACGAGGTAGATGCGACAGAAAAAAAAAGATGGCGTCCAGCCGAGAGCCGCGTCAGGCCCCTCCCCCCTCCTGCTGGACCGCTTTGAGGGTCAAAAGGTCAGCTCTTAAGGGGTTAAATCGTTGTTAAGGCTTCCTGTGGTCTCGGGTTTTAAGTCACTTTTCCTGTTTCAGTGGCTCGAGGAGAAAGAGGAAGAGGAGGAGGAGGCGGGACCTTTTTTTGAGTTCATCTTTGTCCCATTTCTTTTTAATTTGTTCTTGACCCACATTCCAGTCTTTGAAGGGGGGGTTGGATGTTATTTATTATTTTTTCCTTCTCGTGACGCTCTAAGAAAACAGACAAAAAAGTGAAAATGAAAAAAAAAAGAAAAAAGAATCCTCTCCTGTTTGGCACCTCGGGGAGTCAGCGGCGGGAAGAAGGGAACGACGGGGGAGAGAGAGAGAGAGAGAGAGAGAGAGAGAGAGAGAGAGAGAGAGAGAGAGAGAGAGCGAGAGAGAGAGAGCGAGAGAGAGAGAGCGAGAGAGAGAGAGAGAGAGAAGGTGGTGGGGGAGTGAGAGGGAGGGCGGGGGAGGTTTGTGTGGTGCGTGGCGGTGCAGAACTAGTTGAGCCCCGGGCCGTTCGCCGCCGCCGCCGAGTCCGAGTCGACGGGGACTCGGGCCGCCGCCTCGTCCTCCGCTTTGAGGCGTTTGGCGTCCGGCTGCTCGCCGGCCGGCTGCTGCTGCTGGTCCCCGTTCTGCCGCTTGGTGGGGAGCGAGGCCGAGGCCGAGGCGTGCGCCGCCAGCAGGTGGAGCGGGCTCGCCACGGCTGGAACCGGAGGGAAAAAACCAGGACCAAGGGTTAGCTAGTTAGCTAGTTAGCTAGCTAGCGGGCGACTAAACATCTTCAAGTAACACCAATGAAGATACGACGTAAAACGATGGAGCTAAAAGGTCTTTACAGGACGCAAACCATTACACGCCCTTCATCACCTTGTAGCCCGCCCCCTAGATAGACATAGACTTCTATACAACCACAGGGGAGTCGCCCCCTGGTGGCCAGGAGAAAGAATGCAGCTTTATCAAATGAACCAGAGACTTCTATACAACCAGAGGAGTCACCCCTGATGGGAATTAGAGAGAATGCAGCTTTAACACATGAAGCATAGACTTCTATACAACCAGAGGAGGTAGTATTTTACAACGAACTGCGTGTGGTCTCACCGGAGCCTCCGTGGATGGCAGTGGTGATGCTGTGGGTGCCGTTCTGCGTGATGGCCTTGATGGGCAGCTGGTGCTGGCCGATGGGCGCCTGCTGCAGGATGGTGACCGTCTGCATGGCGCCGCCGGCCTGCGAGCTCTGGATGATGCGGCTGGAGCCGCCTATAGAGGTGATGGTGGGAACCGCCTCCACTTTGACTGAGAGGAGGACAACAACGTTCAGAGCCCGAGTCTAAAAAGACACCGACATTTCCCAGCATGCCCCCTGCCTCACCTTTGAGCCCCGCGTGCGCTCCGTTCTCGTGCGGCTCGCCCTTGATGATGGCGGCCTGCTGGGCGAGGACGGCGGCGCCGAGGGAGCCGGCCGGGATCTGCTGCAGGACGTGGACCGTCTGGATGGTCGGCTGGGAGTTGCTGGTGCTCACTGGGGAGGCCATGGTGTAGGTCACTGGCTTAATGGTTTGAGGTAACTGACGCTGGACTGCTATGAGTACCGGCTGGTTGTTAACAGGCGAGCCTGAGAGACACGGGGAGGTTCGTACGTTAGGATGCTAAGAGACGTGCAGCTTTGTTCATTATTATTATACATAACATATACTTCTCTGATGTCGACCTGTCAATCACCTTGTAGCCCCGCCCCCAAAGGCATCCCCTGCTTTATGGTCCATTTGATTCTAAATTACCATAATTTACTCAATGAACATAATGCTGTATTGAATTTATATACTTATAAACAATTGGAGGACTCGCCCTCTGGTGGTCAGGAGAGAGAATGCAACTTTAACACATGAAGCATAGACTTCTATACAACCAGAGGAGTCGCCCCCTGGTGGTCAGGAGAGAGAATGCAGCTTTAACACATGAAGCATAGACTTCTATACAACCAGAGGAGTCGCCCCCTGGTGGTCAGGAGAGAGAATGCATCTTTAACACATGAAGCATAAACTTCTATACAACCAGAGGAGTCTCCCCCTGGTGGTCAGGAGAGAGAATGCAGCAGGATAGACTCATACCTGTTGTGTTTTGTGCAAAGCGTGCTTCCTGGATGACCGCCAGTTTGGGCTGGACCGCCGTGGTGGTGGTGGTCGGGGTCGGGGTCGAGGTCGTCTCCAGCTCCAGGGGAACCGGGGAGCCCTCTCGCGAAAGGCTGTCGGGGGTCTGGACGCCGCTGGAGTGAGCGGAGAGAACCCCCGAGTGATTGGGAGACACCGGAGCGCTCCTGAGGGTCGGAAAGAGGAGCTGGGGTTAACGCCGAGAAGAGACCGAGCGGGTTCATACACCTTTTGACCAATGATTTCATGACTTTTAACCAAATTTATATGACTTTTAACCAAGTTCTCACGACTTTTAACCAAATTCTCACGACTTTTAAATTTGGTCAAAAGCCAAAAAGTTGTACTTTAATTTTCCTGATGTGTACTGTACCTTTAAATGGAGTTCTGAATCTTAATGTTTTTTTAAATATATCTTTAAAATATTTTTTTCAACGATGCATCTCAAACATCTCGTTTCCATCTCGTTCTCATGCGAGTCATTTATCTGTCGTTATTCACATGAAACTAGAGCGGCACCCTGACCTGGAGGAGAGGGGTCCGTGTGGCGTCCTGAAGCAGGGCACGCCACGGGGCCTTCGTTTCCTGAAGGCCTGCTCGATGAGCTTGCCCTCCGAGGACGGGTCTATCCTCCAGAAGGAGCCTTTGCCCGGCTCCTCCTGCGACCGCGCCACCTTGATGAAGTAGCGGTTCAGCGACAGGTTGTGACGGATCGAGTTCTGAGGAGAGGAGGAGACGACGAGTTACAGCGAGACACAAAGCTAGCTAGCTCACGCTCGATCCAACAACCGCCGATGGTAGCGGAACCAGTCCCGACTCGATGCTCGACTCGGGCAGCAGCAGCAGCAGCTAGCAGTTAGCTAGCAGCAGCACTAACTTGCTACAGCGGGGTTCTAGTAGCAGCGCTAGCTTGCTACTGCGGGGTTCTCGCAGCAGCACTAGCTTGCTACAGCAGGGTTCTAGCAGCAGCGCTAGCTTGCTACAGCGGGGACACCCACCGCAGGTAGGAGCGGCTCCTAACCCCGACTTTTAGGGCACATGCTTTTCTTCATGGCGGTTTCTCTGCAACTCAAACGCAGGGCCTCGGTGCGGCGCCTCAGACTCACCTGCCAGCCCTTGTCGGCGGTCCTGTAGTAGGGGTAGTTCTTTGTGATGTGATTGTAGATTCCATTTAGGGTGAGCTGCTTGTCCTGAGCCAGCGTTATGGCCTGGACGATCAGCTGTGCATAGGAGTACGGAGGTTTGGAGTCGTCCTGCGGAGGGAACGCAGGTGTTATGGATCGCAGAAGACACTCTGGTCTCAACAGTTATTTCAACTCCAGCGCGTCCTCCTCTCACCTTGGGACTGTCGCCTCCGGAGGCGTCTTTGTCGTTCTCCGGCTGCGAGTTGTCGTTCATGAGCTGCAGCTCCGCGGAGCTCACCATGCGGCCGCCCATCCGGTAGCCCGACGAGCCGGCGCCCCGCGGGCTGGAAGGGCACGAGTTAGCAGCACTGGAACACAA
Source organism: Clinocottus analis (assembly GCF_023055335.1). NCBI lineage: Eukaryota > Metazoa > Chordata > Actinopteri > Perciformes > Cottidae > Clinocottus > Clinocottus analis. The sequence goes on from NW_027175887.1 coordinate 17,706,454, forward strand.
CAACAACAAGACGGTCAAGAAGGAATGTTTACAATAAACCAGGTGATGAACATGTCATTTCACAGTAGAACATGTGATCGGGACATCGCGGATGTTCCTCTAACCAATCAGTGTTTGAACCAACAGAAGGAGAGCGAGCAGCGTTAGCAGCACCGCTAACAGAGAACCAACAGGAGGAGAGCTAGTAGCGTTAGCCGCACCGCTAACAGAGAACCAGTAGGAGGAGAGCTAGTAGCGTTAGCAGCAGCATTAGCAGCACCGCTAACCAACAGGAAGTTCACTTCAGTTACATGGTGATGTAACGTTGGTGATAAACTCGAACAAATGTTTTCACATGAACATAACATAAATATTGGAGATTAAACACACTTTAAAGTCATTATTATACTTTTTATTATACTTTTATTTCATTCTTGTTTAAATTGTGTGTTTATACAAAGACAAAAATCAAAAAATGTACAATCTTTTGATGTTTACAGACTTTAGAGCGGTTGTAAATATAATTATTTTGGGGGGACTGTTATATTAAAAAAACAATAAAGTGTGTAAAAGTTATATTTGCCGCTGATCCGACCCGTGACTTTCATGATCCGCTCTGCTTTAAGAGGGGGGAGACTTAACGGTGAGGATTTCCATGTTTAACGTGACCCTGGGAAGACGTCGGTGAACCCAAAACAAACGAGGCGTTAGCGCTACACCTGCCGCCTCGCCGCCATCACGCCGCCACGCTTTCCGTCCCCGTGACCTTCACAAGGGACCCGTGACCTTCACGCTTCACGCCAGAAGAAACCATCTGGCTGGAGATCAGGGGAGTTGAGAGGATCTAAGCACCCGAGATGGAGGCGCCTCCCTCCCTGAGCCCTGCAGCCTCTGAACTAAGCCTAAGCTGCTCACCGCGCAGGGACCATGTCAAGGTCAGCAGCCACCTCAAGGTCACCGAGAGGGAGGGGCCGGGCCGAGAGCCGACGACCACGTCAGTGTTGACGGGTGAAAGCAACACAGAACTACGTTGATGTTTGGTTAAATATATAAATTACAAGATAGACAACATTGTCCTGGTCTAGGGGCATTATAATAATATTATAATTACGGTATTATTGTCACATTTGTGAGTTTAAAGAAGCCGTTAAGGGATAATATCAAGCTAGAGATTTAAAAAATGATATTATGTGGGAAAAAAAACTCACTATGTTGTCATTTTTTGTATTTACTTATGTATGCTTTATTTTGTATTTGTCCTATCGGTGATGCTTTAAAACTTCTAATGAATTAGCTTTTTAATAATGTAATGTGTTTAATTATGTTTTTAAGCATATTCTAGTATGTTAGCAGCACGGCTAACGGAGAACCAACAGGAGGAGAGCTAGTAACGTTAGCAGCACGGCTAACGGAGAACCAATAGGAGGAGAGCTAGCAACGTTAGCAGCACGGCTAACGGAGAACCAATAGGAGGAGAGCTAGCAACGTTAGCAGCACGGCTGACGGAGTACCGGCTGGACGCTCACACACAGCGGCGTCCCTTCAGGAGCAGAGTACCTGATGGTGTCGGTGGGCGACGGCAGCGGGCTCATGAAGTGAGCGATGTTGTCTGGAATGTTGATGGTCAGCGGGGAGATCTGGGGCTGGACTGGTTTCACTGGCGACTCCGGAGCTTCGCGCTTCACCTTCTTGCCGGTGGACAGAGCCGTGAACGTGATCTTGATGTTTGTGCTGGGGAACCTGAACGTGCACCTGCAGACCGCAGACAAACAAACATTTAACACAATGAAAAAGCAGGAAAAAAGCACATGTACATTGAAGTATTCAGTTTAAGTGAGACGTGTGAACGGGTGCTGCTTTCTTTTCCTGACGGAAGCCTTCGACACACACGATGAGTTCAAGGACCGTCAGGAAACCAATCAGACCAGCGAGCGCTTCATTAGCGCCGCGTTACCCAGCGTGCGGTGGCTGACTTTAATTAGCAGAGAGACACAAAGTGAGTTAATTAAAATGTGAATACTGAACGAGGCTCTCTCTCCTCCGCTGCACGTCTTTGTTGAAAAGCGGCAGATTAGCGCCGTTAACTCGCCTCGGCACCGCTACAACAAACATGCATCCAACGGGACGGTTAATATTCACTGAATCCGGCTCCTTCAGTCCATCAGTCAAAGGTTTATTTTAGTCGATTAGTACATTTCTTTGTGCTTTTTCAAGGCAAATTACATATTTGTGAGAAACTTCTGAGCACATTCTCGGGTAAAAACAAGATTCTGTTGAATTCTTGGCAGAAAAACTCAGCATCAAAGATCTGTTGACTTAAATCAACATTTTCGATGACGAGGGTGTTCATTCACTACATTATGGTCATTTACAGTCAAACAGACCATAAAGCAGGGGACACTTTAGGGGCGGGGCTACAAGGTGATTGACAAGTCGACACCAGAGACGTGTACCGCATCTCTACGTCACTTCCTGTTCACTGGTTGCAAAAAAAACAAAAAACATGGCGTCAGCCATAAACCAAGATGGCGACAGCGAAAAATCCACAAACCACGATAACTACGTCCACAATGCATCACATTCAATATATATATATGTTTTTTTAAAGGTGTGAGCTCCATCTTTTAGGATCACATGTTACTTGGAGACATTTCTGTTGTTGCTTCTCCGTCAGATATCTCGTGGAACTAAGAAAAACCACAACAACCATTAAAAAGGACTCAGGAATGCGAAGACGCTGCCAACAGAAACCCAGCGAGCTGCTGGTGAGCTCCACGAACGCATCGCTGCACATGTCATGTAGACGTGTGTTTACACATATATGTGATGGAGAAACGGGGGAAACCGTCCAGGGAAATCAACACTCACAGATTTAGCCGAACATAACAGCAAGTTATCATTGTTTTGTTTTTTTATGAACCGGTACTAGAAGAAACATTTGTCTTTTGTCAGGGAACGACATGAACAGTGTGTTCAGTAGTAAGGGTCCCTGTGAGGGACAAACCACTCCTTCTTTGGTCCATGTTCAGTAGTAAGGGTCCCTGTGAGGGACAAACCACTCCTTCTCTGGTCCATGTTCAGTAGTAAGGGTCCCTGTGAGGGACAAACCACTCCTTCTTTGGTCCATGTTCAGTAGTAAGGGTCCCTGTGAGGGACAAACCACTCCTTCTTTGGTCCATGTTCAGTAGTAAGGGTCCCTGTGAGGGACAAACCACTCCTTCTTTGGTCCGTGTTCAGTAGTAAGGGTCCCTGTGAGGGACAAACCACTCCTTCTTTGGTCCATGTTCAGTAGTAAGGGTCCCTGTGAGGGACAAACCACTCCTTCTTTGGTCCATGTTCAGTAGTAAGGGTCCCTGTGAGGGACAAACCACTCCTTCTTTGGTCCATGTTCAGTAGTAATGTTAAAAAAACATACATATATAGTTTATAAATCTATTTTCCTTCATAAACAGGTACCAGAAGAAACATTTGTCTTTTATCACAGAACATAAACAGTGTGTTCAGTAGTAAGGGTCCCTGTGAGGGACACTTTTGTCCATGTTCGGTTTGAACTGAAGGAAACTCAGGAGCACATTGGGTTTCATCTCGTTACGAATGCAGGGACAGCTCTCTCTCTCTCTCTTTCTTTCTCTCCTCACACAGTTGGCCTCCGCTCAGAGAAACCGTTTCCCCGACACCTTCACATCACCATGAGCCTGAGAGCGCTTCCTGTCGGCGTCGCGCATGTCGTTCCTCTCAGAGACGCTCTTCTCTCCGCCTGGATGCGACGGAGACGTTCCCTAAAATAACATCACACGCCGCTCGGCTTCTCAAAGCTGACAGCGTGGGGACGGCGGCGGCTAAATATAATCAATAAATAATAAAAGATCACAGGGAGCCGCTCCGTTAGGTTTTCGGCTGTTTTTCGGTCTCGCAGACGACGACACCGAATGTTTAAATATAAAACGTTGTCTTACGACAGAGAGCATCTTTAGTGAAGGGAATAGAGAACAATAGGCAGCGTGTACAGGATGTATTGTGTATTTATTATAGCCAAAGGTCTTGTGCATTGAATGTGTTGTAACTGTCATGGAAATGTGTGATTTGGGGCTACAAGAAATAAATTGAAAAGTCAAAATTAATGAGGAAAAGATGGAATCATTTCTATGTTTTTTATCATAATGAAAACTCTGCGTCGACCCGTATTTCTTGGCGTTAAGACTTTAAAAAACACTAAACCTTGTCTGTGGTCTCCTGGTTGTTAAATGGCACAAAAAATATTTTACTTGCTTTTTTTTCCAAAATGTGATAACGTCATAAAATATGACGACGTTCAAAGCTTCTTTCAAAAAATTTCAATAGAAGATTTTAAAAGTATTTAAAAGAAGATCAGAGTGTCAGACTGGTGGAAAGGAGCTTCATGATCAAGGATTTACATATTCACTAAAGGATTGTAGAGTTTATGTTTCATTAGTTTTGGTAGAATGCAAAAAAAACAAGACTTTTCTCAATATATAAATATAAAGATGATTTATATGCATGTTCTCTCTCAAATGCATCTGTGTTGCACAATTAAACAAAATAGTGAACTAAAGGGATGAAGCTGGAGTTCAGAGCTCAGCTTTCAATAGTCTTTTATTTTATTATTTACTTCCCGCTGTGAAACATCCTGGACGACGTCGCCAAGAATACATATTTGTTGTTTCATGCAGTTTTTGAGGCAGAGAGAAGCACGTTAACTGCTCTCACAAAGCTTTGCCGCCGTTGTTTAAGTGCAGATAAATGCAAACTGTTCACCCGTCTGAACGCAAGCGAGGCTGCAGCTCCTCTCCAGGCTCCATGTTCAGGCTGCAGACGTCAAACGCAAAGAAATTCACGACGATATGGAACAAACTCGCAGCAGCGATCTTCTGCATTTTTGCACATTTGATCCGCTGGAAGAGTCTTGTTTCAAACTTTTTATTTATGCATCGTATATTTAAGTATCGAGGGAACGGCCACATGAAGTCGAGTCAGCTGAGCTTCATTTAAGAGACTATGAAGCTTCACTTTTGAAAGATAAGTAGACCTTTCTGATGGTGCGAGTGGGGCTCAGAGTGCGTGTTGTGGAGCGTCCACCTCAAAGCATGCATTCACTGAAGCCTCTTTATTGACCCTATTTCTCTCCGTGTGAACAATGAGGCCCCTGAACTACAAAAAAAGAGCACAAAACACACAGTTGCTATGCTGCTAAGCTGCGAGGACGGCAACAAACAAAGCTTGTTGGAGTGGGAGGAAGAAAAAAAAAGGAGAAAACGTTCCCGTTGATTTACCCCCTTTACCCACAATGCAATGCAAAAAGAAGAAGAATGTAAACAAAAGGAGACGGCAAGACAGGAAGAGCACCAACTTGGGAGAGGATTTGCAGGGTGTGGGAGAGGGGAGAGGAGGTGGGGAGGGAGGAGGGGAGGTGAAGGCCGTTCCTTTCTGTTTACATCACCAGAGAGGAATCCCTGGAATACAACCCGCCGGCCTCAAGCTGTCACTCGGACGTGGAGGGTCGTCTAAGAGTCGTCTCTAGCTTTTGGGATTACAGCGAGGAGCGTGAGCGTGAGCCCGAGCGCCGGGGTCGTACTTATGGGAAGGAAGAGCGCCGCTGATTAAAAGCTCTTTATATCGGCGGATCAATACGAGACCAACGCTCCCACCGTGGTGTGATGTGATGCATGCATGCGTGTGTGTGCATGATGAATTAAATTTAACCAGCAACCACGAGAAAAACACACACGTGTTCAGCTGCAGACAACAAAAAAACGGCAGCGAAAAAGGCAAAAAAAGTTGGTGGTTCAGAAACGGCACCAAGTCAAAACAAGTCTTTTCTCCCCGTCGTGCAGAACAAACAAGTGGTTGCACATTGAGAAGTTGCACAATCACTTGAGAGCCGTGCTGGCAGGTTTGTCTTCATCACAACAGTGCATGGACTGAACACACCTTTTTTTAAAAAGATAAAAATGTCAAATAAATCCGTTTAGATGAAAACTAAACGGAAACCGGACGGTTTTGGTTCAATCTTCTCATTCGTATTGTCAATTCATCTGTCAACTATTCAGTGAAATGATAAACACTTTACAGATATTTCCCCAAAAGGACACGTTGACATCGTTAAATAGCTTTTTCTGTAGGACCAAAACACAAACACACTTAATGTGCACCGGTGTAGGAGAGGAAATGAGCAGATAAGCGAAAATAGTTAGCATAGTTGTGAATGAACTTCCTGCCCTTCAGCATAGTAATTAATAGAATAATGTTAGTTCTACTTGAGCTGCTTAATATATTCCAACCAACATTAAAAACAAAGTATAATTTAGTTCACAGTGGAATAAAAACAAATCTTCCCATTTGAAAAGTTGCCATTTTAGAAATTAGTGATTATTTCATCAGAATGGTTGGTGGAACCTGACTTATTACTTTGTGAGTGTTTAAAACCCATTACTGAAGTTAAGTTAGTCACCTGCGTGGTGAATGTTTGTTTAAAAAGCAGATTGTGTCACAACACACCTCCAGGTGCAGGCTGCGACCTGCACGGCGCAGCTTTAAAAACTACTCTTCTCGGCGCTACACCAATCTCCGTGTGAAAAACGCGTCATTTAATCATTGTATTGACTTTTTAGGATTTAATTCTTACTCAAGCGTTAACCTGAGCATATAGTTAGTGACACACGCCGGCTAGCATGACTTCGGCCGGCCGCAATGAGGCTTAAGGTGCCGCAGGCTGCGCCGCTGTGAGCCGGCAGGGCGGGGACGGGCTGGTTTGTTTACGTTTAGGGGTCGAGAGAGGGAGCCTCCATTCACAACTGCAGGCGAACGCCGCCGCGGCTAACGGCTAGCTAGCATGTTTGCATGACAACAAGGAGGAATGTTTACACTCTCGCGGGGCATAACTTGACGTGTTAAGGGTGTGAAGGGAAGGAAGGAGGGGGGGCGGCGGGTCATTCACACTGTTTGCGAACAAAACATGTCAACAAAGAAAACGGCATTAGGGAACAGGATGTGGAGTTCTTGCTAACATGCTAAAACACGTGGTCCTCTCGAGCCCGCTGGGCAATAAAAAAGCCAAAAATGTTGTTGACTGCTTCACCTCCTGCTTGCATGCACATGTCCACCGGGGTCTGGTGTGTGTGTTGTGTGTGTGTGTTGTGTGTGTAGGGGGTGGGGGGCACACTTACATTCGCGGTAGCTGCAGAGGAGGGGCGCCCCGCCGGAGGAACACTCCGTCTACAAACACCCCGTTTTTACCGAGACACCGCAGGTAGAAATCCCCGCTGCCGTTGGTGCCGTCGTCGCTGGCGGTGAATATCTCCAGGTGCCTGCGGGAGATGAAGCTCGAGTGGCCCATGCTAACGTCCACGGAGCCCTGGGACGAGTTCCGGCCGATGGTCACCGAGCGCTTCTTCATCATGTACTCGAATTCACGGCCCTCGAGCCGGGCAACCGGCCCGGACGATCCGCTCGACACGGCCATGTTCTGGGGGAAGATGAGGAGCGAGTGGCGGCGGCGGTGGTGGTGGTGGCGTGTGTGTGTGTGGGGGAGGTTCGAGGTCTCTTAAAAACGCCAAAAATATTTGGGGGTAAATGAAAAAAAAAGACACCGGTCGGCGTGTTTGCACGCCCCGACTGTGGCCGAACGGAGGGCGGTGTGAAACGGGATCAAAAATCTACAAGAGGGGGCATCGAATTCAAAACAGGAATTTTTTAGAGGGGAAACATGCGAGAGGCCGAAGGGACAGCGGCTCCGACCCACCGCCGGAGAGAAAGGGGAGTGGAGAGAGCCAACCACACGGAGCGAGAGGCGGACGCGGTTTGAGTGACGGGCGCGCTCCGCCAATGGGAAGCACGGGAGCCGATGCGGCGCCGCGCCCTCGACCAATCACAAGCGAGAACTAATCTGAGGACAGATTCAAGGTCGGTTGGTGGGTAGCAATACGCGCATATGCTTTTTTTTTTTTTTTTTTACACACACACTTACACACACACATAGGAAAGGAGTGGAGCAACCGGTTTACACGTGCAATCCGTCACAATAATCACTACAGCGAAATGGAATCGATCAACTATGATGATGCATCGATGTTTCCAACTATTCATGCATTCACAACTAAGAAACTGACACATATATGGGGTTATTTCTTTTTTTTTTTGCAGGATCCATCTCCCCTTTCAGCTTTCTCCACGTCGAAGCGGCGTAAAAAAAAAACACAGCCAGAGTGCATGATGGTCTTCCTGCTCCACTACGGACTCCATGCCTGGTTTTGCACGTGTCCCCCTTTGCAGCATCTTGTCGCTGTGTAATGATGAGTTCGCTATGTTTTTTATTTATCTTCGTTACAGTCGGTAATCAGTGCAAACACGTATTTGTTTTATTTGTGTTCTGCCATGACAGACAGATCTGTTCATATGACGCTGCAGGGTCTAATCCTGTAGTGTCCCGTATGCAGACCTCGTTACCATCCGGGTGAGTGACCCTGCCATCTGTAGGCCACTTATTTGTAAACAGTGTGTGTGTGTGTGTGTGTGTGTGTGTGTGTGTGTGTGTGTGTGTGTGTGTGTGTGTGTGTGTGTGTGTGTGTGTGTGTGTGTGTAGTTGAGGGCCTTCCATCAGGTGTCAACGGCGCTGACAAGATGTGACGTCATGATCTTTAACCGAATGTGACGTTGAGGTAAATAAAATACAAAAACAAGATTGGTTAACAGAAGAATTATTAGTTTTGTTTTACGTTTGCGAGTCAATGTATCTCTCAGGTTAAAAAACCCATCAGTTATACAGTTGAAATGATCAGCTATTGGAAAAATAATTGATAATAAAAAATGTTTTAACTTATTTGTTTAAACTTTTGTGAGGTGTATACTCTGACTTTATTTTATTTTTTAATATACTATGACTCCTTGACATGCATTACTTTTTATATTTCTTTCGACATGCTATACTCAGATTTTTTAAAATGCTTTTTTATATATATAGTATGACTTTTTATACTTTTTTCACATGCTTTTTATGGTCTTTTGCATGACCTTTTCTGACATACATGATTTTTATCAGACTTTTTTAAAATACTTTTTTTGACAAACTATGACTTTTTATACTTTTTCACAAACTATGACTTTTTATACTTTTTTTGACAAACTTTGACTTTTTATACTTTTTTCACGAACTATGACTTTTTATACTTTTTTTGACAAACTATGACTTTTTGTCCATTTTTCGACAAATTATGACTTTTTATACTTTTCGGAGAAATTATGACTTTTTGTACTTTTTTTGACAAACTGACTTTTTATACTTTTTTCACAAACTATGACTTTTTATACTTTTTTTTGACAAACTGACTTTTTATACTTTTTTTTGACAAACTATGACTTTTTATACTTTTTTTGATAAATTATGACTTTTTATACTTTTTTTGACAAACTATGATTTTTTATACTTTTTTCGACAAATTTTGACTTTTTATACTTTTCCGAGAAATTATGACTTTTTATACTTTTTTCACAAACTATGACTTTTTATACTTTTTTTGACAAACTTTGACTTTTTATACTTTTTTTGACAAACTGACTTTTTATACTTTTTTGACAAACTTTGACTTTTTATACTTTTTTTGACAAACTATGACTTTTTATACTTTTTTGACAAACTATGACTTTTTATACTTTTTTTGACAAATGACTTTTTATACTTTTTTGACAAACTATGACTTTTTATACTTTTTTTGACAAACTATGACTTTTTATACTTTTTTGACAAACTATGACTTTATACTTTTTCAACATAGGACTTTTTGAACATACTATGACTTAAAAAAACATATTTTGCTTTTTTATATTTTTTTCTACATAGTATGACTTTCTTCATACTTTTCTCAAATGCTTTATACTATTAAGTTTATATATTCTTATTTACAACATACTATCACTTTTCCATAACTTTTTTTCAACATGCTATAATTAAAAATGTCTACATAATTATGACTTTTGTATATTTTTTTCCATATAATATGACTTTTTTTCACATGCTATACACTATAACCTTTTTGATAAACTTTTTTTCGACATGCGTCACACTTTAAAAAAAAAAAAAATTCAGACGCTAATCACCAATTCTTTTCTTGTGAGTTTAACATAATTCTAGTTTGTCATCAAGTTCCACACAAATTACTGGTAAACTCAACATAAATAGTTAGTGAAATGCTATCCACACATAAAAAGCATACATGTATCTCATTCTGATGCCAGTTGAAGGGTCATGAGAACAAGTCACGTTAACCTTTAACTTCGACGCTGCCGACCACTGGAGGGAGACATGCACCGTCACACGCCTCCACAAGATGACATCATGGATCACAGCCATTTTAAGCTCATAGAGGGGAAGTCATGTTCACAAACAGAATAATAATAAACACGTTCTCACCTGAAGTCTACCAGCATTCATACATAACAGGTGCACTATATGTAAAATGGCTTTCTACTTATATATTATATGTATATTTACTTATTTATGACATATCTTTCTATTTTCTCCTGAGGCCTTTTGTTGCTTTTTCCTCTGCTGTGGGACAAATACATTATTGTTATATCTCTTATCTGATATCAATATGAGCTGCATAATGGAATACATTTACTACTTCTGATTGATTGCTTTAGTTAACTGATCGATCTGATCATCAGATGATATTTCCTATCAAGATTATATAATGAAGTCACGTCTGAAACATTAACAATAATTTGATGTCTCTTAAAGATAAAGAGGTATTTATTTATTATAAATAGGTTATCTGTCTTTATTGTATGTTAGTTTATAGACTTTGTGTGCTTCTTGTAATATTTTCATGTTTACATATAGACTGTCTGACTTGTAGTAGTTTAACGTTTATGCACATACACATCTGTGTTTCTAGTAGTAGTTTAACGTGTATGTATACACACATCTGTGTTTCTAGTAGTAGTTTAACGTTTATGTATACACACATCTGTGTTTCTAGTAGTAGTTTAACATGTATGTATACACACATCTGTATTTCTAGTAGTAGTTTAACGTTTATGTATACACACATCTGTGTTTCTAGTAGTAGTTTAACATGTATGTATACACACATCTGTGTTCCTAGTAGTAGTTTAACGTTTATGTATACACACATCTGTGTTTCTAGTAGTAGTTTAACATGTATGTATACACACATCTGTGTTCCTAGTAGTAGTTTAACGTTTATGTATACACACATCTGTGTTTCTAGTAGTAGTTTAACATGTATGTATACACACATCTGTGTTCCTAGTAGTAGTTTAACGTTTATGTATACACACATCTGTGTTCCTAGTAGTAGTTTAACGTTTATGTATACACACATCTGTGTTTCTAGTAGTAGTTTAACGTGTATGTATACACACATCTGTGTTCCTAGTAGTAGTTTAACGTTTATGTATACACACATCTGTGTTTCTAGTAGTAGTTTAACGTTTATGTATACACACATCTGTGTTCCTAGTAGTAGTTTAATATTCATATCCAGACTATCTGGGTTTCTTGTACTATCCTAACGTTTATGTCCAGACTATGTGTCTGTTTCTTGTTGTACTTTGTGTGTTTGTGTGGTGAACTTGTGAGGAGTGCTGCGGTCCAGCTGATGGGAAATAGCCAAAGCTCTCTGAAACCACACGGTGGGATTCACAGTCAGTGTGATACAAAACGAGGACGCGCTGCATCGCGCTTCCTTACTTGTTTTGAGCTGGAACCAACCATGACGCCACAAAAGCGCCGTTACACACATGGATGGTAAAAAGTGTTTTATACAAAAGGTCATAAGTATGGAAACAGAATCTCACTGTCCGGTATTGTTGATAGTGTGATTTACTCTGATGTACTTCAACCAACCGGTGAAGCCCAGGGTTAACTAATAACTACATTCGTGGACAATAAAGATTATTAGTACATCTGCACAAACATTAGCAAGTATGTTTGTCTAATTACTAAATCATAAAACCTCCTACAGCCAAATATGAGACCAAATCACTTAACATTGAACATTTTAGTGAGTTGTTAGACAATGCATCTTGTTAACAAAATAACATTTGGAGCATTAATTGGCTAATTGTGATATAAGGCTTCCTAATACTAGTGAACAAGTTTTCACAGATAATTTTAAGGTATTTTTTCATCTCGAAAGGCCGAAATATTACATATGATTTCAAATTAATCTTAAGCAATTTTCACTTCTATCGGCAGATAGTTTTTCAACTGAAACACAAAAAACACCGAAATTTCTTTCTTTTTAAATTATATTTTGAAATGACCTTTTTCTAGTTTATTATCACTTATTATTAGCATTATTAATATTGGTAATTCTTCAATTTCTTTTCTTAATTTTATTTTAGTCATCACTTTTTCTGTATTTGTACTTCTTACAAGTTCTTTCAAGTAATTGTTGTAATAGAGTTATTGTCGTCATTACTGTTACGATGTGTATCTGAGCCTCGTGTCCTCGTAGACGCTCTCGTCATCGGCGTCCGTCTCTCAGGAGACGTCGTGGTGCATTAGACGAGTGCGGCTGTGATTACGATTGTTATGACACGGCATCGAGAAGACCGGAGGGATTTGAACACAACAGAGAAGGCGGTGTCCTGCAGAGAAAGAGAGAGAGAGAAAGAGAAAGAGAGAGAGACCCATTACGCCTCTGCCTCCATTTCCTCTCTCAGGGGCCGGGCCCAGATGGACACATTAATAACGCTCCATGTCTGAGGAGCTAATGGATCCTTGAGTGCTGATTAAGGCTGAAGAGCCGGGCGTGGAGCAGTATCACTTTCACCGCCCTCGCCCGGCTGCTGTGAACAAACTACACATCGCACTGCGTCGCTTTCTTCTTCTTCTTCTTCTTCTTCTTCTTCTTCTTCTTCTTCGTTCGCTCATTGGCTGAAACCGGCGGCACACGTGTTCCTCGGCACCGGAGCGTCGTCGCTTTGTGAATCTGCCGGTTTCCCGTCTGTCTCTCTCTGCAGAGCTCAATAGTTTAGTTCTTCCTGTTTAACTCTTGACTGGAGAGAAAACCCACTGGGCCGGTTTGGCCGGTTTTTTTTTGTTTTTTTTGATGAAGCGGCCTCACAAACGACACAGAAACACGTCATTTTAAATGTTTAAATGCCACATCATCTCACAAGCTTGTTCCATCTCATTGAAAACATATAAATACATCAACTCGCGACATGCACATGTGATAATAATGGCATAAATAACGCATAAAGTGTCATGATGGTGCATTAACAACACAACAAACAAAAGAAGAAGCCTCCTCCCAATGAAAGTGCTGAGAAATAAAATGTCCACTCCAACAAGTCCAGGACTCCCTGCTGTCCATATTAAACATGTTTTCACCCTGAAGTCAAAGGGCGGGAGAGAGGTTGTTGTTTTTTTATCTGCTGGGATTAGTCAAATGTGTTCCTTCCTTACCGGGTTTGCTTTTTATCACACATCCTTCACGAAAAGCAAAACTTCAGGCGTCACAAACTCATGATTTATTCCCTCCCCCGAGGAAGCTTCTGCTACAATCTGTCCAGCCGGCCCTTCTCCTCATCCTCCTCATCCTCCTCGTCCTCCTCGTCCTCCTCATCCTGCTAAGCCGAAGGAGTCCATCGGCTTGGAAGCTCAGCGCCGACTCCGTCCCGCTTCCCTCCGGCCGCTGGAGGTCACAGTATGTTGGACTTGAGGTCGAGCTCGTCCTTGGGCACCATGAGGTTCCCCAAGTACCAGAATATCCAGAAGACGAGGCTGATGAAGATCAGCAGGGGCCCCGACAGCACGAAGAAGTCCCAGAAATTCAGCGGGGCGAAGATCCCCACGAAGAAGAGGACGAGGCCGACGACGTCCAGGATCACGGCCAGCGACAGGAACACGGTGGGGTACTTCCTCTGCTCCATGAGGCCGCTGTCGTCTCGTCGGGTCTCTCCGGGAAAGTGCTTCACCCGTCGTCTGAAGCGTTCTGCCTCTCAGCCCGCCTCACTCTTCCTCACAGAGCAACAACACCCCTGGAATGCCGCCGCTCGGTCCGGCTTCATTCCTTTGCTGGGGCGACTCGTTTGGCACCTTTCGGTGCCATCGTAATGCGACACATTATCGGCCCATTGTCCCCGAAACCTCCGCCCACACACCTCACGACAGATTCATGCTCAGGTGTATTTTTAGCATCAGGAGACAGTAGCAGACGCATCGTGTTTACACAGAGAAACTGATAATTAATGAGCTTTTTGTTGCCGCTAGTGACACAATGACTTGCATCTTTTTAATGGGCTCCTTCTGGACTTGCCCCCACGTTGGGATTTAAAGAAATATAAGCCCCTCCCCCTTTTATATCCAACTAAAGTAACTAAGTAAGGTTTATTTTAATTGCACTTTTCACAGACAAGAGGTCACAAAGTGCTGTTCAGGAGTAAAATAAACGTGTTAAAACCAGATTGACAACAGTTAAGAAAACAGAAGGTACACATTAAAAAATGGAGCATTAAAAAACACAATAAAAACATAAAAAGCAGGTCATAGAGCATCACCACGACTAAAGAGCAGCTCTGCAGGACGGACACGGCGCCAAACGCCTTCCCTTTAAATATTTGACTGTTCACGGTTCATGCATCACACTAATGGCGTCTATTGTGTAGCGACTGTCACAAAGAGGAAACACACGCAATGGAAACTCCTCTGAAGCGTCTTGTTTGACCAGTCGAGCCGCCGCTGTTTGTCTTTCCCTCGCCGCCCCCCCGACCGGAGCTCATGAGTTATGCTTTATTTACTGTAACGTTGTCATGTGTTTGATTTAAAGCGCGCGAGGCTGTCAGTCAGGTGAAGTCTGTGTGTGTGTGTGTGTGTGTGTCTGTGTGTGTGTGTGTGTGTGTGTGTTCAAGGCCAGTTTCACTTGCAATAAACTAAACCGTGACATTTACATAAGGCGTGTCGTTCTCCAGTCTCTAAATGAAAGAAGTGGAGGCGCTCCGTGCGCCTCAGGGTTCGTCGCCCTGCGTGTCACATGACCCTCTCTTGAGGACTTCCCAGGTGTGTTTACCCAACACCCAAAACCACCGAGGCCAACCAGTCGGACCAGTGTGTTTGCGCCGCTTTCACAAACCAGTCGAGGGAACAAACACGGCGTCGGTTCACACGGCCGGCAGCCGCGTTGGGCTGAAGCCTCGCCGGGGCCGGAACCCATGGAGACACAACACGGGGACATGTGACCGTGTTGAACGGACAAACATTAATAACTATGTATTTCAGCACAAAAAGGAGGTTGGGTTGACCTACAAGGAGCCGTTGACCCACATTCTGTTGTGTTTACTTCCACCCGAGACAACCAGCACCAACTAGAATCACAATGACGCCAACCGATCCTTTTGGGCCAAGATATTGACCAAAAAACGACTTTTTGTGTGTTTTTGTCGCGGCGTTTTATCAATTAAATGCCGACCTGCGGCGGCGTGACAGCCACACACACGTGACCTTTTGTCGCCCGTCTGATGGAAATATAGGTGGCTGCGTAGAAGTCAGATGGCGTCATCAGGAGGTTCTAGGTTCTAGGTTCTGGCTCGCCTAGCGGGACGCGCACACGGCTCCCTCTCACGCGATGCGGATCAAGTGGCGTCGGTACCACTTAAAGGGTTTTGCGTTGTGGTTTTATTCAATAAGGATGCTGAGCTCTGAACCCGCGCGCTCCGGTCGCTGTTGAGAAACTTGTTGAAGTGAAATGAGCCTCGTCAGGACGATATGAAGTGAAGTATAACTGGATTTTACTTTCAAAATAAAACCTGAATGAAATGTTCCATCATTTACATGTATTATGTGCTGCAGCGGTGTACACATACATACGTATATACACACATACATTATATATATATATATATATATATATATATATATATATATATATATATATATATATATATATATATATATATATATATATAAACATTTACAATTACTAGTTGCCAATCCTGCTTTGCATGACAGTGTAAAGAAAGCTTTGAAATGTCATTTGGACCTCGATGTTTGGAAATGAAATGTACAAATAAGGTGAAATAAATAGTGAAATAAGTCAAATTAAATACAAAGGAATAATAAAAAAAAATTAGGGTCACAATTTCGAAGGTTTCGTGGAAAAAAACTATGAAAGTTGGTTATAATATAACGTAAATCAAACTTTACATATTGGTATTTATTCACGGGTTAATGGTTGTGAATGTAATCTTCATGTGAACCATAAATATTCTCTTCATGTTCTTTATCAGTATGAAAGTCTGTGAGATAAAGAGTGACTCACAGTGAAATTACCTCCTTATCTGACAGTGGAACTCACATACACTGAAGTACCTCAGCTCTGGGGCTGCATGACGTCATGATGATGAAGATAATTCTTCATGAAACTACCCATCAAGTTGCGTCACGTGGTTCAGATCTGGGTCTTTTCTTCGGGGTCGGAGCCCGCCAGAGAAGGGGCGTCCACGGACTCCTCGTAGCCCTCGTTGTGGTACGCCGTGGAGCGGCCCCACGTGACCCGGCTGGCCTCGCGCGGCGCCGCCGTGGTGCCCCCCTCCTCCTCGCGGCTGTCCCCGAAGCGCTCCTGCGCGTCCTGCGCGTGCTTGACGCGGGGCTCGGCCTTCAGCTTCTGGCTCAGCCGCTCCGTCAGCTTCCTCGCCAGCCGCGCCACGCCGCCGCTCCTCTTCCCCGTCCAGCCGCCGTCGTGCTCCGGCACGCGGACGTTGCCCACGTACCACATGAACCAGAAGGCCAGGCTGGTGAAGAGCACCAGGGCGCCGGTGTAGATCAAGAAGTCCCCGTAGAAGCGGCCCGAGACGCGCACGTCGCCGAAGATGCCCACGAAGAGCAGCACCAGGCCCAGGACGTCGCAGAACACGGCGCCGAGGAACGGAGCCAGGCAGAGCCCGACGCACCTCACGCGCACCATGGTGGGCTCATGACGGCCGCAGCGCGTGTAACGGGAAGGATGGCGAGGGAGGAGGCGCGCGCACCTGGAGGGACACGCCCCGCCCCTAAAGGGAAGGTAAAGAAGGTGTTTCCTCGGGCTGGTGCACACAAACACACACACAGAGAGACACACACAAGGCACACACACACACACACACACACACACACACACACACACACACACACACACACACACACACTTCCATGATGCTGGTCACATGTTGTGTAACTGTTTACTTTGCGTAACGTCATTCCATTAAAAAGTGCATCTGAAAACTCATAAGACATCTTGTGAGTACAATCACACACACAGACACACACACACACACACACACACACACACACACACACACACAGTGTTGCTCTTTATTAAAAACAGGTCTAAATGTCGTCATTAATGCGAAAGGACTTTTTAACATGTGATTTGACATTCAAATTGATATTCAGGGTTTAGATGCATCAGGACTGAGTGTGTGTGTGTGTGTGTGTGTGTGTGTGTGTGTGTGTGTGTGTGTGTGTGTGTGTGTGTGTGTGTGTGTGTGTGTGTGTGAGTGTGTGTACACACACACTTTGTGCAGAATAATAAAGCACTTAATACTCTTGTGAGGGCCAGTGTGCAGCATTAATGCAAATCTATTTACAGATATTTAATATACTATTCATATTACATTTTCATTAGTGTGTTATTGTTGTGTGTGTGTTTGTCCTTTGTGTTGCAGGCCCACGTGTTCATAGCCCAGAACACACAAACACTATTGTTGTTTGTTTGTGTTTCTCGTCCCTTCCAGGCCACCGTAGTTCTCCAACACGCTCGGGAAACTTCTGGTTCGTGAGCTGCAGAATACTGCTATTAGTTTAATTCCTCTTATAAACAAATGAGGCTCGGCCTTAAAGATAGAGTAAGGAGATGAGGTTGCTCTGTAGGGCTCGGCCTTAAAGATACAGTAAGGAGGTGAGGTTCCTCTTAGGGCTCGGCCTTAAAGATACAGTAAGGAGGTGAGGTTCCTCTTAGGGCTCGGCCTTAAAGATAGAGTAAGGAGATGAGGTTCCTCTTAGGGCTCGGCCTTAAAGATAGAGTAAGGAGATGAGGTTCCTCTTAGGGCTCGGCCTTAAAGATAGAGTAAGGAGATGAGGTTGCTCTGTAGGGCTCGGCCTTAAAGATAGAGTAAGGAGATGAGTTTTCTCTGTAGGGCTCAGCCTTAGAGATAGAGTAAGGAGATGAGTTTTCTCTGTAGGGCTCGGCCTTAAAGATAGAGTAAGGAGATGAGTTTTCTCTGTAGGGCTCGGCCTTAAAGATAGAGTAAGGAGCTGAGGTTACAGCTCATTTGAACTTGGGACAGCAGCAGTCATGTGATCTGTTGCACATCGATCACAGCTGCTCTTAAATACAAGCCCCTCAGCGGCTCGGCCTGAACTTTAAGTGCATTTTAAACGGGGATGCGTGTTTTCGAGGTCAGAAGAGGAGAAACAGAATTTCATATTTAAATGTTATGAAAATGTGCGTCCATGTCACTGCAGTCAAATGTTAATCCTTTACATACAGTGCAGGGCGAGCGCAGGACGAGCGCAGGACGAGCGCAGGCAGACGCAGGGCGTCGCCGCATCACGCAGCCGGACACACAAACCGGGAAGTGACAATTAGAAGCTCTCGCAGCCTTTAATAATTCATGACTCAGCATATTTTCTGCACCACGCGAGCATTAGGAAATCCCCCCGGCCCACTTCGCCCTCGTGAAACCGTTTGCTTTCTAGCATCTTTCTCGCTATTAAATTGTTGAACAGTTGCATTTTGCACGAGCGCCAGAGTTCTTCTACGCTCTCATGGAGAACCTGGAACAGTCCTGGAGGTTTAAAATGGTCATTTCAAGGCCTGGAAAAGTAATGAATCTGCTTTTGAAAGAAAGAGGCTCAAAATATCAGCAGCATACATACAGACATCAATATAAATGTTTATTATTTTAATCAAACTATTGTCTCTCATTCATTTGAGTCATTTAAGGTTTACTGTATGCTTTGAATCCTCATTGTTAGTTTAAATACTACATTTTATCACTTTTTACTGTTCACACACACATTTCACACAATGTTTGATCATGAACATTTAGTTTAAAGTCATGAAAATATGGTTAAATGTCAATTAAATTTGGTTAAAGTCATTAAAATTGGGTTGAAAGTCAGAAATTTGGTTTAAAGTCATGAAAATATGGTTTTAAGTCATGAAAATTTGGTTTAAAGTCATAAAAATTTGGTTAAAAGTCATGAAAATTTGGTTAAATGTCAATTAAATTTGGTTAAAGTCATTAAAATTTGGTTGAAAGTCATAGAAATTGGGTTGAAAGTCATGACACTTGGTGTAACATCCTCCTGTCCCCTCTGCACAACAACTCAGGATTCTGGATGTTCAGTTGGTAACAAACTTTATTGGTAACCACTCGTATGCGCCGCCTGGCAGCCGTCGCCTCCGTCCTCCACATCTTGCCTCCTGCTCTTCATGTTGGAGCCTCAATCAGCTGAGAGCAATCAGTCCTCGTCTTCGTCACCTGATCAGCCCGACCACACCCCTCTGCAGCTGAGCGTAACCACGCCCCCACCACACGGGGTTTAAAGTCTTACAAAATATGGTTAAAAGTCAAGGAAATATGGTTAAAAGTAATAAAAAATATGGTTTAAAGTCATAAAAATATGGTTTCACGTCATGGAAATTTGGTTTAAAGTCATAAAAATATGGTTTAAAGTCTTAGAAATTTGGTTTAAAGTCATAAAAATATGGTTTTAAGTCATGAAAATATGGTTTAAAGTCTTAGAAATTTGGTTTAAAGTCATAAAAATATGGTTTAAAGTCATGAAATTACGGTTAAAAGTCATAAAAATTTGGTTTGAAGTCATGAAAATATGATTTAAAGTCATGAAATTTGATTAAAAGTTATAGAAATTTGGTTTAAAGTCATGAAAATATGGTTAAAAGTCATAGAAATTTGGTTAAAAGTCATAAAAATTTGGTTTAAAGTCATGCAAACCTTTTGCTCACAATGTGTATGAACCCTGCGGCGCGTTGGCGGCGGCGGCTCTTTTCCCACAGCCTCGTGGTTATTAATGCAAAAAACGTTTTCATGCACACGCTTGCCGTTGTTGAATCCCAGAGAAATAAACACATAACCGTCGCCACGAGGAGTCTCTTGAATACGAGTTTCCAAAAGGTTTATTTGGATCCGGCGCTCTTAAGAAGTCTCCGGCGTCGCCCGGCGTCCGAGCGGCACGTCACAGTTTGAACACCGGCGGCCGGTAGTAGCTGAGCGGCTTCTTGGCGCCCGGCCGCTTCCTGTTCTTCTTGGTGATGGGGATCAGGACCACGCCCACCACGAACACCATCATGCCGATGGACAGCAGCGCCGGCCCCAGGATGTTGGTGACCTTCCGGCAGTGTCCGGCGAACCACAAGCCGCTGATGATGATGCCGCACGCCAGGAAGCTGCCCCCGGTGGTCATGAGGTGGATGGCGAACCAGAACTCCTCGCACCGGCTGGGCGGCGCCTCCGCCGCCGTCCAGACGGACTCGCTGCGCGACAGGCTGAACACCGTGCTCTCCGTGGGCGTCAGCTGGTCCCGGGACTGGGAGAGGGTGCAGACTCCCAGGGGGATGTTCTCCGGGCTGCCCGGCATGGCCTCCTGGAGGACTCTGCAACCAGAACCACACACCTGAGGCCTGGCGCTCCCAACACACAGACACGCCTTCTTCCTCAAATAATGGGAGCTCTGGTAAAACCTCCTGCACCCTCAGTGGAGCCGATCATGTGATTCCACCAGCATTACGTCCAGAGTGTGACTTAAGCCTTTTGATTTGGCTTAAGTCACAACACAATGTGACTTAAGCCTTTTGATTTGGCTTAAGTCACAACACAATGTGACTTAAGCCTTTTGATTTGGCTTAAGTCACAACACAATGTGACTTAAGCTTTTTTATTTGGCTTAAGTCACAACACAATGTGACTTAAGCCTTTTTATTTGGCTTAAGTCACAACACAATGTGACTTAAGCTTTTTTATTTGGCTTAAGTCACAACACAATGTGACTTAAGCCTTTTTACAAGCTTTTCAAGATGCCATTTTGAAGCTAGCATTTAAGCTAGCAGTTTAGTTAGCATTTTTGCGATCATTCGAACACAATATTAGTAACCATAACGTAAAACCGGTATCACAGTGTGCAGCGTGTCCAGAAGCAGCTCCTGCACTTTTCTTACATTGAGTCAAGTTTTTTTTGTTGTTTTCTGAAAAACCTGAAAAAAGTGACTTGGGCCAACATTTTAGGAATGTGCCGATTTATATTTTTAAGCTATTTTAAGAGTGATATGCGTCATAAAAAGCGCAGATAATGGTGACGCTTTGAAACCAGACGCAAATATTTTAAAAGTAGCGTCTTAAAACCTTTACACGTCGGGGGCGTGGCCTATGAAAGACACAAAATCCTCCTCGGCTTCACATATACATCATTATTTTTCATTAAACCTTTCTGTTTGAGAGGAAACGGCTGCGATGCGTTTCATTGAGTTTCCTTTGAGAGAATTGATCTGCGGGAATTTGAGCTTTATGCTTTTATTGTGAAAGGTACTTCACGCCGTCTGGTCTCGGATTGAAAGCAAATATAAATATATATATAATATAAAAATAGCCTTTTTTTGCATAATAATAAATGCACAATCTAATTGCACAAAGAAAGACAAATGTTACAAGTTGAAGTCTAAATGTTGACTTTTCCCGCACAAAGACACACAATCTATGTCATGAAGCATTTCTTCAACAGTTCAGACAGACGAGCAGAAGAAAGCCAGGAGGCGAACACCCACCTGTCACTCTGGATGGAGTCTCTCTTTCCTCTGTGTTTGTGTTGTCGAAGAATCAACAACAATTTTGAATCTCCTCACCGTCAAAAAAACATCCAGAGACGTGAAGGCAGGACGCTGACAAACGGAATAAAAATGTCCGCCCGGCGTCTCGACCAGAGAAACCAGTAACACAAATGCAGCGCTCCAGATTCCCAGCAACCATCCTCCCTTCCTCCCTCCCTCCCTCTCTTTATGTATCTCCACCTCCTCAAGAGAAACCACCAACATCCCCTCACCATCGCCGTCCACCACGAGGAGCCTCTGGGTCCCCAGAGGACGCCCGACGCCCTCCAGACCACAAACTTTACTTTGAAAAGCCTGGAAGGGAACAATGAAGGAAAAGGGGACGAGATCCGCCTCGATCGTCTGCTGCACAAAGAGGAGCAGGAAGCGGATCGACGCGGCGAGCGATCAGCAGACTCTTTCCAACGCGGCCCCGATGCGATGGCAGCGTATTGATCCCAAAGTACCCTGAAGCAATTATCTGCAAGTTGTACAGTTTTGTGGATCGATGGCGTCGGCGTTGCAGCGAACCCACGTATCAGAAAAAAAGACAAGAAGTCAAATAGAAACACGGGTTCGCGGTTCTGAAGGGTCCCGCGGGCCGATGGGCGGCGCTCCTGCAGCCCGGCGCTCCGGCCTCCACCGGGCTTCCCCTCTACATCACGATTGTGCGTTTGTTGCTGGTGTTGCTCTTCAGGGGGAAGACCATTGATCTGAACATGAGCTCGGTAACGCGGTTACACAGCGGTGAGCTCTTCAGGTCGCACACTTGTACGCACTTAATGAAGCGCCGGCGCCGCTCCTGCGGGGACGCCTTCACTTCCTGCTGATGGGTTTGGAGTCCTGCGGGGCGACACCGGGCCGAGGGATCCGGTGTCGGGACGCTGCAACGAGCCGCTCCGGCCAGCAGAGGGCGGCACCAGCATGTGTGTCGAGTTCAGATGGAAGAGTTTTGTGTCTTCAACTTTTAGGGGAAATATCTGGAGATGATTAGTTTATGAACAACTTTAAACACCTTAAAACCTCAGCCAGTTGATAATATATGAATAAAACTACATTAAAATACATTTTCTCCATCTTTTCATGAATATATGATGTATGAATGAGGCTCTGAATGCTGTGTCTACACTTCATGATATTAGTTACGTTAGACACCTTCTGAAGACTTTACAGGTGAAAAGGTAAAAAAAACTCATATATATATATATATATATATATATATATATATATATATATATATATATATATATATATGTATATATATATCACTATGAAACTTCACCACTTCATCACTGACATTAACACTATTACTTTGTATTACTTTCTGAAATGTTATGTTTCAATATGCAAATGAGGCAATTTATAACTGTAAGTAGTCAAATAAACACTTCAGTGTGTATTTTCTTTCCATTAGTCTAAAAAAAAACTTCTTAAAAAGAATCTTAAACTCGACCCGTGCATGAAAAACTGTGTTTTCACCTCTTGTGTCTCGCTTTTTTACGTATTTTTGTAATTACCTTTTAGCTTCTATTTCATTCTGACGCGACTTATGGATGCAATTATATTTTATTTTTTATTTTGCAGCCACTTAAGATAAATTAATTAACCTTTCCATGTGATGTGCTCCAGTATCTGGATGTTTTAATGGGGCTGGTTCTCTTTAATGGTCCATTTAATGGACCGCTGATGGAGACTGGATGAGATAAATGTGCTGAACACATCAGGAAGTGTTGCGCTGCACAACTGGACTTTTTATGTGTTTCTTTTTTTATGTGATCATAAATAGAATATTTGTAGGTTTTGGACAGTTTTCCAAGAAGACGTACGTTAAATATTTAAACTGTACTGTGATGAAATACATGAACGCTGCTGTTAATATTGACCTGTTTCCCAAAAATGTTTACACAGTTGAAATTAGCTCAACTGTGTAAAATCGACCATATTCTCTCCTGACCACCAGGGGGCGACTCCTCTGGTTGTATAGAAGTCTATGCTTCATGTGTTAAAGCTGCGTTCTCTCTCCTGACCATCAGAGGGCGACTCCTCTGGTTGTATAGAAGTCTATGCTTCATGTGTTAAAGCTGCATTCTCTCTCCTGACCACCAGGGGGCGACTCCTCTGGTTGTATAGAAGTCTATGCTTCATGTGTTAAAGCTGCATTCTCTCTCCTGACCACCAGGGGGCGACTCCTCTGGTTGTATAGAAGTCTATGCTTCATGTGTTGAAGCTGCATTCTCTCTCCTGACCACCAGGGGGCGACTCCTCTGGTTGTATAGAAGTCTATGCTTCATGTGCTAAAGCTGCATTCTCTCTCCTGACCACCAGGGGGCGACTCCTCTGGTTGTATAGAAGTCTATGCTTCATGTGTTAAAGCTGCATTCTCTCTCCTGACCACCAGGGGGCGACTCCTCTGGCTGTATAGAAGTCGATATAAATGACTCTAAAAGATACAAAACAATGTTAAATTAAAACATAGTGGTCGAGTTTCGTCGCATCACAGGATTATTTGACTTGTTGGTGTTATAAAGTTAAAAGTTGAGCCAATATTCCGGTGAAACCCACACACAGGTATCCGCTTAATCCCATTGGATAACACAAACACAGAGGGTTGCCGGGGATTAGAGCTAATAAGCCCGGTCTTGAGTCAGCACGCCGAGTTCTTCGGGTTTAGGACTGGATTCAAATGAACTGTGGACTTTGAGGCGCGCGCCGCTCGCCCTCCGGTTAAAGCTACCAGAACTAAGATGCTCTAACAACTCCAACTCTTGTGGTTTTTCAAGGCTGCAGGATTAAAAAAAATACTTTTTTTGAACCAAATGGAGTCTCGTTAACTCCCCGAGCAAATATCAATGAAACCCTGCGCGGCGGCGGCGGCGGCTCATCTGCAGATATCCACTCGTCTGCAGACGCATGTCAGCTCTTCTTGTACAGGTGACCTTGGGAAACGTAATTAATCTGCTCTGCATATTTGCAGCTTTTTTTGTTGCGTAATCCCAGGGGAAGAGGCACCGGCGAACAACCGGAGCAGAAAGGTTCTTTCACCCGAGGAAACGCAGCGAGAGAGAGGGATGAGTTCTCTTTCCAGCCGTCAAACTCACTGAGAGGAAGACGTGGATGCTTTCACTCTTTTAGTTGGTGTTCGGATGCTCTTCGTGGGCGTTTCCACTTCCATACTTCATGAGGAGACTTTATGATACATACTCATGTTACAGCAAAACTTGCAGCACAATCTCAGCTCTCGACATCATTGTTTTAAGGCGCAGTGTAAAGAGGTAATCTGGCCCGAAAGCTGAAAAATGTAAGCTCGATTTTTGGGGAATTTCTGCAAACTGCAGTGTTTTTTGCAGCTTACGGCGGTTGTGTGTAAACAGGAAACTAAGATGAGGAATAAAAAGGGTTTTATCCCAAAATAGTGATGATTTCCAGCGAGAGATTGGAAAAAAATGGCGGAGAAAAGACAGGACAGAAGCAGCGAAAGCACTTTTTTCATGACTTAAAATAAAAAGTTGGGAAGAAAATCTTCCACCTTGAAAGTTACTTTTAGCATTCAGCTCTTTAATCATGAATTAATAATCATTAAAAAACACAAACCTGACGTGTTTATTTGCATTTTTGGGTTGACCAGGTGAGAGCTGCTGATGTTGACTCACAGAGGAGCGCTGACCTTTCAGAATAAATCACAAGATTTGTTTTTCTGATTAATTCTAATTGCGCAGCAGAATAATGCATTTCACCAAACTCGCTCCGCATTTGTAATAAAGTGACTTTGAAAAATAAAAATAAAGAGAAAGGAACGCATTCAGTTATGTTAAGTTGTGTTTGTGTCTCTCAGCTGTGCAACAAGCAGAACACACACTGGTGGACATGAAGGGCGACCTCGTCTCCTACAGCACAGAGGTTCCTGCTTATTGGAGAGAAGCATGAGCTTCTATACAACCAGAGGAGCCGCCCCATGGTGGTCAGGAGAGAGAATGCAGCTTTAACACATGAAGCATAGACTTCTATACAACCAGAGGAGCCGCCCCATGGTGGTCAGGAGAGAGAATGCAGCTTTAACACATGAAGCATAGACTTCTATACAACCAGAGGAGTCGCCCCCTGGTGGTCAGGAGAGAGAATGCAGCTTTAACACATGAAGCATAGACTTCTATACAACCAGAGGAGTCGCCCCCTGGTGGTCAGGAGAGAGAATGCAGCTGTAACACATGAAGCATAGACTTCTATACAACCAGAGGAGCCGCCCCCTGGTGGTCAGGAGAGAGAATGCAGCTTCAACACATGAAGCATAGACTTCTATACAACCAGAGGAGTCGCCTCCTGGTGGTCAGGAGAGAGCATGCAGCTTTAACACATGAAGCATAGACTTCTATACAACCAGAGGAGTCGCCCCCTGGTGGTCAGGAGAGAGAATGCAGCTTTAACACATGAAGCATAGACTTCTATACCACCAGAGGAGTCGCCCCCTGGTGGTCAGGAGAGAGAATGCAGCTTCAACACATGAAATATGGACTTCTTTGTAACATGGTGTTGCGTAACAATGACACAGTAGACTCGTTGGTTCTGACGTTTCGAGGTCGCAGTGAGACGATGTTAGATTCTCCGCATGAAGTCAAGTGTTTGTGTTCTGGCTTTTTAATTTTTTTCAGGGGAGGAAACAGTGGCGGTCGCTGCATTTCCCGGCTTTGAAGATCATATATTTGCATACGCGGCCACACTGGAGTGAAAGTGGAGCACATCATGGACGCCGTGAGGAGGAAACGCCGGCGACGTCATCGGCGGGCGGCGCTGCTCCACCCTCTGATACGGCGGAGGAAAGGCGGCGCTAATAGATGCGCTGCGGAGGAAACGATGTGGATTGTATAAACAGATCAATAAATAGCTCAGCCACATCTCACTTCTGACAGATTTGCCTTTCCCCCGGTCTGATAATTGGGCAAATAACAAAGTGGGCCACACTCCTGTGGGTCTGATGGATCGTCTGGGACTCGCTGCTGTATTTTTGGTCAAGGTGGGGATGATAGACTGGAACTGACCAGGACACACACACACACACACACACACACACACACACACACACACACACACAGGCAGGGTACTTTCTAAATGTGACGCTTGACTGTTGTCACACAACATCAGTCAGAAAATACATCATGTGTGGACAAAAACAATTGAATACGCACATTTATTATCCTAAAAACACACATTTATTCACAGAAAAAGGCACATTGTTGTTTCTTTTCCCCCCAATTTGTTCTATTTTTAGGCTCTTAATTGCGGCCGTCTGACCACGGGGTCAAGGTAGCGTTGCGCTCGACGCCCAAATGTTGTACGTGAGGTGAATCTCTTCCTCCGCTCTTCGTCTTCATCTGCTTGTTGTGGCTCCTCGGTTAGTTATGCGGTTGTTTTGTTTTCTTTATTGAAAGCTTGTGTAGTTTAGTTTTGTAGTTGCAGTTTTCCTGTTTTGATTTTTTACATCAAAACACGGGAAACAAACACCGTTAGCTAAAGTAGAGATTCTCCGTTAGCTAAAGTAGAGATTCTCCGTTAGCTAAAGTAGAGATTCTCCGTTAGCTAAAGTAGAGATTCACCGTTAGCCAAAGTAAAGATTCACCGTTCGCTAAAGTAGAGATTCACCGTTAGCTAAAGTAGAGATTCACCGTTAGCTAAAGTAGAGATTCACTATTAGCTAAAGTAGAGATTCTCCGTTAGCTAAAGTAGAGATTCACCGTTAGCCAAAGTAAAGATTCACCGTTAGCTAAAGTAGAGATTCACTATCAGCTAAAGTAGAGATTCACAATTAGCTAAAGTAGAGATTCACCGTTAGCTAAAGTAGAGATTCACTATTAGCTAAAGTAGAGATTCACCGTTAGCTAAAGTAGAGATTCACTATTAGCTAAAGTAGAGATTCACCGTTAGCTAAAGTAGAGATTCTCCGTTAGCCAAAGTAGATATTCTGTTTGTTTTTGAGTCAGTATTTTTTGTATACTGTACGGAAGAAAGCTTATTTCCCAAAAATCCTCGTCTCCCAGCTGAGCAGCGTCTGGAGGCCTTGACTTTAGAATAACTCAGGAACATAAATCTAGCGATCACCTGTGGCCTCCGAGGTGCAGCGATGCAGCTTTTAAACAAAGTGCATTAACATTTTCCTCCATATCCGACCCACTGGACTGAGTTTTTTGTATTGTGTCCACACCGCAGCAGAGACGTGAATCCTAATGAAGACCACGAAGAGGAAGCTTCAAAATAGTCAGTTTGCATCGAGACAGAAGAAGAGACGTCAGGAATAAACGATCGTTTCTTAAACACAACCTCTTAAACGTCGGGGCAGGTGACCCGGAGGAGTCGGTGAGAAATCAGCCAGAATGAAGCGGCCTGTGATGACGGAGTCTCAAAAGGACCGTTTTCACACTTAATATGAATAATTTGATGCCTTTTTTTCTACAACGTTATCTAATAATGAGTCTGTGGTGAGTCATGCCGCCTTTTGACAGAAACACAGCGGAGAGGAAAACCTTGATTTGGGGAACTTGTCCAGTTTGATTTCTACATGTTGTGATTTATGTAAAGTGTCTTTGGGAAGCCGGCTGCTGCTGCTCACCTGGCGTCCATGTTTTATGCTTCCAGAGGAGTTTGGTTTCCTATATTTTCTGACGTGACGTTGTTTAAACATCGAGGGAAAAGTGTTTTTGTGCATTAACCTCATCTCACGGACATGAGAAGTGGGTTTTCATCGTGGATTTTTGGGGCTTTTCGAGGTCCTGCCATCTCATTGGTCCTCAAACTCATCTGAATGTGCGTTAAGTGACACATGCTGAAGGAAACGGTCATTTACGTTGGTTGTTTGTCATCGTGTGAACAAGGCAAAGCTTAAAGTAGCTCATTTTACAATTTCTGAACCCCAAAACAGTTTTTTTGGACTGAAAATGCTTGAAACATCTCAATACTTGTGTTGATTGTGATTATTATTTCAGATTTGGACGCTTTAGGTCTCAATCTTTCTAAAGATGTGCAGTATTACTCTGTGGCATGATGGGAAGGCACCGAACAATGCAATTAAAAAAAACTCGGGGCGCAATCGAGGAGTCCTTTTGATCATATTCATGCAGAAAATAAGTAAAATCATATTTCTTTAGAGATCAAGGACAAAAGGATCTGGTATTCATATCACGGTCATACGACACGTTAATTACTAAAGGCTTTTTTTTTATTGAAGGCATCAACTCAGTTTGATTGTAACTGCAGCCAACAGATGACTTAATGATGAAAAACTTTCTTGGAACAGCCTGCGTCTCTATTCTGGCTTTAATAATGATCACCGTACAACTTTCATCAAAGAGCATCAGAGGTGTTTTATGTTTGAAGGACCGCACACTTAAAGTACGAGTCAGAAATACAGAAAAGACTGAGCGGCGTACAGAGCACTTAAGGGGAATAAGAGCCACGTGAAAGGGTTCCTCTGGTGCTCCGGCTAATATATACGGCCTGAACGACGTCTAAGAGAGCACAAGTGTGGTTTGAATGGTGTTGCTGCTCTGCATGAAGGCTTAAAACAGACATACTGGTATGAATTATATATATATAGTTATGAATCTCATACTTGAAATTAATTGAAGTCTCAGAATTATCTGCATTAAGGTCAAATGTGCAATCGCGTCCACCAAAGGGTTAAAAATGTACCTCGAAATATGCACGAGATCTCGCTGCAAGAAGTGGAATAAAAAGCTGTAAATGAAGGTAAAACTCTCTGCGCTCGTCAACAGAAACACTCACTGGTGGAGAATAAGAGGCTGAAGAGACAGATATGTCCCTGTTTTACCGTGCAGAAGTCGCTAAGCGACATCATCGGCTAATTTGATAGCTGTTTAAGGTTTTATGAGAAGTTCTATAGGGTAAAATAAAAGAAGAGTACTTCAAATATTGTTGTATTTGAATATAATTCGATGATAGGTAGATTTTATCAGGTGCATTATGTCGGGTGAAGTTCACTCAACGTAGTGATGGTGTGATCTTTGAGCAGCTAACGGGTTTAAAATCGCCCACCGTGGAAGATTTAGTGACTAAACACAAAGAAAGTGAGGAATAAAAGCTCTCAAACTATAAAAATCTCTCCGCTTCTGCGCGATCCTCTCGGAAGCAATAAAGCTCTCACGGTGTCGGCCCCTCGGACGGAGCGCAGAGCTCTCAGGTCGAGGTTACGAACTCCAGAGTGAAGCAATATAACGGCGAGTTATGGCTCGGCTTCACGAGAGAGACTCTGACATCTAATTTCAGATATCAAGTGCTTCCTGAACCGTGGGAAATAAGAGCAATCTGTGCGGGGTCGGAGGGACGAAGGCGGCGTGTCCTCGACGGAGGCTCCGCCGGCCGGGATGTGGACGGCTTCTGATGAAGAAACCCAGCGGTCGATGCCACTTCACATCCTCGCCTCCCGAGAGCAGCGGCGACCGATCGATGCGTATTGATCCACGCGCCCATCGGCGGAGACGGAGAGGATCCCGTGGAGTGTTTTTGTGCGTACGCAGGAGTAGAGTAGCGCTCGATGGCGCCCCGGTGGCCGAGGCCGCGCGGATGTTCGGAGCCGTTCAGGCCGCACGCCGCGCGAGTCGATGCGGCGTTCCCACCGAGCGATGACCTGCAGCGCTCTGCGGAGCGCCGAGGGCCGGCCGGCGTGACGCCGCCCCCAGGAAACAGATCAGCAATTACAGAGTTCCCTCGAATGCTGTCGGATTTGCGTGACGCCATTTGTTGGTAGCTTTGCAGGATACATGTCGGTAGCTTGGCACGCTACTTCTTGGTAGCTTTACGCGATACTTGTTGGTAGCTTGACACGCTACTTCTTGGTAGCTTTACACGCTACTTGTTGGTAGCTTGGCACGCTACTTCTTGGTAGCTTTACGCGATACATGTCGGTAGCTTGGCACGCTACTTCTTGGTAGCTTTACGCGATACTTGTTGGTAGCTTGACACGCTACTTGTTGGTAGCTTTACGCGATACTTGTTGGTAGCTTTACGCGATACTTGTTGGTAGCTTGGCACGCTACTTCTTGGTAGCTTTACGCGATACATGTCGGTAGCTTGGCACGCTACTTCTTGGTAGCTTTACGCGATACTTCTTGGTAGCTTTACACGCTACTTGTTGGTAGTTATGCACGCTACTTGTTGGTAGCTTTGCAGGATACATGTCGGTAGCTTGGCACGCTACTTGTTGGTAGCTTTGCATGCTACTTGTCGGTAGCTTTAAGCGATACTTGTCGGTAGCTTTACACGCTACTTGTTGGTAGCTTTACACGCTACTTGTTGGTAGCTTTACACGCTACTTGTTGGTAGCTTTACACGCTACTTGTTGGTAGCTTTAAACGGTACTTGTTGGTAGCTTTACACGCTACTTGTTGGTAGCTTTACACGCTACTTGTTGGTAGCTTTACACGCTACTTGTTGGTAGTTTGGCACGCTACTTGTTGGTAGCTTTGCACGCTACTTGTTGGTAGCTATGCACGCTACTTGTCGGTAGCTTTGCACGCTACTTGTTGGTAGCTTGGCACACTACTTGTTGGTAGCTTGGCACGCTACTTGCTGGTAGCTTGGCACGCTACTTGTCGGTAGCTTCGCACGCTACTTGTCGGTAGCTTGGCACGCTACCTGTCGGTAGCTTCGCACGCTACTTGTCGGTAGCTTCACACGCTACTTGTTGGTAGTTTGGCACGCTACTTGTCGGTAGCTTGGCACGCTACTTGTCGGTAGCTTTGCACGCTACTTGTTGGTAGCTTAGAATGCTACTTTTCGCCGATTTCAACAGTTTTTAAACCGGAGACCGACAGAGAAACAGGATGTTTTTGACAGAATATTACTGTTTTCTTTGGATCCGTTCATCCCTCACGTTGGGATCACCGCTAGCCGCCGCTCACGGTCGCTCAGCGCGACGAGCGGCGGCTTCTCGGCCTCTCGTGCCGCCGCGAGGTCGTCTCCTTGCTTCCTCCTCGGCGAGGAGACGGCTGGTCGTTCGGATGCGGCCTCCCCTTCACATCGCTCCGATTGTGTGTCAGTCCGAGGAAAACGCGCATTGATTTTATGCTCTTTTGCTGATTGTGTTGTGTGCGTGTGCGGCGCTCGTCATGCAGCGAGCGTTCAGACAAAGCAGAGAGCAGCTCGGCGGCTTTGAGGAGTCCGGCAGCGTCTGAATCACAAGTACGGAGTTAAAGGAAACCCTGTTTTCTCTCCAGAGAGGTCGTAAAATAAAGTCTACAACTCCCATCAAGGACTCATGAAAGATGCATTTATGAGATTCATGTGAGCTTCGCTTTAAATGCGACTGGAGGAAAAATAAAATGTCATGAGGCTTCTGAATGTTCCTGTTGGGCCTCAGAAATATATCAATCAGTAAAAATTCTCTGAAGCGTCACGCCCCTTTTATTGATTTAATAAAGCTGAAAGATAGAAACCAAACCAGTGAAGCTGTTTACAGGATCTCTATTGTTTACAGGTTGTCTATTGTTTACAAGATCTCTATTGTTTACAAGATCTCTATTGTTTACAGGATCTCTATTGTTTACAGGTTGTCTATTGTTTACAAGATCTCTATTGTTTACAGGATCTCTATTGTTTACAGGATCTCTATTGTTTACAAGATCTCTATTGTTTACAAGATCTCTATTGTTTACAGGATCTCTATTGTTTACAGGTTGTCTATTGTTTACAAGATCTCTATTGTTTACAAGATCTCTATTGTTTACAGGATCTCTATTGTTTACAAGATCTTTATTGTTTACAGGATCTCTATTGTTTACAAGATCTCTATTGTTTACAAGATCTCTATTGTTTACAAGATCTCTATTGTTTACAGGATCTCTATTGTTTAGGCTGTCTACTGTTACAAAATCTCTATTATTTCCAGGATATCTATCGTTTACGGGATATCTATTGTTTATATATCTATTGTTTATATATCTATTGTTTACTGGGTATCAAAGTCAAGTAGCAGAGTAAAGTTCCTGCAGCAGACGAGTGGAACTGAACCCGTAAACGTTCAGAGAAAATGAATCAAACGAACTTCAGAGTTTTTTTGTCACATTTGCGTCTCGCTGCTTAAACGTCTTCACAAGAAAACTTCAATGGACTTTTTGTCCACTTCTAAACCGATCGGAGCGGTCGATGACGTCACTGAGACGCTTCATCAATGA
This sequence comes from Clinocottus analis, assembly GCF_023055335.1. Classification (NCBI taxonomy): domain Eukaryota; kingdom Metazoa; phylum Chordata; class Actinopteri; order Perciformes; family Cottidae; genus Clinocottus; species Clinocottus analis. Next base: position 17,739,461 of record NW_027175887.1, read on the forward strand.
GCCTCTGATGATGATGATGATGATGATGATGATGATGATGCAACTTATTGACGGACTTCCTCGCTGCAGATGGAAGTCTCACTTCCTCGGCACCGTTTTCAAAGATTTCATTCAGGTTTAAAGACTTTGGTCCGGAGGCTGTAACCTCGTACGTCACGTCGAAACAATCGACTCCTCTCCTCCATTTTCATCCCTCCATCCAGACGAAAACATGGATTTTTTTTTCCCCTTCTCTTTTCTTTCACTTGACATGATTACAGCGGCTTCTCCGCGTCTGAAGATTCCAAAAACAAACGGGTTGAAAAATGTTTTTTTCATGCAAAGATGCTCTCAAACTGTACGTCTGATTGTATCCTCCGCCTCCTAATTGTCTGGAACATTGTGAGTATCAACACGTCGCTCGGCAGCTTTCTCTCCTCGCAGTTCATTATAAAGTGCTGTTTGCTGAAAGACGAGCGCTTTGAATTATTCATGAGCGTGTACTCTCTTTTTCTCCCGGATCTGTTTTTTTTTGTTGTTGTTTGCTCCTAACTGTCACGCCGCATTTTAATTATCATCCCGCCGCCTTTCCTCCGACTTCTGGAGGAAACACAGAGCGGCTTCTGACCTTAACGGAGGAAATCTTTTGGAGATCGAAACGTTTATGAGGTTTTTTTTCTCTTTTGCGGATTAATCCGACGGGACAGTTGAAAAGCCAGAAGTTAATACAAAAAAATAGATTTTAAACTCATTTTCTCACTGGAGAGTTCAGACCTGTTAAGATACTTCTTTCTCTTTTTTATCTGGCTCAGTGAGAGCTGGCCCATAAATCCACATTTAAGAACTTCTCTGATCTTCTCGCGATCTCGTTTACGCTCAAAATCAATACGTGTGACTGAGAAGGAAAAAGCCAGGAAGCAGATGTGATCGGGTGGAGGCTGCAGCCGACCACCACCCGACATTACAACAGGTGGAGAGGAGGTGAGCGAGGAGCTGCAGGTGATCCTCCACAGATGTGAGAGAGCAGCTGACGACGCAACAAAAGAATGAAGCAGAAGAAGAAGAAAAGTCACAAAAGAGTTGATATGAACTTGATACTTTTAATGTGACACACGGTGCGACAAATTCACCACAATCAGTGTTTTGTGATCAATATATTTGAAATCGTGTTGTCCTGTCATTAGAACTCTTTTTTATAGACTTCTATACAACCAGAGGAGTCACCCCTGGTGGTCAGGAGAGAGAATGCAGCTTTAACACATGAAGCATAGACTTCTATACAACCAGAGGAGTCGCCCCCTGGTGGTCAGGAGAGAGAATGCAGCTTTAACACATGAAGCATAGACTTCTATACAACCAGAGGAGTCGCCCCCTGGTGGTCAGGAGAGAGAATGCAGCTTTAACACATGAAGCATAGACTTCTATACAACCAGAGGAGTCGCCCCCTGGTGGTCAGGAGAGAGAATGCAGCTTCAACACATGAAGCATAGACTTCTATACAACCAGAGGAGTCGCCCCCTGGTGGTCAGGAGAGAGAATGCAGCTTCAACACATGAAGCATAGACTTCTATACAACCAGAGGAGTCGCCCCCTGGTGGTCAGGAGAGAGAATGCAGCTTTAACACATGAAGCATAGACTTCTTTACAACCGGAGGAGTCGCCCCCTGGTGGTCAGGAGAGAGAATGCAGCTTTAACACATGAAGCATAGACTTCTATACAACCAGAGGAGTCGCCCCCTGGTGGTCAGGAGAGAGAATGCAGCTTTAACACATGAAGCATAGACTTCTATACAACCAGAGGAGTCGCCCCCTGGTGGTCAGGAGGGAGAATGCAGCTTTAACACATGAAGCATAGACTTCTATACAATCCTCCAGGATTTAAAAGGCAGATTGTTTCTCACTGAGCTGCACGTGAAACAGTCTTTAAAAGCTTTATGTTCTCTTGTCTCCGGATTAAAAAAATAATAAAACTTTACACCCCTGAAATGAACTCTTATCTCTAATCTCGTTTCTTTTGCAGTCGGCGGTTACCGGATAACAAACAAAGACGCTCTGGCGTTCCCGCTCGGCTTTCGGGCGCTTGTGCAGCGCCGGGTGAAATTAGCACTCACAGGAGGGAAGGCATGTTAATGAGGTTAGCGGTTAGCGGTTAGCTCGGTTTCACACGTCCCAGGAATCCATTGTGGCGCTTTTTTTTTCATCGTTCATTCCATGAAGTCGTGGATGGAAACGCAGCTTTCACGGCCCTGTAAACATGCTGATGACATCACAGACGCCTCACGTCTTCTTCCTCCAACAGTTCATGCAACGAGCTCCACGAGGAAGACGGCAAAGAAACTTCCTCCTGTACGCTGGAAACGAACCCAACAAGACTTGAACTTCTTCCTCCTCACGAGCAGTGGAAACTCAAACGTTGCCCGTCATGAATACCCAAATGTCAACATTCTGATTTTGATGTGGCTCATTGAACCTTCCTCTTGTTAGAGCGCCGAGCCGCTGGAGGTTTTAATGCACGCCAGAAGCACTTAAATGTGTTTATTATCAAGGCTTGTTGACTTCGTCACAACTCTTTCAACTAAATGAAACAAAAACATGTTTGGCTCTGTTTGAAGTGACCTTTGTGTTGTTCGTAATAAACATGAGATTTGATTGGTTGTTGTTTGTTTGACCTTGTAAATCTATATGTTGTGTTATGACTTGTTCTGCTTTTTATTTTGTGTTTTTATTAAAGTTTTATTGCTGAAAAAAAATACTTTTTAGCCTTTTTTCCCCCTTAAAGTACTTTTTAACCTTTTTTTTTCTTGAAGTACTTTTTTTTATTGAAGCCCATTTCCACAACACCAAAAAAAATTTAAAAAAAGTTGTCAATGAAAAAAAAAAAAAAAAATTTTTTAAATTATTGTCCTAATTTCTTTATTTTTTTATTTGGTCCTTTTTTAATTTTTTTTTTGGTCCTCATTTTTTTTCTTTGGTCCTGATTTATTTTTTTAATTTTTTTTGGTCCAAATTTTTTTTGTGTGTGGCGAAATGGGCTTCCGTACTTTTTTTCCTTTTTTTCCTTAAAGTACTTTTTGGCCTTTATTAAAATAAAAAATAAATAAAATAAAATAAAAAATAAAAATGTCAACAAAAAAAAATAAAATAGAAAAAATAAAATTATTTTCCTTATTTCTTTATTTGGTCCTTTTCTTTTTGGTCCTAATTTTTATTTATTTTTTGGTCCTGATTTATTTATTTATTTTTGTGTGTCTGTGGTGGAAATGGTTTCAGAGGCTCATGATTGTGGCTCTTCGGCGGCCTGTAATGTGTCCTGTGTCGACGCGTCGCTGATCACATGACCAGGTCAACAACTCGCCGCTCATCTGGAGCGTCGCTGGCGTTGCACCTGGTGAAATGGGAGCTGGGAGAAGGCGTCGTGACCTCTCTGGGAGGGGAGGGCCGGCCTCGGGGGCGGCAACGCTCTCGCGTACCCGGCCGCCCTGCGACCAGACGGAAATAAAGCGGCGCTCCGTTAGGTTTCCCTCCTGGAGAAATCGAGGTCACGCCGTGTCTTTTTTAAAAATCTGGGACAGTTCTCCTCATGAGACGAGCTGCTCATCCGTCTCGCGTCGGGGAGGCGAACGAAGCGGCGCCGGAGAGGAAATGGCCGCGGCGAGCGTTCGTCGCTCCGGCTGCGCGGCGGCTCACTCCGGTCCTCTGGTTCTGGTGTGAAACCACCGACCGGACCGGCGGGCCGCCGGCGATGGACGGATCTGTGACGTGAACCGCCAGCCTGCCCGCCGGAGGCCTCTCGGCGCCGCTTACCGCCCAGAAGCGAGCGTTTTCTTTCCTTTGGTGAGCTCGTGCTGGCGGCCCTGCAGTCCGTCCCTCTGAGAGACTTCAGCCTAGTTGCCCAGATTAAATATCTTCTGCCTGTAAGCTGCTCTCTTTGCAGCCGGCATGCAGCTCACTACGGCGGGTTTGCCCCTCACTGCAAAATAAATGCCCCCCTCGTCCAGGCGGCGTATGAAGATGCTTTAACTTCACTTCCAAACATCCAAACAGTGGAGGAACAGGAACTCGCTCCGAGACACTTTGTGTCAGAAAAGGCGAACTCTCTGCTGGTGGCGCCTCCGTCAGATAGCGCCCAGCGGGACGCCGGCTGATCAGCAGCATCTCGTCGCGAACATCCTCGTTTCATCATGTTGGAACAGCAGGAAGCCTCACACCATCACACACACACACACACACACACACACACACACACACACACACACACACACACAGAGGAAACAGGAGGCGCCCCGCCATGTTCCTGTGTCAGCGCCAGGAGACGGTAAGAGGAGTAAAATGTAAACATGTCGACTGAGAAACAGAAAGGTTATATAATATATATATATATATATATATATATATGGAAGATTAAATATGTTGTCAGCAACTCTATCAGGTACCGTAGAAGTCCATCCATCCATCCATCTATCCATCTATCCATCCATTTATCCATCCATCCATCTAGTTACCTACCCGCCCATCCATCCATCAAATTATTCTTAAGGGCGGGGCTACAAGGTGATTGACAGGTCGACACCAGAGACCTATACGACGTCTCTGCGTCACTTCCTTTAACTGCTCCGTAATCCAAGATGGCGACGACCGAACGGCAGAGCTCCATGCTCCAACGCGGCGGTCCACCAGCCGACGGGCGGAGCTTGTGATGGAGGCTGACATCATCGCCCATGAACGGACGTCCGCCATTCGCTCCGCTTTGGTCTCCACCAGCTGCTGGAGGAGCTCTGAGTCTGAGCCGAACCAGCTGCAGCTTCAGGAACAAGAAGTCCTGAACAACTTTAGTTCAGTTGCATTTTTCACCTCACAGAATAAAAGTTCCACAGGTAGACGCTCCGGTGTGAGCCGAGCAGCCGGCTGGTGTTTTTTCAGTAAACTGAGCAGTTGATAAACCTCTGAGCTCTTTCTTATTCTCACAAGGTGTTCTCTCAGATTGCTCCATGTATTTATATATATATATTTCTATATTCTGCTGGCATTTCATCAAATGGCCGTGTGAGCTCCATACGAGTCGGCTCGGCCTCTGGAGAGGTTCCTGATCTCCGCCGCGCTGCACATTGATCCGCTCTGTGGCTCGGACCCGTCTGAAGTCTGGGATCTCTGCTCGGCTTCGCGGCTTCAAGTCCAGAAAGGAAAAAAAAAAAAAACAACCTCAAAGTGACATTGACCAGGAGAGGAGAATTAACTTCAAAGTGAAGAGAGGAAGGAAGGAAGGAAGGAAGGAAGGAAGGAGGTGCAGAATGTCAGAGAGGAGCAGGAAGCCGGTGTGTGTGGAGGATCCAGCAAACCGCCGCCGTCGTTATCTCGGCAGCAGATGGAGGCCGAGCCGCGCGCTCGCTCTGTGATTAATGGCGCCGCTTGTCAATAAGACGAAGCGGGCGGGATATTAATTCATCAGTCTGGCAGGAGGCGCTGGAGACAATTAAAGATTGTTTTTCTCTGCATGTGGAGCGCGTGGAAATATGACTTCATATGGAAGAGAGTTGTGTTCGGGGTCACGTCCCGAACTCTCCTCCACGTCCGAGTGAAGATAAGTGTTTACAAAACAACAACACAACGTGAGCATGGAAACACACTTTGTGTGACTGACACCAGTCTGCTGGCTGACAGTCCTGCTTCCAACGATGGGCCTGTGTCTGTTCGTCCATGAATACAGTTATTAGATTAACCTTTTAAAAACTGAGCGATTGTTAAATGAAACTGTAACTCATTAATTTTTTGAAAATGATTTTTAAAAAATAAAAGCCCCAAACTGCTGTATTTGGATGTCTTGAACACCATAAGTAATACACAAGTGAAATATATGGTTTGGTACATGAGAAAATTCAAATAGCGCCAATGGCCCCAATGGCCCCAATGGGGCCATTGGGGCCATTGGGGCCATTGGTTCCTCGCCTGAATGTTCTCTGTTCTAAACCCTCTGTGACTTTGTTCTGCTTCACTTTATCAAACCTTTGCATGTTGAATGTTCACATGTTGTGTTATGATTTATTAGAGTTGGACTTCACAGCTGCATCATTTCAAACTAATCATCATCCTGAAAGTCTTTTTTTTTAGAGTTGGACCTGAAACCTTTTCATTTCTTTGTGTGTCATCTTCATTTCCTCTTAACCAGAAACATGTAGACTGATATTTACACACCTGAACAACATCTCACACGTGTTCCTTTTATAATAACACAACATTATTAAACAGCTCTCGTGGCTGCAGAGACACACACTTGTAGTTTTAGAGGAAAGGACTTAAAAACAGTTTTTTTTAAAGTATCCAGTATCTCACACGTATTATTAATTTGATGCTTTTCCCCAAAGTGACTCACATTTACTTTTTACAACATAGACATTTTTGTGTTCACATTGGTTCTTTTGTTTTTATGATTGAATCAAACAGAACAAAGTGTTTTTATTGTTTTATAACAGAAAGCGTGACTTTGGACGTTTTGTGGGCGTAAAAGGCCCAACCTTTCTTTTCCCAGGAACTTTCTTTAATATCTCGGCATTAGTGGAACAAATGTGCTCGAATCCACTCATTATTTCTCCTTTCAGTTTTACCAGACGTGAAGGTTTTATTAGAAACCCGGCAGCTGCTTTTTTTTGTACACTGAAGAGGATATTTTCATGATATTTGAGGAGGGATTTTCTAATGAATTCCCATAATTGTTGTGATTGCAATTATGCTGCTAATCATCATCATCTTCATCATCGTTTTGCGGTCAGGATCCTCCTCCCCGGTAACTTTCCCCCGGTGGCTAAAAACTGACCGAGCTGATGAAGGCCGAGCACATCCAGGAGGAGCCGGCGGTGCTTTGCCTCATTAGGAAACCGCTCAAAAATCCCATCCAAGGCTTAGATTATCATCACCTTCATCGTCATTAACGTCTTCATTTGTAGAAGATCTGGGTTTTAAAAATAAATAAAGAGAGATCAGTGTCAATGTGAGGCTCAGCCGCTGCAATTAGCCGTTTTAAAGGAGTACAAGTTGAAGTATTCATGTCAAGTTTTTTGGCATCTGGAGGATTCACTGGTCAGACCTCTCTTCTGGAGGCGATGATGCGTTTAAGGTTTCCAGTTAGAAATAAAATAAAGGCAAACTACAATTTCCACTTTTTACCATTTATATTGGGGAGGAGAATCTCTCAAGAGAAAACTTGACGTTTGATTCATTCTGGAGAAACGGTGGAGACGTTTTCCTTCAGCCAGAGAAACATGAATCTCTCTAAATTACCGTGAAAGTTGGATTACAAGCCGCTACTGCCTTCAGCGGTAGCTCCTCGCTGTAGCAAGCTAGCGCTGCTGCTAGCTGAGTCGGGCGTCGAGTCGCTACCTTCGCTGGTTGTCGGGGAGCTAGCAGGCATCTAGCAGAGGGCTAGCAGCAGCGTTAGTGGAGAGCTAGCAGCAGCGTTAGTGGAGCGCTAGCAGCAGCGTTAGTGGAGAGCTAGCAGCAGCGCTAGCTAGCTACAGCGAGGAGCTAGCGGCTTGAAACCCAACTTTTACGGGACCTGAAACGATCTCTACCGCGACCGCGACGAAGGTCAGCGCCTCCGTTTCAAACACTCGTACACAGTTTGAGGAGCTGGTGAAACCCGGAGGAGGGAAAAACATTCAGATTGTCTGCGTTTGCAGAAAAGACGGATATAGATTTATTTTTTGTGGATTTTTCCTCTTTAGGTAGTTTTGATAAATCTTTCCTTCCTCGATCAACAACTATCCATTCCACTGCAGAGACACTCGGGCCGACTCACAGACAGCTCTGCTATTGACTGCTCTCATTTAAGCAGCGGTGGAGCGGTGTGTGTGTGTGTGTGTGTGTGTGTGTGGATCGATACCAGCCGCCTATGAGCACCAGGCATGTGTGTGTGTGTGTGTGTGTGTGGGTAGAACTGCCTCGGCCTATTAGCTGCATCCATCATCAGGCTCCCATGGAGGTGAATGCCTCGCTGTCCCCATAAGCGAGCGGCTCTATTAGCGCGCTGCATCTCCATGATGCCCACATCCACCGCTTGCTCCCCAGGGGGAAGGAGCTCGGGCGGTGGGACCATAACTAACGGGAACCGGTCCATTTCTGCTCGGCTCGGACGCTTGTTGGTTTTAATTGAGGCTCAGTTAATGGTCTCTGTTCCTGCCCAGGTGGTCGGTCAGCAGTTGGGGAGCAAACAAGTCCATATATTACCTGAGCGTTTCCCTTTTTAATGCGGAAAATGTTCCTCTTTTCAGACCGTGGTGTAGGTTTATTCTTCCTCCTGTGTTAGTCAGTACCGACACGCTTTAGGCTTTTAATGCATAAAAGCTCTATTTCAACTAAATATAATTAAACAAAACGTTTTTTACTAAATGATAAACTGCTCTGGTTGAAATGATGATCTTTGTGCTGTTAGGGTCGGCTTTTAGTGTGCTTACAGCTGATTTAAGACATGGGTCAAAACCCACCCGTTAACACAAGAGATGCTAACAGAAAGCTAACACAAGAGATGCTCACAGAAAGCTAACACAAGAGGAAGGTAATAGGTGCCGCTGTATACTTTTTATTCTACATTCCTGGGATCCGTTTACACAGAATGCATTGTTATGGCTTGAAACTTTCCAAGCCAGTGTTTATGACATGCTAGCTCTCCGCTAGCTGCCTGCTAGCTCCCCGTCAACCACCGAAGGTAGCGGGACCAGCCGCGGCTCGACGCCCGACTCGGGCAGCGGGAAAAAGGGCAGCAGCAGCAGCGGGGCGCTAGCAGCAGTAGCAGCGGGAAGCTAACAGCAGTGCTAGCTCGCTACAGCTGGTTGTAGCCTGACTTTTGGTGGGTTACAGCTTTTTTGGTTGGCGGCCGGACTGTTTGTTAGCGTTGAAGCGGTTCAGCTTCCTTCAGTCCTTAGTTTGGCAAATCAATCACTAGGAGCAGAACTCGTCGGCGAGCTTCTGATCCAATCAGGTCGGCGGTGATCAAACGATCATATATATATATATATATATATATATATATATATATATATATATATATATATATATGTATAAAGGTCAAACTGCAGCCTTCTTTTTATTCATCTTTTTCTTTAAAAAAAAAAATCTTTCATCGTTCCGCCACCAAACGCTCAGAATAATAGAATAAAGTGAAATAAAAGGCGTAAAGTTCAGACTTCATCCCGGAGCTCTGCGTGTGTTTTCTTCCCAACAGAAACAGAAAGGTCATCCCATCAGAGACTCCAGCGGTACACAACGACTGAGCGGGAAGATTTATGGACAAATGTGGATATTTTTCATTGTTGGCGGTGGCATTTAGTTTGAATAGTCTTTTTCCTGGAGGCGCAGACGAACCCCTCTGACGGGTTAAAATACTCATAATAAGAGCGCTTACAATGCACACAAGAGCCCCTCTTTTGGATGCTAGATAGATAAAGAATGGATCATCGCAGTGAATTAATCCCCCGGACAACTACACACTCAACTGTTCAACGGCCAAAACGTTTGACCGTTGCTCCTCCATTTGGGCCACAGTTGTCCAAATAGCCTTGTTCCCCTTTTTTCCATCTAAATGCAAATAGACGGGTGTTGAAGGAAGTGGAAACCACCTCCATTTGCCATCTGGCCATTTGTCTCCGCGCTCTGTTGTTACCAGACGTTTTCTTATTGTCTGGTATTGTGAGGAACGCATCGGCCGCTCACTCCGTGAATTTCAAGGTTTTTCAGATGTTGCAGGGCCGGATTGGGAACAGTGGGTAATAATACATGTGTCTTGGATGAAATGGAGTCTCGATGCTTTGTTGTTGTTGTCGGTGACCAGTTGTACAACAAAATGTTTCGCTCGTGAGACAAAATGGAGGTTTGGATGTCTGACAATAAAACAAGGAATGTGTGTGTGCGTGTCCTTCGCGTACCTCGAGCACCGCCCGTCCGATCTGCGTCAAATTTGTTGGGTGTTTTGCTGGAGATCCCACGGAGTGCCGTGCCGAATTCGGTGCAATTTGGACCCACTGAATGTTCGTTTTGACTGAATAAGCGAGCGGGGTTCGGTGAGCATCGGGAGGGGGCGGAGCTTCAGGGCTCTGAGGACTTTTACAGACTGCCGCTATTGATTTTAGTTCACTTTTGCAGTCGGATGCTGGATGAATTTTTTTGTATTTCTAGCAAAGTGTTGGTTGAAAATAATGTGATTTCCTTTCCACTAAACAAAGTCTGCAGTCGAAGTCTTTTCTGACGGTTTAAACGTGTTCCCTGGTTCTCCGTTTGGGTTTTCTTTGAAGGTTACAGGTTGCCTTTCGGACCTGGATGCACATTAAAGCTCCTTTAATGCTCCACGCAATCCATAAAATATGCTGCCTTAAAAACAAACACCTCAAAAACAGCGAGTGAGGTCTTAATATTCACCACGCGGATGACTTTTCCTTTGGGAACGGTTCCGTTGTGGCCGTCTAGGAAACTAAAGAGCCGTGTCGCTATCGATCCAGCACAAAGTCAAACACACAGTCGCCCTAAAAACGGTTAGAAAGTCGTCTCTCTGCAAAGAGACTTGGACGTGGAGGAGGGGGGGGGGCTTTGTCCACAAGGTCGCAAGTATCGACTCGCGACCTTGGACATAATCATCACAGATGGAGCTGTGTGTGTGTGTCAGGAACAACAACAACAACGCACCAGCAAACAGGACTGGCCCTTTGACCACGTCTTTTAACCCGCGGGAGGATAAAGGGATCGGAGATAAAACCTCACAAAGACCGCCTTGAAGTAAACGGTTGTTCAATCACATCCCCGAGATTGCTTTAACTCCGCGCTCCTTCTGACAGCGCGAGGAGTGAAAAGCGTCTCGTTGCGTTACGGTTACGGCTCGCAGCGCCGAACCGGCAACAAAGAGCAAACATCTGCGCTCCTCTTTTGATGAAGTACAAAAGAGAAACCTGTGATGGAGGCGGCAGAGCGACGGGAGAGAGAGACGAGTAGAGACGTCTTCCCTTCCTGCAGAAACGAGTTAAAACCACACAATCCAAACAACAAATATCACGATAACGATCTGATACCTGTGTGTTAAAAGCTGAAGTATTTACACTGCCGTTCAAAAGTTTGTGCTCACTCAGAAATATCCTTATTTTTCAAAGAAAAGCAGTGTTTTTGTCAATGAAGGTAACATGAAATGATCATAAATACCCTCTCTACATTGTTAAAGTGGTAAAGACGAGTTTGATCATCACCTTAGAAGACTAACGGATGGGCAGAAAACCCTGTTGTGTTGTTGTTGTTGTGTAGTTTAAATGTGCTGATGAATAATCTGACAACAATGGCGGATCAGTGCAGAGGCTTGGTCACTCGCCAATAGCCGATTAGCATTTCAAGCTAACTAATAACCAATCCAGCCGTCCATGTTTAGTTAAATCATTGGAGGTTGTATTTCCTGCTGCAGTTCTCTTGTGTTATAAAAAGTGAAGTTTTCTTTGCAGTGTTTCCTCACAGGAGCAGAACGCTGTAACTTTAAGCTCTCGATGCGGCTGACAGCTAATTTAGATTGTTTAAAAAGTACAAGAAATGTATAGTGCAGAGCAAGGGGCTTGAATACTAATACAGCTCGCCTGCTGCGGATGAAACGCTCTAACTTTTAACCAGACTCTTGTCCAAAATGTAATTAATTTGGTCGACCGAGTCCGTCAGCTCGCCTCCAGGATTCACGACTCAGAACTGGATTTTTGCATTAACGTTGCACACAACGTGGATTCCTTATGAATATGCAAGCGATTAAATGAATGTATACGACACACATGAAGTGCTTTAATAGTTTGTAAACAAACATAAAATGCAGAAGAACAGTCGTAGTTTGTTGTGGTGAAGTCTTTGAATGAGTGTCCGGTTCCACAGTGAGCTGCTTTATGAAACCTCCTCTGGGACTGTGAAACTGTGAACTTTGCACGTACATTAAAAAAAAAGCCTTTCGGGATGACATCATTATTAATTAAGGGAACAGAAGTTTGAGAAGTTAGGAGCAAGAACACGCTATATGTACAAAGACGATAATTTGGGGAAATCTCTAATTGACATCATTTAAAACAGTCCTGGCATAAAACATCTGGAAAAAAAGATTTAGAATTAAAGAAAACTTCAATCTGTTGAATTAATTTGGCCAAACTTTCACATCCCTTTAATGAAGTCATCAAACACAACACAGACACATTGAGAATGAATGTGAAGAAACTCAGATTCATGTGCAACAACACGTCGTATTTAAGCATCACCTTTGAAGCACCTTCAAAGGTGATGAACAGTTCATGTAACACCCGATGTTGTGAGTACAGGCGCAAGAGAAACCTCGGCTACACGTTTGGTAACGGTCAAGCTAACGATCGCGCAATTTAAATCTACCTGTTATTGTGAGTGTGCACTGACATGTAAGGCTGGTTAATGTAAACAGGTTGTACAGAACTTCATGGCTGAATAAACTACACCCCGTGACTCGCTCTCAACCAATCAGAATGCTTGATTTGAACCACCCGTTTCATAATCAAGTCTTTGACTACAGCCGCGTACAACTTCAATATCTGACCACAGAAACCGAAATGTTCCTGTTCCACTGGTTCTTTAAGCTCTTTTCATCCGATGCATGTTCACCTCTGCAAGTCTGCGGAGATAAAAAAATACTGTTGGACGATGAAGAAAGATATGATGGAGGCCTTTGGACTCTTTAAAGGTCCTCACGGGTCCACTTTCTGGATTTGGGACCTAAAAGCTTGTCGGTAGCGGTGTTGAAGAGCACGCTAGCTTTTTAAACGGCGACTCTTTAAATGAAAGTAGCTACAATTGTTTTTCATTCTAGCGAGAATCACAGACGCATGAAGAGAACTTGAGACAGAGTTGGAGGCGGAGTCACGCTCATTGCTAGAAAAACGATTGACTTGCAGGAATGCAATAGGTCGGATCTCCTCAGGTGACCTTCCGGCGATCATCGTGGAGCAAGCTCCGCCTCCCAGCCCTGGATTCACCTGGATTCACCTGGATTCATCTAATCTGATTCACAGAAGATTTTCCAAACGTCAAAGTACTTTTTTGGGTCACAATGGCTTCGCAAATTCCACCGTTTGGCTAGTACGTCAAATTTCCATTAAAGTCTGAGGCTTTTCACTGACTCCGCCCCCTCAAGGCTTCCTCCTGAAGCCACGCCCCCAAAATGATCATTAAGAACACAAACAACGGACGTAGTTAACAAGCAGGTAGGACTCTCCTTTTTTCTTCTTCGTCAGAGCATTTGATTTTTGGATTTCTGTAAAGATGCAATATGAATTTTGACAAATATAACAAATGTTTCTACAATACATCACCTCCCCTAGCATTAAATCTGGATTTAATGCCCTTACTTGTCTCACATTAAACCAATTATCTTGCTGTTGCGCATGAAAATAGCAGCGATGTGTCATTTTTCTCACCCTTCACACACACTCATCGGCCTTAAAAAATAAACGTGATTATGAGCTCAATCAGAGCCCACAGAGTCCGTTTGGATCCACTCAGCTTCAGGTCGGGTTGGAGGGTCCAATTAAAACACCTCGGAGCCCATGAACCTACAACACAGCTGATTGAGTTCATGTGATTAATGCGACACATTTCAAATAGAAATACCCTGGAGTACATATTGATTGTTTTCCTCTTAAAGTTTGAGACTCCTTTTAATATAATTTAGTGTTCTTTAAGGTATGTAAGTACTGTGCCATCCATCAGCGGACAGGTTGTTTATAGTCAGAAAAAAACTAAGACAACGAGATGTGCGATGAAAGCTTGATTGTTCAATTAAGAGCACGTGAGATTCCATACAATAAGGCATTGCTTTAATGAAAACATCTGGACAAACGGTTCACAGTTTTAATTAATGCTTTGACTGACGAGCGATTATGACGTCCTCTTGATTGTTTCAGTCAACACAGCGTCACACAACACGACGAGCTACGAGCTCCTCAGCTCCGACACAACGGGTACCTGATCCGTAGGGATGGAAGCAGCTGGCCAATCACAAACCCAGCAGAGTTGGCGGGAACTGGGGGTGAAAGGGGGCGGGGCATCCTCGTGGCGGACGAAGCAAAGGGAACGCGTGAAACAGAAATTGATCTAATCCCCAAAAACATTTCCGGGCTCGATTTTTCACATGTATGTGGAGTTACGTCTGCAGACTGAAGCTGCTAGTCGGCAGTGGTGAAAAGCTTGTTTCCATAGAAATAGAATTAGAGTAGAACAGACATTCCCGCCGGCGGCCATTTTGATGTGTGTCATCGCCAGCAAAGGAGGAGTAAAGTAAACAACACTTAGAGAATACGTGAGTAAAATGGAAAGCAGTTGAGTGACAACTTTGTTCCAGTTTATTTCCTGTAACAAGGGGTAGCATTAAATAAAGCATGGTGGAACCAAGCTAACAGCAAGGTAGCTAGTTAGATAGCCGTGCTAATTCCACCATGATTTAATGCTACACTTTACACGGCGGGGTTGTTGTTTGCCTTTCTGCCCGGTGCTCTAAAGACGAGCTAACCAGCTAACTAGCCAACGAGCTAGCCGCTTGTCTTGTTTTCATCGGTGTCGTTAGCGTAACAACCATTTTATTTTGTCGAATGGCCGCTAAAATAACTTCAATGTCCGTTCTACTTTCATTCTATTCCCGTGTTTTCTTCATACACATCATTCTATGCTACAAGCACAGGTAAAACATACTGGAAAAAATACTCCCCACATAAATATTACATCCACATATTTCGCAGACATCTGTGGAAATAATAGTTGATTTTTGCCTTATCTAAAATTAAAATGAGTAATTGGGAATCCACGATAAGATTCCAGGTGGCAGAAAACCAAAAAAAAAAAACATGTCAAAAAAAGGCCAGCTTTTCTTCTTTAAATGCTGCTAATTTAGCCTATTTACAATCTCCTATTGTATGCAACAGAAATAATCACTGTTTCTCACTAATAAGCTGATAGTTTCTGGCCGTTTACCAATGAAGAGAAAAATAAACCAAACAAAAGAAGGGAATTCATTAATTGTGCTTTTTAACCCACAAATCCACTTCATCGCTGAAATGAGGCAATTTTAAGGGGCACCTCCTTGAAGTGCTTACATCAGTCAATCTCTAAAGCTATAACAAGGACTGAAAATACAAATAGTAAATATAGTATATTTATATATTTATAAAGTTGATAGAATTCCCTGCCAGTCCCCATGTCGAGTTTAAAAAATATTTTCTTCAGGCTGTCAAACGTCTGACATGAAGGATCCGTCTTTGTGTCAACGCGCAAAGCCCTTATGATGCTCTAAGAGAGAGAAGTCTTTGCCGGGGTTGATTCTGGATGACACAGGAAGCTTGTGCTAAAAAGCAGGAAGAGTTTACCGTGAAAGTCGAGTTACAAGCCGCTAGTACCATTGGTGGGTGTCCCCATTAGCTCCCCGCTGCAGCAAGCTAGCACTGCTGCTAGTTTTTCCACTGGTTCCCCGCTAGCTTGCGCTAGTTCCCCGTTAACTTACCGAAGGTAGCGGGACCAGCCCCGACTCATGGAGGGGGGAGGTGGGCAGCAGCAGCTAGCGGGGAGCTAGCAAGCAGCGCGAGCTTGCTACATCGGGCAGCTAGCAGCAGCAGCACTAGCTTGCTACAGCGAGGACACCCACCGAAAGGTAGTAGCGGCTTGTAACCTGACTGTTACGGTATTTTAAATCTAGGAGGTTGTTTTTCATACGAAGACGGACCGTATCTGCCGAGGAGACTTCTCTTGACGTCCTCGGTGTGTCTCAAGAACCCTTCGGCGAACCGCTCCGCGGTCTAAACAGTTACCTCGTTCTTACTGGCAGTGCGGTATGTGTGGTGGTGGCCGCCGGGAATGTACTGTAGGTGGTCCACCGTGTGTGTTCGTCGGTTGGCAAACTGCTGCCTCTTCGACGTGGGCGCCTGGTGGTTGACCGTCAGCGTGTTGTAGGAGTCGTTCGAGGCGGAGGTGGGCTGAGAGTGCATCTTGGTCATCTTGTGGCGGTCCATGACGGGCGTGACCGGCATCAGCATGTCGGCGTGCGACATGGCGCGCGCCATGGCCTTCTCCCGGAACTTGTCGCGCCGCATGGCCGGCGACAGCAGCAGGGGATCCTGGGAGTGGAGGCGGTCGGCGGACAGCAGCTGCTCCTCCGACAGGTGGCGGCTGCTGCTGTACGCGTTGGCCGCCATGACGCCGTACGAGGACAGGCCGTAGTCCCCGCGGCGCGGCGTCCTGGGAGGGGACAGGACGTGGTCCTGGGACATGGCCCTCTGGACTCGGCGGGGCCGCTGCCTCTGCTGCTGCTGCTGCTGGTGGTGCTGCTGCTGCTGCTGGTGCTGTTGTTGGTGCTGCTGGTGCTGCGGCGGGTCTACGTTCAGCTTCACCATGTGGGTCGGACCACGGCCGCCAAAGTCTGGGTGGAGATGCTTCCTCGCGTAGTACTCGTCCACGTCCTTATCACCTGGAGAGCAAGAAGACGGAGGTCATCGCGGGGTAATGACAGTATCAAGACCGCCGGCCTCGCGAGGAATAAATACGAACACTTGACGATATGAAATGCATTCTCCTCTACGGAGTCCTACATTTCCGAGAAGGCCATCCAAGAACACTCACGACCACGCGGCATTCAAGACTTTAATCCATACTTACAGTATTCAGTATCATGCACACTCGGGGAAGTATTTTTGTCACGGCGGGGGCAGCAAGACCACAACATATCTGAGTCATGAAACAACACCCTGAGGCCCATTTCACCAACTTTTACAACATGCAAGTTGGAGATAAGTCCCTCTGGTGTAACATTTTGACCACATTTCAGAAATCAAAATGTGATAATAAGCTATTTATTCCTTCCTGATCGGCCAATGTGGAGTACTGATACAATACAAATATATTTTATATTAGTTTTGATTATCTATGATAAGCTTCTTCGAGCTAAAGTGAAACCGGACATAATTGCTTCTAATATCAATTTCATAGTGCCGGTAAAACATGTTCTTCTCAAATGTATTCAAGGTTCTCGACAACAACTAGATTAAACATTCAAACACATCATGATGAAGTTATATTTTACTCAATACACATTCTTATTGAACGGAGCTTGAACGCATCAGAATGCAACCTCCGTTTCACATTAGCCGTTAGCTCCGTTACTCAGCCAGGCAGGACCGTGCTGCTCATCGTCCGCTAACAATTAGCAGCTAACGTTAACTAGCTTATCCGCGAGAGACGGGTGTGTTGAGCGTTTGCACATTTGCAGACCCGATTAGGCTCTCGTGCTCTCAGGATCTACGGATCAATTAGCAAGTGACACGTGTTGTAGTTCTTGTGCGGCGTGAATTAGCTGATAAATAAGATGTCGACGTGGATATCGGATCGACGCGTAGAGACTCGTGTGCTCGCTGATAGCTGATCTGCCATTTTAGGCCGCATCGGATGCGTTTGCAGCACCGGTATCGGAGGCACTCTAATAATTAGTGCAAGTCATGCATGTGCACGCAAGAGCCCTGCAGGAAATCTACAAGCTTCCAGTATTTAAAATCTGCATGTAAGCAGTGCTCACGAATCCCCTTTGGAGCACGAGTGGTTGAAAAGCGCGAGGGAGGAAATATCTGACCCCGTTATGTCTGTCCTGCACTTTCCGTCTGCTGTGGTAGTGGACGAGGTGACAACTGTACTGTCCCGTCCAAACTGTTTTCAATAGTTTCCTCTGTGTCGCTGTCCTTCAGCGTCAAGAGGACACTTCCTGTTGTGCCTGAACGGTCAAACCAGTCGTTTTCTTCCTCTGCCAGAACGCCGGGCCGGCCTCTCCGCTGGGCGCTCCGAATGGTTAAAGTCATTTACGTCGGCATGGAACCACAGGCGGCAATCAGCTCTCAGCAGACGTTTATCTACCTGTTTTTTTGGCAGCGCCAGCACACAAAGTGGGGGACGCGACCACAGAAGCTCTGTGATTAACTGTTTGCGGCGGAGGGGTCGTTATCCTCTGCAGAAGTTAATTATTGCACAACACAGAGGTTGAGCGGCTGTTTTTTTAAATGTGCGTCAACGCGTTGTGGAGACGAGGGACGCGGCCGCTCGGCCCTCTGGGAGAGAAGTCGCGTCTGGACGGACACAGAAGGTCACCCCCATTGTCCGTCCACGAGGGGTTTGATGTCCGCCGCTCTGTGCATTCCTAATGAAGAGCGTCCAACTTTTGGCCCGTGGCGGCGTCTCATCCCCCCGAGGGCTTCGTTTAGATGTGACATTATGGCAGGAAATGTCAACCGAACTCAACCGGAGGCTACAAGCATTCAGACAATGGAGACGCCGTGGCCCAAAGCGCCGTAGATAGGTCAACCTCCAGTCAGTGGCAGAGATCTGTGCTGATTATGTGCGCTCACATGTTGATGCGACAGGACGGTATCAAGTCCTGATGTGATAAGAAAAGACACCTCGCATCTCAAATAAGAAAGTCTTGGATGACAACGGGGAGGTGGGTCATGACTCTTTTTAGCTGTAATTTAATAATTTCCCCCCTCAACATTTAGAAGGTGTGATGGAGTTCAAAACCGCAGGTCAAAGAAGGGCAAAGCGAATGTGGAAAGTTTACCAGGAGCAGGAGGGAATACACTTTATTGATTCCCTGGAAAACTTTTAATGCAAACCAGTCGGTGCTGATAGCGTTCGCTTCCATTAATGGCAACGTTCCAGCGGCTGCAAAACAGAAGCACCTGGAAATAATTGCCGAATGAAAAAAGGTATTTCTGCTAAACGGAGAAAACTCGTCGACCTGTTCGCTGGTCCTCGGCGTCTTTCCGGACCCTTTAGTGGGATGCGGTTGTTTGTAAACCCTTCAGTGTCATTAATAGACCTTCAGAGCAACCGGCGGAGTATAAAGAGCAAGAAACACGGGTCAAACAAACACAGGACTTTAACCCAGGAAGCTGCTGTTCATGTCCAGTATGAATCTAAGTCATTTAAATCTTAGTTTTATGACACAATTTCGGTATCTACATAACAAACGTCGTTATTTTACATGAGAAACCGACTCTTCTTGAGCCCAAACCACGACCTTTTGAGGTTTTGTGCAAGTAAACCCACATTAGAGTCCTCTTCTCCAGAGTAACCTGTGTGCATGTCATGAAACAACTTTTCTTGTGAACATGGAAGTTTATTTTGAAAAGAAACTGAGGAGAAAACAACGACATAGACTGTCATTGAACCCTGAGGGAGTGGAAGTTTCATACTAAAATAAATGTACTTATATATGAAACATAAGAATAACTAGAGAGCAGAACTTTAGTTGAAGTAGAACTTCAACTAAAGACAAACATCTCTGTGCACAGGAACCATAATCACCATTATTACCAAAATTGAGAACAAGCTGTTTCGCCGTCTTCTCTGCGGGACGACCTCCGTTTATGTGGATTTCTTTTGGCTGGATGACTATGAACCACTTGAGTGCAGAAAATGAACCTTTTGTTGAAGCAGATTATATTTAAGTCTGTCAGAGAAGGTGGGATATTTAATTTAAGACAAGTTTTAGACATTTATTTACACGTATCTACCATTTGATTCATATGTTCCACTGCTTTTCTGAACCTAATTTCCATCACCGAAACTATCCGTCCACCTGAGCTGAGATTGTTGCGCAATTGGATGTAACACCTGGCTATACATCACATATGCAAGAACCTTTAAAAGGGGAATTTAAGAAATTATGTAAAATCCAGAAAAAGGCCTCAGAAACTGAACGTTAAAATGAGATTTAGATAAAGGACCAAACGGAGAAATTGAGCTGTATATTTGACGTCTTATAAACCAATAAAATCATATTCATTAATTAGAAATCAGGCCTTTCTTACTCAACACTTTGCTCACTATTTGAAGGTACCTGAACTACAAATGTTTACTACCTTTTTCTTCTTTCCGCCACTTGATTTTAAGAGCATCTTTTTATGAGTGAACACATGTTACACCGTTTACACTTTAAGTGACTGGGGAGATTTAGGAGGGCCGACGCATAATGCTCCGTTTCATCTCTGCGGCGCCGATAAAAAAAAAAAGGCAGCACTTTACAATTAATGTGATTGCGAGCGGCCCAAAGGTCCCGAACGCGGGGGCGGCGCTGCAAACACAGGAAACGGCTAATTAAACCCCCGGCTCCCACTCTGCTAGATTACATTCAATATAAGCAGTGTATTTATGTGTCAGCTATTGATCACACAAGACTGTAATCATGTAATGCACCAACACTCGTGAAACTGGGTGAACATCAATTATAAAGTGATCTTTAGAGAGGTTTTAGAGCGGTGGAATAAAAAAAAAAAAGAAAAAAAGAAAAAGGGGAAATTCAGCAATTTCATTTAATGTTTTTTTCTTTCTGGGAGGATTAAACGGTGGCTTGTTTGTTTTTTAAAAGGTGTTTTAATCCCTCTGAGGGTGATTTGAGGTGAACAAGATGTTTCTTCGCGGCCTCGTTGACGAGCGAGGACGGAAGAGAAGTCGCACAAACAAACCGTGCCAATTTAATTTAGTCATCATCATTTCCCCCGATGGTTTAATTAAAATAACGACTAATTATATTACTTTTTAGGCCTGTTTCCAAAGGCTTCACTCATGCTTGAACCCCCCTCTCCCTTTCCTTTCCCCCCCGTGTGGAAGTGCTTTGTTCAGGGGACGACTTTGCTCGCTCGTTTGACAAATTCTGCGGGGCTCCTGTCTCAAATTCGAAAAGCCTCTTTGTAGTTCAGCGCGATTCATCTCTGTGGTTTTTCTGTGTGTGTACAAGGCTCCAGCGAGATAAGAGCAAAGCCCAGAGTTGATAAGAGGGAGAGAGAGAGAGAGAGCGAGAGAGAGAGAGAGAGAGAGAGAGAGAGGACGTATAAAAAGACGGATGTTGAATGCGTTGAGGGGAGATTGCGCCGACGTTTTTTCCCGTCGCACAACCGCCACGACGCATTTAAATGTCTCTCTCTCGGACCCGTAACGTCGCTTAAGATTCAAGGACAGTGAGCGGTGCGTTCAGGCGCGCTCGGTTGAACCGGGCGGAGCAATTTGGAAAAATCTGCTATGCATTGAATTCTTCTTTCTTTATTGCATAAATAATGCGTTGAAGGAAACCCCGCAGGTGGTTTCACACTGACGGATCGCCGTGAACACTGAACGGGAAAAGTTCTTTATTTAAGAATTGATTTTCCGTCGAGGAATCGATAACTCCACGAGTCGCTCCACGTCGGTTTACTCGAGTGTGGTGAGCGGGAAGTGTGACGGTGAAAAGCACACTAAATCTAAATTAAAAAGCGGTTCATCTCCAAAAACGGACGCGTGAAAAATACATCGGTCTCCAGTGCAGGAGCCGGAGCGCAAGTGGTCGACTAAAAATAGTGAGAGTTTATGAAATGTCTTTGTTCACGGTGCTCTGAAGGCTCGTTCTGAAGCCTCCAGAGCTTTGCATCAGTTTGAAGCAGAAGAGATAAACAAACACACCCACAATTCAGCTTTTTATAAACATCACTGAGAACATTCAGCTTAAAGAAATGAGTTTCACTTTCTGCACTCCACTTTCACTCCACTAGACTGAACTGGTTACAGTTACTGACCTATAGGGTGAAAATCACGATATTCACGATACTCAAGTCCCGATACTTGGGTCCCAATACGATATTATCACGATACTTAAGTCCCGATACTTGGGTCCCAATACGATATTATCACGATACTTGGGTCCCAATACTATATTATCACAATACTTAAGTCCCGATACTTGGGTCCCAATACGATATTATCCCGATACTTGGGTCCCAATACGATATCACGATACTTGGGTCCCAATACTATATTATCACAATACCTAAATCCCGATACTTGGGTCCCAATACAATATTATCACGATATTGCGATATTATCACAATCTACACTATTATCACGATGCTGCGATACATTGGATATTGCGAGATCTCATCTCTAATATCATTGAATCCTTGGCGTGGTTGGTCTCTCGTTCATGCCTCTTATGTCCCATCATACTCTGCCCTGTTTTAATGTTGTAAGTTAAGTGTGATGGTTGTTCTCGTTGTTTTGAACGAGAGGAAATGCATCTGGAGAGACTCCCTGCTTTCACCGAAGAAGAGTCGTTGGAAAGAAAGAAGGCAGATAAACAACATGCGACCAACACTTGCACAGTTGAACATGGCCGTGCACTGAGGGTCGCATCGGCGTCGTCATCCAGCAGAAAATGTGGCAGCGAAGATAATGAAGCGTAGCATTAAAGCGCCGTCTCGTTGGCGAATAGAAGCGATTCGGCTCTTAATGCGTCATTAAGAGACATTAGCAACATGACACGGGGCTGCAGATGGAGCCAAATTACACGGCAATTTAGGAGTCGGTGGATGGGCCGATAGATGAGTGGATGGGAATGAGAGCGGAGGCTCCGTCATGCATTTTAAAGGAGTTGATTTTCCCTTTAAAAAATAGGTGGGAAGATGATCCGCATGACGATGCCTTGCCGAACATCTGGAGACGCGTCTCCGTAAATGGACATTCAGATGGTTGTTCTGTCGAGCCAGACCGGAGAATGTGGCGACCCTTTGATGCTACGTAGGTGGAGGCGGGAGGGGGGGGGGCACGAGGGTGACGTCATTCCCCCGTCTGCTTCCAAAATAAACAGTGTGTGCATCAAGCAAAAAAAAAAAAGAAAAACACGGCGACGAAGGACGAATGAAGGACCACCTACTTAATCTGTGCAGAGAGGAGGAGTATTTACTTAAGTCAGACTTGAGGGCCAGCTCGTAGGAGGGCGGCAGATGGCTGAGGTTCTGGAAGGATCTGGACAGGGACAGGTCGTAGGGCTCCGTGGCCGAGGTCAGGATGTTGTTCATCCGCTGGGGTCTCTCTACAGGGGACAGGAGGGAGGAAGCGGCGCGCCGCCGTCAGAGCAGTCAGTCAGAGAGATGGGTCACACACTGGGGAGGAAGGACAGGAACAGGAGGCGGAGGGCGAAGTGTGATGGGGTCGGGAAGGACTTGTGCTTTTTTTTGGGGGGGGGGAATTGGGGAAACGACGGCTTTTGATCTCGTCCCTGTTAGCGCCGTTAGCTCAGCAGTCGGGTAATTGCGCGACGGCCGAAAGGTCGGCAGGCTCTCGGTATTGTCTGCGTTCGCTTTTAAAAAGGTTCTTTCAGAGCCGGACGCGAAGGGGAGGTCAAGCCTCGCTTTCCTGCTCTCACACCAGACGCTGGCTGAGCGTAGCAGTGACTGTACGCTACAATCTGTGACTCCTTTAAGTACTTAAACAAAATAGGGACATCTTGTTTTTCCTGCCACTTTCCTGCAGACGCCGTCCTTTTTTACTTCGCTATCTTCAAGCAGTTTCACTCCGAGTAGACAAAAGCTTATACTGCACAAAAAGAAGTCATTTTGCATGATAACACGCCATGTACTTTGTGTGATGTGCGCTCCTTTCAACAACCTGTAATGTTCAACAAGCCAGTAAAGGACGAGATGTACGGCTTCAGGTCGGCCGGCCGCCTGTTAACCGCTTTTACAGGATGATAAATGAAAGGCAGCGTGACGCGGTGAAGGAGGAGAGAACCGCTTACAAACACGCGTTTTAGAAGCTGTGTCGGCTTTCTCCTCGTCAGGAAAACTAAACCCTTTCATTTCTGAAAGGGTCGGGGACCTTTGAGCGCTTCAAGGTTGTTGTCGGCTGAAAGTGTCCCGAGTCGCTGCGTCAATAAAACCCGCTAATCTCTTTGCCTTCACGCGTTCTGAGCTGGAAGCTGCGACCGTTCACGGCGTCTTGAGCGGCTCGATTCTGGTCCGTCGTGCTGTTTAAGCGTTGTGTTCGGGCGCCGGTGGTTATGTGGGACGCCCAGCCGTGTGGCGGGTCAGGAGGGGTAGCGGGTTTCGGAGGTAGGAGGGAGGGAAACGGGCCGGGACTCTGGTGCTGGATTTAAAAATAGGACGAGGAGGGTGACGACAGCAAGGAGGACAGGGACACACAACACCGAGGAACATATGGTGCAGAGGGGAGACGTCCACTGAGCATGTCAGTGTGTGTCTGTCCGTGTGTGTCTGTCCATGTGTCTGTCCGTGTGTGTCTGTCTGTGTGTGTGTCCGTGCGTGGAAGATGGAGAGGTTAGTCGGAGTGAAAGAGTAAAGACTGTGTGAAGGTTATTTGACATCGGACTAAAAAGGTCATGGGAGCAGCGTGAATTGTTGTGACAGCGACAATAAGATACACAAGATACACATGCACTTAAACAGAGAATAAAAACAAGAAAAAAAGAACCCCAGTGTGGCAGGTTAAGACTTTTTTTTAATATGTTTTATCTCTACGATATATATATATATATATGTCTAATGAAAAAAAAAGAAAATACACATAAACACTGTGCGTATGTGTATTACTTACCGTGTCTCATTTGTCGGTGGGCTAACAAATCCAAGTGAGAAAAGAAAGGATCAAAAACAATCACTTTGCACACAAAGGTTCAAGCTCAACCGCCCGTGTACCGGAGGTTGAATCTAAACTACCCGTGTACCGGAGGTTCAGCCTAAACTGCCCGTGTACCGGAGGTTCAGCCTAAACTGCCCGTGTACCGGAGGTTGAATCTAAACTGCCCGTGTACCGGAGGTTCAAGCTAAACCGCCCGCGTACCGGAGGTTGAATCTAAACTGCCCGTGTACCGGAGGTTCAACCTCAACCGCCCGTGTACCGGAGGTTCAAAGCCAACGTTGGCGAGGGTTCAAACTTAAAACACACGAGTCCAAAACCAGCAAAAATTTTAAATTATGCAGAACAAGCGACCGTCTCTCATCAGGAGCTAAGAGAGACTTCAAAAGTGCGGTTTGAAGAGTTTTATTTGGAGCTGAAAGTACTTTTGAAACCCATTTTCTCTGTGAAAGGGGCGCGCGATGTTTTAAGAGGCAGGAAGTGGACGCTCCATTAACGGCGGGGAAAAAGTTGCTCTTGTGACTCAACGGCCTCTGCGTTGTTTTTTTTTTTAGAATATCACAAAGGAAGATCTTTAAATGTATGAATACTGAATATGAAGTCACGCCAGACTCCCTCTTTTCTTCCTGCGGTTCATTTGGGTGCGGCGGCGTTCGGTGGCGTCGCACTGAAAGCCGATCTCCCCTTCACACAAAATCACATTCAGAGAAATAGATGGGACGCAATAACAGTAATTGAGTTTTCAATAACTGCAGCAAATCGTGCAGACGATCCTTTGATTATCAAATACGTTTAGCTTTTCATTTCCCCCCCCAAACACCAGGACTTCTTTATCAGCTCCTTTAGATTTTAATTTCCCCGTGAAATATATACTTTATGTCCTTGAAATTGGGGAAAACTAAAGTTTATCAAAACAATTGTTTGGCTCACTTTCACTTCGAGTCATTTGGGGAAAAGTGAAGTCGGGTCAATCTCTGCCATATCCTCACATGAGGAAGTGTGCTTTTTCAAAACTAAAACTCTTCTATCTCATCATCCACCGT
This sequence comes from Clinocottus analis, assembly GCF_023055335.1. Taxonomy (NCBI): domain Eukaryota; kingdom Metazoa; phylum Chordata; class Actinopteri; order Perciformes; family Cottidae; genus Clinocottus; species Clinocottus analis. The sequence goes on from NW_027175887.1 coordinate 17,764,927, forward strand.
TCCAATCTAATTGATTTAAAGTACTAAAGTACTGAAACCCTCGTGAGAAGATACACGTACGTTTAAACCAGAGTAAGTTTTCAAGGTTCTGCGATCTCATTGGTCCTCAGACTCGTCTGAGAGCTCGTCACATGACACACGCCGAAGGAGACGGTCAGTTATGGAAGTTGTTTGTCATGTTGGAACCAAGGAAAAGCTCGAAGGTCATTTTATTTTTTATTTCTGAACTGAAACTTTTTTGAAAATGCTTGTCATTACTTGTGTTTATTGCAGATTTGTATGCCTGAGGTCGTAATCTTTCTAAAGATGTGCAGTGTTACTCTGTACCACGATGGGAAGGCACCGAACAAAACAATTAAAAAACTCTGGGAGCGATCGAGGAGTCATTTCTTGCTCAGACTCTTAACTTTTAATCATATTCATGCAAAAAATAAGTAAAATTACATATATATTTTTTGTAAAGGCAAGGAGTTGTGGATTCTTTAGAGACCAAGGACAATAGGGTCTGGTATTCATATCAAGGTCATGTGCGCCCTAGGGTCCCCTAATTACGGACTCACAGGTATCCAGGAGTTTTATTTTTAGCATTTAAAACTTTTCCACATGCGTCCCACACCGTTTCTGTTATTTCAGGTCTACGCAGCAACATGTCGACGACACGGTTTCTTACCCAGTTTAGGTGTGAGCGCCGTCAGGTCCAGGTGGCTGTGCTGGTACTCGTGGTGATGGTTTCCTATTGTGAGAAGAAGAACAGAGTTAATACTTCACTTTAAGACAATGGTTTCAGGTGACGAGAAGACAATCAGCTGTGTCATCAGACTGTGGTTGATGCCGAAGAAAATATAATGAGAAAAGTATATATTTTGCACCTTTAACTTCTCCGTTAGCTAACCATTTGTCTTTAAGATTTCATCGTCGATTGATCTTAAAAGGTTTCCCCTTTTCAAAAGAAAATGCATCTCAAGGAATGAGGAGGCTGCTGTGATGCAAAAGAGAGGCAGTTGCCTTGACTCCTCTTTCCTTGTGAGGAAAGGAAACAAGGATGTATCCAAACTAGGTTCTTACGGTCATGTAAAATCTGGAAAAGTCACTGTACGCTTTGAAATTCTCGTTGTCAGTTTAAATGCTACAATTTTCCCTATTTTTCATGGTTTGGTCATGGACATCTGGTCTAAAGTCCTGGAAATCCATTGGTCAAAATGTGTATGGACCCTGTACTGACTAGCTAACGAGAAAGGCCTCAACCATCCTGCGGCACTTTGCTTGTTCGACCGGAGGTCTTCTGTCTGGAGACGATGATGAATGAAATTGCGTTCAGGAACTCTGAAGGTAACGCCGTAGTTGAAGTGCATCGTCTCCATTGTTTGGGCGCCACTTCATCCGACACCAAGGTCGAGTCGCAGTGAAATGAAAAATACAATTTCCACTTTTTAATCCTGCGTCCCTGTGTTAAGTGTTCATTCATCTCTTTTTATTCGCCAAACGTGTGACGAGTCTTTCTGCTCCGAGAGGCGTTCACGAGGAAGTCATTCAGTCAAATGAGACTTTGGGGCGACGAGCTCGACACAAATCGTTCGTGTGAGCTAGACGGAGCGAAATGAGGAAGACGTGTGGTTGGACATCAGGAGACAAACGGTTTTTTATTTCCATAGTTCCAAAACAATGTGACTGCGGGTTTAATTCATTCGAGGAAACGGTCAAACGGCCCTTTGTAGCTCCTAAGCCCCCCGCTTTCTAGTGGTCCAATCAAATGCTAAGGGTTTTATTCTAATCCCTCTTGTATCTCTGTTTCATTGGGGAATACAATACGTCTTTAACATTGGGACCATCCTATTCAATTTAAGGGCGTCTGAAACCGGACTGCTAGATTCTTCCTGGCTTGAAAATGGGATATATGTTGTAACGTTTGCAGGTTACAAGGATAAATATGAACGCTTCAACCTTCCCCCAAGCTGTTTTTCACTCTTTGTAGGAATCTTTAATGAAGGAGGTCAGACGCCCGATGATCCAGATACAGTGTCAAGAAAAACACATTCTGGGATTTGATAAAAAAAAAAAAGACCTTTTCAAAGGACTTTAGCACAACAAATGGAGATTTGTACTTGTGTAACGCTTTTCTAGTCTTAAACCACGCAACACGCTCTCACAACACACGCCATGCACACAGCCGTTCATGCACTGAGACATACATACATGTCTTGGCCAAGGACACGTCGGCACGTGAGCGCCGATTCTGCGATCGATGCGCTGTTGCTGGGTGGTGCAATATGTGCGTTATATAACGGACGTGCCGTGACTTTAACACCTTTTTTTCTGGGGCTGTATAGAACCTTTTTTTTTTTTCCTCCAGTAAAAATCTCGTCAACAAGCAGTCTGACGTGCGAGTCAAGAGGCTTCTCCGTCCAGTCGGTGTCGGTGTTTTTTGCCAGATACGAGATATTTAATTGGCCGCGAGCGTCTCGAGTGAGCGGGTAAACCTGTCACGGCTCAGTTGTGGCATCGCCAAGCGTTTCTTCATTTGACAGAATCCACAGAGCGCCGCCGCCGCTTCTACCCCCCAAAGTGATTGATCACGGCCTCCTTATCCGGTAACACACGAGTCCTCGCGGTGATCCATCTTTGGGCTCTTAAGTGAGTCATTTGATGCTGCGCTAATATCGTTACCCGTTGTTTTGAGTGGTTAAAGAACAAAGAGACGCCACGCAGCTCCGGGAGTTTGAATAATTTCCACAGTGAAAATATTGCCTTAATTCAATTAAGCTTTTTGTGTTTCTGAACAAGCGGAGCAAACAAAACACGGATATGCGATATAGCCGTGGCTTATTTGCATTTAAATATGATCATTTATCATCCGATGAGGGAGCTAAAGATGATAAAAAAATAAATAAAACATCTCTGATAGCTTAAACCTACACACAAGCTCTTTAGCGAGCTTTTCAACTGACTACAGGGTTGTGTTTTGCCTCTGTTAAAGATCAGCGTCTGTGTTTCAGTGATAAAAGACTCCCGGCAGAGCGGATGTGACATTTCTGACAAATGCTATCCGACTTTTGCTGAGACGCAAAGCCAGCGTCAAGACAAATATTCTAGTTTTAAAATTGTTTGCCGATCTCGACTGAAAGCGATACTCAGTTCGGGGGGGGAAAAAAGGAGGATTGTAACAGGCTGGTTAAATGGATTTAAGTAGCCTTGTACCGTAATTATAAAACACGGCTTTGGTCCGTTTTCCCCCCGCAGCTGTTCGTTCCAATCACACAGGTTTGATCAAGGGACCAATTATAGCGGCTAACGAAAGGCTCAGCTAATTTACTCTGCTATGAAATGAAAGCGGCACCAAATAAATAACAACCTTTTTACTATCTGTGTAATTGCAGAAACTCTCTCTTTTTTTTCTCTCTCTCTATTTATTTTTCACAGCTGAGAAGCTGCCACATTAAAATCCCGCACATTAAAATGTACAGCGAGTGTTTGAGCAAGGTTCAAGAGTTTATCACCCGGCGAGGATGTTTATTTTTTCTTCGAGATAATCTCCAGCTCGGGCTTTCACACGTGCGCGATCCAATTATCCCCCTTTATGAGGAATACCACTGTTATTGCTACTATTGTGCAGCAACTCTGCCTCTAAACTGAGCACACATTGTATAAAAGGATGTTTTATTTTGTTTATGAGGGAGGGTATGAGGCTTTTTATCCCTCACCCATCTGACTGCTGCGACCAGTCGCTGTTATTGCTGATGCTTCAACTGCAATATCAGGATTATAACTGCCGAGAAAAAGGAAATGTCCGAATGTCTCCGGCACCAGAATGTGATCTGTTCTGACTTCCTCTTCCAGCAGAAATGATTTGGTTTCAGTTCATGACATTCAGTCTTTTATTTCTCTCCGAACACGCGTGACGTGTGCAAACATTCTGACCAACGTTTTCAACGGCGTTGACAAACTGAAAGCTCACGGCCGTCGTTGATCGGTTCCAGAACCAAAAGGTTCTGCTTTGCTGCTTTCATTGTTCTCCTCCACCAGATGTTTTGGCTTTCCCGTTCAGCCAAAGAGAGACGAGAGAAGAGCCAGCGAGGTCCAACACTGACGCTGGCCGATCGGGTCTCTGGCTCTCAGTGGGCGATGCAGTTCATCCCAGAGGTGTTGGATTGGGTTGAGCTCTGGGCAAGCCAAGCAATTTCAGGCTGAAAAATGTGTATTTCTCTTTTTTTTTATGGTGCTATTTTCACCTTTTATTGGTTGACAGAAGAGAGGCACACAGGGACGGGGGAGGGAGGACTGACATGCAGCGACCTGGAGAAACTATGTCTCTATGGACCTGTCAATCACCTTGTAGCACACACATACATCAAGAGAGTCATTTATATAGACTTCTATACAACCAGAGGAGTCGCCCTCTGGTGGTCAGGAGAGAGAATGCAGCTTTAAGACATGAAGCATAGACTTCTATACAACCAAAGGCGTCGCCCCTTCTGGTCAGGAGAGAGAATGCAGCTTTGACACATGAAGCATAGACTTCTATACAACCAAAGGAGTCGCCCCCTGGTGGTCAGGAGAGAGAATTCAGCTTTAACACATGAAGCATAGACTTCTATACAACCAGAGGAGTCGCCCTCTGGTGGTCAGGAAAGAGAATGCAGCTTTAACACATGAAGCATAGACTTCTATACAACCAGAGGTCATTAAAAAGAATGCAGCTTTAACACATGAAGCATAGACTTCTATACAACCAAGTGTGTCCATGGTGATGAAGCACTGATGTGTTTTTAATGGTGTTTTAAACTTTCCGGTGGAATCTAAATGTTGCCATCTTTAAATAAAAAATCATCATCCAGTACGAGACGAATGTTAAAAAAAAGAAGACTCATCTGGAGCTAAAGTCCGAGCGAAGTGGAACAGACGTCGTGGAGGATTCATTCCTCCTCTCCATGAGCGAGGTGTGCAGAGGACGTAAACCGGCTCACATTTAATACGTAACGCAGCAGCGCTCTGGCTGAAGTGTGTCACACGGATCGGCCGTAGCGGCGCCGGCGGCGCCGTCACAAGCGAAGCGAGCGCCTCCGGGTCCCAGCGGGCGGACGGAGGGGGATCCCGCTGTGACCCAGATCCATTTTAAACGGCTCGCTCTGGGGGAAGCTGACGGACAGATGCCGGCTGCGAGAGAGAGAGAGAGAGAGAAAGAGAGAGAGAGAGAGAGAGAGAGAGAGAGAGAGAGAGAGAGAGAGAGAGAGACGCCATGTGGACCTGGTGGGTCGGATCACCTCGCTTTGCCCTTCTGCACATTATGTGCGGTTGTGAAAAAGACAGTTTTTTACCTTCCAGGTACTCAGAACTTTAACCTCCGACGGAGACGTTTACAAAAGAATCTGAATCCAAAAGATGGAAAGAAATGTTGTCGCTATCTGACAAAGAGGCCGTTTAATCTGCTAAACGTTGTCATGACCTCGGGTTTTGTGTAGTTCTCGGCCTTGCGGGTCCTGTTTGTTTCACTTCCTGTCTTTGTGGTCTTCCATCCATTTTTAACCAGCATCATTTGTCTCGTCGGCCTCGCTGTGTTCCTGGGAGAGGGGAGGGGGGGTCTTTCTAATTTTGTGCCTCCTTAAGTCCTTTCCTTGAGTCCTTTATCTGTTTAGGTTCCTCAAAAGGGATCCGCCGGTGTTTCCTCGCTCCTCGCCGTCGCCTTTTAGGAATCGGGACGTCCTTCATGACGGAGCGCCGAGGTCAATTTCAAGGGTCTCAAAGTCGGAGGAGCGAGGAATTGAGGAAGTGAGGAAGCGAGGAAGCACACAACAGGACATGAGAAAGAAGTTGTGTAGCTTCCAGCTCGCTATCGAGTCCGTCCACACGTGTCCTTTGATTTAATTGGTTTCTTGTGTATTGAAAAGTTGGGTTACAGCCAGCTAGCTCTCCTGCTAGCAGCAGCGCTAGCTTACTACAGCGGGGAGCTAGCAGTGACAACCATCAAAGGTTAGTAGCGGCTTGTCACCCAACTTTTACAGTATTTTGTCTAATTCACTCGTTAGTTTGTCTTTTTTTGCTCGTTTCTGGTGTTGCAGAATATTCTCCTCTCACTTTTGGACGAACCCGCCATGTTGTTTTTTTGCTCCGGACGTTTTTTTCCTTTCCAACATCACAGTTGATGATCCTTTCAGCTCATTGATGAGTAACTTCCTCACAGTGAATACAAACAAGAGACATTACAAGCTCAAGGGTAAATAGTTTAGAGGAAGCATGAGCGCCTCGCAGCTGTCCGCCTCGTTACATTTGCGTCGGTCCAAAATGTCACAATTAGCATATGAGTTAGTTACGCTACATTAGCATTTAGCTTGATGGTCAAAGTGGACGTTTGTACCAAATTTTTTGAAGAGAATTCCCCGCAGGCGTTCGTTCACGATCACGCGAATGGACGAACTGGAAGACGTGACGCCTCCGGTCACGGCCGGCGCCGGTTTAAGCTTCATTGTCTTTTATTCAAATGGATTAACGTCGTATTTGTTCACACAGAATTGAGAACAGGAAAGTCATCTTTGTTAAAATAAAAACAAAAAAAACAACAACTAAAGTTACATCTATGAAAAAAAGTTTTGATAAGATGTAGAAACAGACTCGTCTTGGCTTTAATGAATGAAATGAAACAAAATGGTGATTATACATAACATTACGGTAATTATACATAACATTACGGTAATTATACATAACATTATAGAAGTGATTGAGGTTTTTTTTTATTGTATTGCTGAAATCGGACACAAACTCTCAATCTATAGCCAGGTTTCTAATGCAAAGATAAGCACAATTTTTTAGATAATCTGCAAATATAAAATGTGAATCTTTTGGGCTGTTATGGGAGTGGGAGGAGCTAAAGATGTGGGAGGAGCCAGTCCTCCAGTTAACTGTTTGCAGAGGAAGACGAGCCAAACCTCAAACTAATAAACACTTTATTAGCAGTGCATCGTTTCTAATGTTTGTCTCATGTGGTTACAGTCTTTTCCAGAGTTCTCTGTATTTCCACTGCTGTTCAGTGCAGATTGTGTTGTTGCAAAAAGCTCCAGTGCTGAAGCGAAACCAAAAGAGAAGCGAGCGTATGTGACGCATGCGGCTCGTGCTTTCATCTGCTCGTCTTCAACCGCATCTGGTACCACATCTGCCCTCGTTTTCATCAATGAAACAACATCTTCCACTTTGTGCACTCGACCTAATTCTGGTGTTTTCTTTCTGCACTTGAATGCGTCTTGATTCTGTCCACAGGTGAACTTATTTTGATGAACCGGTTCTCACAAGCTGCAGACGGACGGCCGCCGCCGCCTCGCTGCTCGATGTCTTACCCTCACGGTGTGGCGAGCCGGACCGCCGGCGTCCCCGGGGGTCGTGGGGGGAGGGAGGGGGGAGGTGGGGAGGAGGGAGTCTGTGACTTACTGACAAGGATAAGCACAGATTTATCTGATGTCTTCTCCGATATGTCAGAAGTAACATCATACAAAGCTGCCGTTATCCTTGCCGAGGAATACGGGACTCCGTGGGTTCCTGAAGGGGAGAAACCTGCACAACACATGACACAAATATGCACATGCACAGTCTGGATGCTGGCGCTGCAACATGGACCGCTGTTAGGACGTCACACACCTGATGGACTGGAGGCCCGGACCCAACAAAGGCTGAACATGTATTGAAATAAAAGGAGGAGTCCATTTTCTTTCCTTATGGTTCCTACGATATACTTTTATTTATATTTACACTACTTTTTCAAAAGTTTGGGGTCACTCGGACATATTTTTTATCATAGAATATCCTCCATTTCTAACCAGAGCAGACTGGAGAGTTTCACATGAAAGTTCTCTTTCTGGCCATTTTGAGAGCATTTTAAGGGTTTTCAAGGTTTAAAAAAATGTTTTCAAGGGTTTTAAAAAATATATTTTTCAAGGATTTTCAAGGTTAAAAAAAATGGGTTTAAAGTGTTTTTAAGGGGTTTCAAGGTTTAGTTAAAAAAAATGTTTTTCAAGGGTTTTCAAGGTTAGAAACCATATTTTTTAAAGAGTTTTCAAGGTTAAAAAGGCTTTTCAAGGTTGGAATTTTTTTTTTAAGGGATTTTAAGTTTTTAAGGGATTTTAAAGGTTTTTTAAAAGGGGTTTTAAAGGTTTAAAAAAAGGTTTTCAATGATTTTCAAGGTTTTAAAAGGCTTTTCAAGGTTGGAAAAAATGTTTTTAAGGGATTTCAAAAGTTTTAAAGGGTTTTCTCCTCATCCATTTGTCTTCTAAGGCGATGCTCAAACACAATAGCTGCTGGAAATGAGCCTCTATACACGATGTAGGTATTTCATTAAGAACCAGACGTTTCACCTCGAATAGTCTTTTACCACATTAACAATGTAAAGAGAGTATTTATGATTCATTTAATATCTTCATTGACAAAAAAAAGACTTTTCTTAGTGACCCCAAACCTTTGAACGCTAGTGAATTGTTTTAGTAACATTCCAGAAACGTCTTACTCAAAATCTGACTTTAATCTCATTTAAATTACATCTTTATTCTCTGAATATTTTGACTTCCATCCTGAACTTTAACGAGAGAACTCGCTGTGCAGAAAGATTTGAAGGTGAGCGGCTGAAACAAATTAAACACATTATTGCAGAAATGTATTAAAGTCCAGCGGTTTATAATTTAATTAAAAATAGATTAATGAATAGTTGCCACATGCACATTTAATCAAAACAAAGAGGAGTTCAAAGTCAGCTGTGTGTGTGTGTGTGTGTGTGTGTGTGTGTGTGTGTGTGTGTGTGTGTGTGTTGGCCTCAGCAGCAATAACATGACATGTTATGTAATATCTTTAGTTTTTTCTTTTCACAAATAAAGATATTTCCGTCGTAAATTGGTGCGTAGAAGTCAGAATCGACCTCCCTGCCTGCATATTAATCCATGTTTTAGTAAAATAAACTGTACGGCTGCTGCGCGACAAGTTCCAGAGCTTCTTCAAGTCATTCGGCTTCTTTTCTTTTGGTTTCGCCGACGCGGCGCGAGAGAGGAATTAGCTCTCAGCTTCTGTACTTCCTCTCGGTTGAAACACTTTCCTGAGTTTTGTGGCACAAACACGAGACAATAACACGAGCCAGAAGTAATTAAGTCAAAACTTTCTTATCAGGTTTTGGTTTTTAAAGGAAAACGGCAGCGGAGTATTTCAACAAAATTAATTAGAACCTACGTTATTTTTCCGTAATCGCGCTCCAGGTTTTCGGAGTTTGGCACAAAGCGACCGCCGAGGAGACGATTCAACGGAGGCGGACTTGGCTTTGTCACGGAGATCTTTGTCTCGATCTCTTCCTTCAATTCTCGAGGAGCGTCTTCGGGGGCGAGACGAAGGCGAATCTTGAGTCCGCGGCGAGTTCGCGGACTTGATTGCGCCGTGAAGTACTCGCAGTGAGCCGCAAAGTCACCCTGAGCAAACCAGTGAAGGACACTCGTTGGGTTTCTCTCCTCCGGTGGGCACTTCAACACCTCGAGAGCCGCTGGAGAGCGAGAGAGGAGGCCACGTCTGTGCCGTCCTTTCCAGCGCCATCTATAATTCTGACGGGTCAGTGTGTGTCTGTCCCTCCTCTCCGCCGGCTCGGCATGACGGCTTCCCGCTCGGGCCGGGCGGCCCCTGGGGGCCGAGGATCTTCGTTTCTCCTTCATCGATTGGGGATCGTGTGTCGCAGCTCCTGAGTGCAGCGTGCACTTCTGACATGTTTTCCTTTCTTTCTTTTTTTCCAGTCAAAAGGAGGCTGAGCCACCATCTCTTCCTCCTCCTCCTCTTCCTCCTCCTCCTCCTCCTTCAGGCTGAGCCACCATCTCTTCCTCCTCCTCCTCCTCCTCCTCCTCCTCTTCCTCCTTCAGGCTGACCTTGTGACTCCACATTCCTGCAGCGGCGATAAAAGAGCCAGGGGGTGGGTTTTTTTGTTGAGAAATCTCCACGTTATCAAGCTCAAGCTCCTTTTATTTCGCGGTGGGTTTCAGTGACCGGAGGGTGGAGGTTATATCCTCCAGTGAAACACGTGCAGGGTCTCGTTATATCGGCCCCGTCTTATTCCCAGAAAGCTTTGCACTAATGAGATTAACGGCGCAAATACGGCCGTGCAATTTTGCAGCTGAGAGCAATTTGCCATTTTTTTCTGCGGGGGGGGGGGCAAAAACATTTATCAGTTTATTTGTTTGTGTAATAAGCTTATTCTCCATTAATTGGACATGCACGGGAGCTTTATTCGTTTATTTTTCATCCCGTCTTTGCCTCCCGCCACTGCGTCCCGAACCAGAAGGAGTTTGAGGAGCCGGACGGCGGCGCCGCGGTGAGCCGACTGAGTTCTGCGATGAGGATCGTCTGCATAGAAATGAACGTGTGTCACCATGAACGTGGTTTCAGTCTTTGTGGAATGACACGGCGTGTGCTGTTTGTGCAGGTTTTAGCAGCCTGCAAAATGAAATCATATTTTAAACAGTTTCCAACAGAAATCAGCTGAATTCAAAATTTGAGACAGGAAGAAGAAAGGCGGACTGGAAGTTACAGATAAATGTGAAATTAGACGAATGTTGAATCCCCAAAAAACACAAAATGTTCGTTCCAAGATATAGTGGTACAAAAAAACATGTGTAGCCTTACGGTAATATATTGGTAGAAATGGAATATGCAAGTTTTCTTCACCTAAAAAATGTGTTTTCATTGACTTTGTGTGTCCTACCGTAGCCCAGAAGGGACAAACCAAAAGCACGGACAGGCTACACAAAGACGCAAAGACGGATAATATAGTATTTTCACGCCTTTTTTGGGGGGGGGGGGGGGTCTCTATTGACACGCTGGAGAAGTTCACGTTGGCTGCAATCTGCCAGCTCACCACTAGATGCCGCCAATGAACCGAATCACTGCACCTTTAAAAACCCGAAAAGGGCCTTTAGATCACGACCAAAAGCCCCGTTGAGGCGATGTGTTCGCGTGGAGATCGGTTACACGGCTGACAACAACCCTGGAAACGCGACACCAGAAAGCTGCCGGGTGAGCTCATGAAACCCGAGCAGGAGGTTTGAAAACAACAACAACAACAGACTAACCTTGCTGTTCCTCGAAGGAAAAACGGCATCAACGTCTCGCCATTTAGTGGCTCTTCTCTCAGGAGGACTTTCTAATAAGCGGGTGTTATTTTACAGTTTGGAACGCGTCCCGGCTCGAGTGGCTTTGTCTCCTTCACACTTTCTGCCTCTTTCACAGAATCAAAGCAGCGAGGCCTCTCTCTCTCTCTCTCTCTCTCTCTCTCTCTCTCTCTCTCTCTCTCTCTCTCTCGTGAGTAATGCGCGATGATTAGAACAGATAATTACATCTATTTACATATAAATGTGATTGATACTTGTCCCACGGAGTTAAGCTTCCTTAAGCCGCTGCAGGAGCCGCTCGCTGCTCATCTCGTTACGATCCATCCATAAATATTTGGATCCTCCATCTGAAGTTACCTAATTAAATGATCATCCGCCACGAGTAAACAATCGGCGCTAATTAACGACGGCTCGAGCGCCGAGAGGCGGCGCGCGGCGAGAGACGTCTTAATGGTGTTTGTTAGCAGACTTTAAGATTAATAACGCCGAGTGTAAGATCTGCTCCTCACAGTGGCGTCTAATTGATTAGCCGTCGTCGTCCTCGATCTCCTCCGTGAGAGAATCTCAGACGCACGACTCGGGCGGCTCGTTTAAAAATTCGAGACGCAGTGGGGCTTTTTGCAAATGTCAAGGCTGGAACCCTCCGAATGGTTTCGCCAAACAACAACAACACATGTCTTCATTGTGGATTCAGGAAATCTGAATACAATCAAGCGTTTGTTCCGTCCCCCTCCCTCCATCCCGCTGTGCTTTCTTAATGTCTAACCGTCCGTGCCTGAAGGATGTTGAGATCAGCGCGAGTCGCCCGGTGTCACGACGCGGCCTGCGGGAGGTTACGCCTCGACAGGTACGCGGTCGCGGGGGCAGCTCATTAAAAAGCTGCTGGCTTCCAGCCCAAAAAGAGCCTCCGGGCGCCTCCTTTTGAGCCGGTGACGTGCCGCCGCCGCGCCGGCCGGCTGCGGAGCGAGAGCCACGGAGGCGTGTGGTCGAGCTCCTCCGTCGCCTTCGACACGCCGCTACAACCCCGACACACTTCCACTCTCGCTGCTTGTTACAGGAGGCACCGGGGAGCGACGACGCTAACGACGCTAACGACGCTTTAACAAACGTCATCGACGATCTGGGTTTGTGCCCAAAGACGTCGGGACGAGGACGCACGACCTGGAGAGATGTTTAGAGCATGGACTCTTCAGCGGTACGTCTCCACTCACCAACTGCATGCTACGTATTCATCAGTGAAGCTGAAATGACCTTGGTACGCGTCCGAGTGTGTTTCGTTCTGACGTCCAGGCGATTGCCGCGATCGTCGAGCAGCTGCAACACACACACCAAAAAACCGTTCTTCCTGCGTCCAGCGGCATAACTATCGGTGATGCGGTCGGATAAAAAAAGAAACGAGGAAGAGCTGAAACGCTTCTGGTTCAGTCCAGATTGGTAGCCGCCGCCTCGAGGCGGCCGGAGGCTCCAGACGGCGCTCAAAGACGAGGAAGTTCCTTGCTACGCTTTTCAAAATGCACCGACAGAGGAAGATGCAGCAGAGGCAGCGGTTACATCATCATCATCATCATCATCCGTGCGAGGAGATGTGTGTCCGGCGGGCGCCCTCGGGGGCTCGTATGCACCGCCGGCACGGCTCAGCTTTCTGACGATGTGTGGAGTCCAACGACCTCTAAGGATCACATCCACCTCCAACGCTGACGGGACGTCCACAGACCAGAGGATGAGAACTCTCATCATGAGGCTGTTACACAAACTATACACCGTACTGAAGGTAACAATGAGTACAGTCATGGTGACAGGAAGCTATGCAGCGAGTAGGAAGCGAGTTAATTGACCTGTTTCTCAGGTCTTCGCGTGTCCCATCATTGTCACTGACCACTAATTAGTCTTCCTTTCTTCTTCTACAATCCTCTGCTTGAAATACCACATTGGCTCCGGGCCAAAGGTGTGTGTTACAGATGTGAGAGAAAGGATCCGGTGCCGGTGTTGTTTCCCGTCGCCCGCCGGCAAAGAAGCGATGTGAGATCAGATTACCACCACGGGAAAGAAAGGGGATTGTTTCTGATCACAGCGAGTGAGAGAAACGTTTCTGAATGTAGAAAATAAAACCCAAATGTGTATAGCTGCTCCCTATCTGATCCAAAGCTTTCTGATTCAAAGGGAACACGCCGGCGATAAGAAGCAGGTGAGAGGCTGGAGATGAAAGAGAGGACTGAAAGAGAATGGGAATGTGTATGAAACAGTAAAAATGATTGTCGGGCTTTTTTTGTGCGCGCAGGCTTTTGAAGAGCCGTCTGGTTCGAACAAAAGGAGGTCAGCCAAGAGATAAGGGCGGGAAAAGGTGCTGCGCCGCACCAAGAAACCCCTCAGCGGCCAAACAAAGAGACAGGAACACAGGTGAGGAGTCGCAAAGACGTGGTCTGACCGGAGCGACGGCAAAGAGGAAAACCCTCAAACCTCTCCTCGCGTTTTTAAAAAACAACCAGTTTTCTAGGCCTCTGCTCGAAAATGTCACCCTCGAAACTAAAAAGTGTGAATCTCTGCAGCCACTAGGGCCGTTAAAACACATGTGAGATGTTGTTCAGGTGTGTAAATGTCAGTCTACATGTTTCTGGTTCAGAGGAAATGAAGATTACACAGAAAGGAATGAAAAGGTTTCAGGTCCAACCAGAAAAAAAACACTCATTGGGGCCAAATAGGCTCATTGGGGCCATTGAGGTTCATTGGGGCCATTGGGGCCAAATAGGCTCATTGGGGCCAAAGAGGCTTATTGGGGCCATTGAGGTTCATTGGGGCCATTGGGGCCAAATAGGCTCATTGGGGCCAAAGAGGCTTATTGGAGCCATTGGGGCCAAATAGGCTCATTGGGGCCAAAGAGGCTTATTGGGGCCATTGGGGCCATTGGGGTTCATTGGGGCCAATAATGTTCATTGGAGCCATTGGGGCCAAATAGGTTCATTGGGGCCAAAGAGGCTCATTGGGGCCATTGGGGCCAATGAGGTTCATTGGGGCTCATTGAGGCCTTTGGGCCAAAGAGGCTTATTGGGGCCATTGGGGCCATTGAGGTTCATTGGGGCCAATAATGTTCATTGGAGCCATTGGGGCCAAATAGGTTCATTGGGGCCAAAGAGGTTCATTGGGGCTCATTGGGGCCATTGAGGTTCATTGGGGCCAAATAGGTTCATTGGGGCCTGTTAGGGCCATTGGGGTTCATTGGGGCTATTTGAATGCTATTTAAGTTTTCTCATGTACCAAACCATATACTTCACTCGTACATTACTTATGGTGTTCAACACATCCAAACGCAGCAGTTAATCCTAAAACAACCGATGATTTCCAGATCCCACGAGATGACACCGACGGGCCGCTCGTCTTTGACTCGAGACTCGAGATAGAAAAGTGTTTTGTTTTGAAGGACTTTCAGTGAATCCATGATCCTCATGACATGTTCGGTCGACTTGTTTACGTTTTTGTTCCTTTCAAACAAATGCAAAACTGCGACTCGCTCTAAACCCGCCTCCATGAAATTTTTCCATTTTTAGCCGCTGCCGACGTTGCGCCATCGATCAAAGGCACCAAAACTCTCTCTCTGAAGGCTTGTTTCTTCCTGGGCAGCATTTACACCTCCTGCTGTGATGACATTTGTAACACCATTAACCAACTCCTGCTACCACCTCCAGAGGAAAAAAAGAAAAGCTGCTTTCTTTCTCCCACTTAAGCACCTGATGTGTTGCTTCAAAGGCAAAAAGCTCCAGCCTTTTAAAAAGCCCAAACAACACCTCTCGATTGCTCGCCTCCCCCCTCCCCCCTCCACCGCCGCCGCCGCCGCCGCACGGCATCGGGCATCCTGCAGGAACCACAAAGGCCCCTCATATTAAATAAAAGCTGCACCAGAAAGAAAAAGCAAACTCGTGCTTTCGCTTCTCTACGCATGAACACAGGGAGAAACCAAACGAGTGGCGATCGCTCCGGGGACGCCGGCGCCTCGCGGCGTGGAGCCAATGAAGCGCCGGCGACCTCGTGGAGACTCCCGCCGCCGGCCTCGGCGCCCG
The DNA here is from genome assembly GCF_023055335.1 of Clinocottus analis. Lineage (NCBI taxonomy): Eukaryota > Metazoa > Chordata > Actinopteri > Perciformes > Cottidae > Clinocottus > Clinocottus analis. The sequence continues at coordinate 17,780,087 of NW_027175887.1, forward strand.
TTCACCGTCTCCATCTCACGCCTTCGTGTCGCTCCTCCAACCAAACGTCTCGCTCTTTAATTCCACGCAGGAAAGAGAGGCGGCGCCGCTTCTCCTGTTCTGCTCTTTTTTTACTTAAACCCCAGAAATGCATTATTCAATGTGAGAGATATTGCATTTAACCGGAGCTGAAGATTTCCGCAGCGCATCTACACACTGCGAACACGCGCAGACGGCACTTTATATATATATTGAAGAAAGAGAAGCAGGAAATTGCACTTCTTGGATCTGATAGATGAAAACTAAATAAAAACTGAGCCCGAGCCAAAAAAAAAGAGTGAGAGATGAAAATGCCGGAGGAATCGGTGTGCGAGGGAGTTGAAAAAACAAAAACACACACACACACACACACACCTCTGCGATGTGCTGGAGCAAAAACAACATCCACAAGACGGAGTGATGCACTAACAAGCCCTCAGAGCGCCTGGCGCGCCCGCCTCCCCGCCGCCTCGGTTCATTTTAGGGTGCCAGACGCATCCGTCTGCGGGTTCGTGGGGTTACGGCGGCTTTGGAGATGAGGATCCTGGCGGGCGGCGCGTGATTGGAATCCATGTAGCGACGCGAGCTCGCTGTCTGGCGTTCCGGCGGGCGGCGGTGTCAAAACAAGGAGCTTTGAGGATTGCGAAGAGGGAATCTGAAGATGAGCTTTTTTTTTGGGGGGGTGTAAAATTGGACAGGAGGCAGCAATGAGCCGCTTCACAGAGCAGAAGTATATAGACCGTAAATAAGTGTATCTGCTGCTAATGAAGCCCTGTGCCGTTCCCGTTGCTCCGCTGATGGAGGCCGCCGCCGCGAGCGAGCGGCGCCACTTTATTCCAGCCGTAAAGATAAACCACATCACTGAAAGTAGACATAAGAAATATGAAATACTCCCCGTATCATTCTGGTAAAGCTTTCTTTTGCAGATCGAAGGCAGTTTTCACAAAACACTGTCGCTCTGGAGTTGCAGGTAAGCTAGCGAAGTGAGGGGAGCGGTTAGCATGCCGGTCTTTCAATGGGAGGGTCGGTGGTTCGAGTCCGTGTGGAAGACACGTTGAGTGTCCACGGTGTAAAGAGTCAGAGATGATTCAGATGGTGGATGTTTATGGTCTCTGCTTGAATACTTGTGGATCAAACAGTTAATTCCTGCGTCTGCGCCGGTGAAGCGTTCTCATCAGTTTGCTCGTGGAGGTCGATGGAGGTCGTAGATTAACTTTTTGAAATTATCTGGTTGACGAGTCATCAAGATGGAAGCTCTTCAAATAATTGAAAGGAGGAGGAGATTTAAAATTTAATTGCAAAAGAGAAGAAAAAAAAAAAGGTCTCCGCTAACTTCCCTCCCAGAAATGCTGATCAGGAGTCTGAAGCCATGAACCGGCCGGCTCGCCGCCTCCACTGCTGACGAAGCGAAACACCGAGCGCCACGTCCGATTAAAACAATCCAGCTCAGACATCTCCAACGTGTAACTCATCTCCGGATGAAACCAGACTGGAGATCGCCGTTTGAAAGAAGAACAAACGTCCTTCAGGTCGCAGAGAGAAGAAGAAACAACACATAAAAAGACTCTTTCAAAATAAGATTGAAACGTGTGCGTGAAGTCATTGAAATGACTCCGGCGCTCGTCGTGACGCCGTTGAAATGTTGCATTCATCGAAAATCACATCAGAAGATAAAAATGGCGACGGGAGCAGAAACATTAACCGCGAGCCGCCGCTGGGCCGCATCATTAAACCAACGAGTCGCTGCTTCTCCTCCAGAGGACTGAAGGGAGAACTTCTTTCACACGGAAAGGTCTTCACACGTGACTTCACACGCAATCACAGACACATACATACATATAGACTGCAATTAACTTCTTTAAACTCTCGATTTTCTCGTTATTCTCCCAGTAAATTGTCTTTAAGTCTTTGAAGGACGTGAGGTTACATTGTAACCTCGGTTCTCCGAGTGAGTACCGGCTCGATCGACATGTATGAACCACAATGTGACCTTCAGGCCGGCAGTCTGAGACCTTTCTCACTCCCAAAACCCTCACCGGCGCTCGCTCTGGCGTCCGTTCGCGCTCGTCTTGTCAGACGGTGAAATGAGAGGTTTTCTAAAAGGACCCTGGTGCTCGAAGGCACTACCGCGTTAGTCCACACGGGGCGCCACAACCACCGCCAGGTGAAAGATCCTCGAAGTCGCCATAAGTGCACAAGTTACATCGCAAAAGTGGGATAAAAAACTTGGTTTCGCACTCGACCGGCGGCGTCCTGGGTGAAAGTCCTGTGTTCGTTTGACCCGTCCATCCAGCTGACCCGCTCCTCATTCCACATCCGACTCTTCATTCCAGGCCGGTTGCTCTGATCGGCTCATAAAGCTCCCCGCGTGCCGCTTTGCCGCTTTCCACACACGTTTTTCATCGTCTCCGTCTCCGAAACTGGCATCGAACGTCCCCTAAACCCATTAAAACACAGCGAATGTGCGGCCGGCAGGTGGTCGACCTTGGGCCGTGTGGATCCGGTCCAGTCTGAAACGGTCGTGGGACCAGATGCGCTCCTCGCCATTTAAATAACGGGGCGTCCAGAACGAGGACGGTGAGGTCAATGTCTCACTGGCGATTGCGACCTTAATTGCGTTTATACTTTTAAATCTATCACGCTTTTGGCGTTTCACCTCATCATTTCCAGGATAATGTCATTTTTTGTGCGTCTGTGACGCACTTTGTCGGTTTTAATGTGCAGAAGACTCTCCGCAGTTGATTCACTGCATCACTAAATGAGAATAATAAAAAAGTAAAAAAGGTCGCGCGTCGACCGGGTCCAAAGGATTCGCACTCAAACGGGAGTTCGGGCGGCCGGCGTGAGCTAAAAGAGGTCGTCTGACGACTTGTTGGCGTAACAATCGTCCCGCTTCTCTCCGGCCCGACGCCGAAGAGAGGAAGCTTTACAAGAGGAGGAGAAAAAACATTAAAAAAGGCTGAACTGGAGGAGGAGACGAGGGCAAAGGAAGCCGTGTGGGAACTCTTAAAATACCCCTTAAACTAGGGCAGCACACCAGGCTCGGGGTGTCGCGCGCCGCACGGGCGAAAACCCGCCCACGAGTTACATAAACCGCCATGTGGCGCCTCCGGGACGCTAACCTGGAGCAGCTCGCGTAACCTTTTGCTTTTCTCAGGATCGATCACTTTTTGAATTTCAGCACAAAAGAAGAAAAAGAAGAAGAAGAAACTTCTACAACTGTGGGTGCGTTTTTTTGTTTTTTTTTGTGGGTCTCTTCTATTTAAACGAGCGAAGTGGAAGTGGAGCGCCGGCTGGGTTAAAGATTCATGGGCTGCATATTCACGCAGCCATCCCTTTCACTGATGAGGTCCACGGCGAGGGATTAGGGGAGCCTTGCATATTGTTAAAAGTAAATTGGTGCCTTTCAATTCTCACGGCGTCACCCCCCCCCCCCCCCCCGCAGGCCGTCCTGCACATATAATGAATTCCAGTAATGAACTGGCCGCGTACAGGAAGAGAGGGAAAGCACAATATATGTACGCTGGAAAGTGTCGCACTATGCAGAGCGCATTTGTCACCATTACGGTCAATATTTGGTGACTGCCACAAGACGAATGTGGCCCCGGGGACGGCGAGAGGAGGCCGGGTCTAATCTAATGCGAGTCATGATAGTCTCCGCGGCTCCTGTAATGGTCTGTGTTGCACAATGCAACACCAGCTATTCTCCACCGCCGCCGCCGCCGCCGCCGCCGCCGCCGCCGCCGCCGCCGCCGCGCTCCTCGTGTTGGAGGCAATATTGCTTCCAGAGTGAAAATGCAAAAAAGGTTTTTAACAATACACACAAAAAAAACAAACTTGATTGCGATGGGATTCAGTTCACCGGCAATAGTTGCAGTTGGAGTTTGACCGAGCTCAAATATTTACACACTACCCCCGACCCCACTTCCTGTTTGTGTGACGGTCTCTGGTGACTGAGCTTAACGTGGAATCAATTCAACTAACTGGAGACTTTAAATGGAAATGTTCTCTCTCTCTCTCTCTCTCTCTCTCTCTCTCTCTCTCTCTCTCTCTCTCTCTCCCAGTAACTGAAACCGCCGCCAAAGCCGCCAACAGCCTCGTTCAGCCAACGGAAACCAAACAGTGTTCATGTCTATTAGCTTAGCCTGCAATTAACTTCTTTTAAACTCTCGATTTTCTCGTTATTCCAACAGTAAACCTCTTTTTCCCTGTTTGAGTCATTGCATTAGTCCCAATACTTGTGTTTATTGTGTGTATTTGTTCAGCAAAGTCTTGGGAAAAAAATGCAATCTGCAAAAAAAAGAAATCACTTTGATGGTAACTATGAACATTCAGCATGATGTGAACCAGATTCCCAAAAAAGCCTCCTGGAGCGTCAATAAGACACCTTTATGGAAAGATTAGGACCTAAAGAATCAGAACCTGCAACAAAAATCACAATAAAACAAAGTCTTGTCCTGTTAGGAAGGAGTTTCAGTCAAAAAACTGAGTCGTTCGGTTCAAAAAGGTTAAATTTATATCAAAGGACGTTAGGCTGGTTACATTGTAACCTCAGGTTCTCCGAGTGAGGACCGAGCTTGATCCACGTGACTTCTGAACTTGTTTTTTTTTCACTCTGGTGATATTTTGTCTGGACATTCATGAGTACACTGCTGAGAGCTACTAGCTGCTTCCTTACACAGCAACATGCACAAACACAGGCTACACAAAAACAAGATGGCGCCCACAGCTGCTGCACACGTCTCATGCAGCCCTCTGGGAGCTCCACTGAAGCTTCACGCTCGGGAACTTTTTGGAGGTTGAGGGTCATCGTGTGGTTGACCTTCTGGTCTGTAATTTGTTTATAATAACCCAAACGCCACGTGGAGCCGCTATCCACCGGCGCCACACCGGGTCCGAGCCGGTTTCATCATCCAGATACGGATCAGCTTCAGATCTTTTCTTCGGTCATTCGTCACCGGCGCGGCGCCCAAATCAAACGCACTCGGGTCTTAAAAGTCGACATCGTTTAACCTCCGATGTAATGAGAGCGCTCTGCGGCCGCCGCTCGCTCCTCAGAGGACGGCGCTCGCTCAGCGATTCAGAGATTTGATTTCTTCATGTGATATCTCGCTTCAGGTGAATCCAGCTGAACCGTGAAGGATTTATTTTCTCCTCCCTCTTGTTTTTGTTTATTTTCCTTCCTCCCCCCCCCCCCCCCCCCCCGCCCCCCCTCCCTCACCCTTTGGCGTTGTAGGACTCTGACAGCCGCTCCTCCCGACAGGAAGCTCGTCAACCGACCGTCGTGAGAAGCGCCCGAGGGGCCGGCTCGCCGTCTCCAGCCGGGCGGCGAGGACATTGACATGCGCAGCGAGTACGAGGCTCCAGAGTCTGTGTGTGTGTGTGTGTGTGTGTGTGTGTGTGTGTGTGTGCATCGTATCTCACCTCCATGCAGCCGTGCACGCTGCAGGCAGCGCCGCTTGCAAAAAAAAAAAAAAAAGAGGCTGTGTTGCCATGGTTACCGCATACAGAAGACCACCAAGAGTAAGTAGAAAGCTGCTTTTGCTCATTCAGCCCCTCCCCTACACACTAAGAGACTCTGGTTGTATAGAAGTCCATGCTCCATGTGTTAAAGCTGCATTCTCTCTCCTGACCACCAGGGGGCGACTCCTCTGGTTGTATAGAAGTCTATGCTTCATGTGTTGAAGCTGCATTCTCTCTCCTGACCACCAGGGGGCGACTCCTCTGGTTGTATAGAAGTCTATGCTTCATGTGTTGAAGCTGCATTCTCTCTCCTGACCACCAGGGGGCGACTCCTCTGGTTGTATAGAAGTCTATGCTTCATGTGTTGAAGCTGCATTCTCTCTCCTGACCACCAGGGGGCGACTCCTCTGGTTGTATAGAAGTCTATGCTTCATGTGTTGAAGCTGCATTCTCTCTCATCTGCAGACTCAATATTAATGAGTGGTGACGTCACAGCAGCAGAGTTTTTGTCCTCAAAACAACAAAAGCCAAATTAAAAACTTTTTTTCCTCCCGTCTGAGTCTCTTAAGACAAAGCGTTTGGCGGCTCTTGTGAAAGCCAGCGCAGCATCTGTTAACCTTCTCTAATCCCTCTTCCAACATGTTTTAATCACTCAAGAGCCAGTTTTGTTTTGTTAAGCTGCATCGACGCCGGTTGTTTGTCGAGCGGTTCCTCCTCCCCCTGAAATCTAATGAACTCATCACAAAATGTGACTTTTTTCTTCCAGATCCCCGCTGACTGCCTCCACTAATTGCATTTCCCTCCATGAACACGGCTCCTGCATCTCTCAGAGAAACCTCTGATAAATAAAAAAAAATGTATAATTCATATTTTTAAATACTGTGATCACAAAGAGGGAAGTCACTTCACATTTCATAGAAATCTGGTGAGTTCATGGATTAATAACTGAAAATGGAAACCTGGCACTTCAGGGGCTCAGTGTCAGGGCTATGCATCCTCTCTGCTGTGGCTGTATAGAAGTCTTTGCTTCATGTAATAAAGCTGCATCCTCTCTCCTGGCTCCTGTGGCTGTATAGAAGTCTATCCTTCATGTCATAAAGCTGCATTCTCTCTCCTGGCTCCTGTGGCTGTATAGAAGTTTATCCTTCATGTCATAAAGCTGCATTCTCTCTCCTGGCTCCTGTGGCTGTATAGAAGTCTATGCTTCATGTGTTAAAGCTGCATTTTCTCTCCTGACCACCAGGGGGTGACTCCTCTGGTTGTATAGAAGTCTTTGCTTTTGTAATAAAGATGCATTCTCTCTCCTGACTCCTGTGGCTGTATAGAAGTATATCCTTCATGTAATAAAGCTGCATTCTCTCTCCTGACTCCTGTGGCTGTATAGAAGTCTATGCTTCATGTGTTAAAGCTGCATTCTCTCCTGACTCCTCTGGTTGTATAGAAGTCTATGCTTCATGTGTTAAAGCTGCATTATCTCTCCTGACTCCTCTGGTTGTATAGAAGTATATCCTTCATGTGTTAAAGCTGCATTCTCTCCTGACTCCTCTGGTTGTATAGAAGTCTATGCTTCATGTGTTAAATTTAGTAATTTGTGGTCATTTAGAGTCAAACAGACCATAAAGCAGGGGACACTTTAGGGGCGGGGCTAAGAGTTGATTGACAGGTTGCCACGAGAGACGTATGCGGCCACTTCATTGGTGGTTGCAAAAAAACAAAATGGCGACTGTGAGATCGAGGAACTCAAGGCTTCATATCTTCAGTCCACAAACCGACGGGCGAGTTTCTGAAAGATAATCTCGCATAAATCGCCTTCATTAGCGCGATTGTTTTGGGTTCAGGCCTCAGTGTTCAGCAGCAGTGATAATAGTTTTAACTCGGCGTTGGCGGCGGTCCAACTCGTCAGCCCTCATCAGTCCTCTATTCTCAGCTCCTCCGCTGAAGAGGATCCAACGCGTCCGGCTGCAGGTGGAACTCGTGTGTTTGACTCGTTTCAGGCGAACAAGGATCCCTGATGAGCGAGGAGAGGAAACACATCTGTGCTCAGCGGTCGAGCTCGTCGGGTTTCTGCTGCGATCGGAAAGAAAGATCCTCGAGATATTTCGTCTTTACACTCAGTGAGGCGGTTCAGGTAGACGCAGGAACCCAAATGATTTTTCATTTTTTGCTTGTTTTATACCTTATCCTGATCATAACTATGAACTTCCAGCATGACCTGAGCAAGATTTCCCAAAAATGTCTTTTCGAGCCGCGCCTAGTTTTTCCAGCTTGATGGTTCAAGACCTGAACAACCTGCAGATCTGTCAGACTCTTTGTTGAGGTCAAGACCTAAAGAATCACGATAAAACAAAGACTTGGTCTGTTGCTGAGCAGCTTCAGTCAAAAAACTGTGTCGTTTGGTTCAAAAATGTAAAAGTTATAACGTTTATGACTAAACCTGCTCGGCGTAGGGCATGCTGGGTATTATTATTCGCATAAACTTCTGCTTAAGACGTGTGACGCGTTTTATGAAACATCCTCTGATGACGGACGCCCGTAGAGTCGAAGGAGAGGAGGGAAAAAAACTGTCCGTTTGCATTTGGATCTTTCAGGTATTTATATACAACATGGTACTTATATACAACCCACAAGGATCCATCATACTTCATGAGACTCCTACCAGCTCGTAGCGTCACAGTAAGTATTTATTAACCATCTAGTGGAACGTTACGGTGAGTTTAATCTGGTCTGTTGGGATAGAACTCTTCCCACAATGCTTTGCTGTAGTTCAGCAGTTTAAAAATGGCCGCCGCGGAGCTCGTACTCGTACTTTTCCTCAAGGCAACTTTTTTTTTTTTTTTAATAAGGTACACCAAAAGACTAAAAGGGTATTTTTTCACATCAGATTGAGATATTAAAGGTGTAATTTATGCTGTTGAAGAAAATCTGATTTAATGTGCTGCTGGACGCTTTCTAGATAAATTAGTTTCATCAGGAATGTGTCAGAAAAGCTTTCAGGATTGATCGCGTTGTCTCGCAACAATAATGTGTTTCTTTAAAAAACAACGTGCAGGAAATAGATGAAGAGGCCTGATGACAAATGAACGTTCATAAATACGAGCAGCTGGTTTGAGTTCTGCTCTCGGCGACTTTTATGTTCTGCTCTTCCAGGGAAACGCCGACAAAGAGCTGCTGGAGCGACGCGTCGCACGGTTCAAACATCCAGGACGCAAAAGTCTACCCGCTGCACCTGGAAGACCTGGAGCGAGAACACATGATGCACCTGGAAGACCTGGAGCGAGAACACATGATGCACCTGGAAGACCTGGAGCGAGAACACATGATGCACCTGGAAGACCTGGAGCGAGAACACATGATGCAGTGTGACCAGGATGTCAGGACCTTTAACCATATTTTAATGACTTTTGACCAAATTTTCATGACTTTTAACCAAATTGTCATAACTTTGAACCATATTTTCATGACTTTTAACCACATTTTAATGACTTTTAACCAAATTTTCATGACTTTTGACCAAATTTTCATGACTTAAGCAAATTTTCATAACGTTGAACCATATTTTCATGACATTTAACCAAATTTTAATGACTTTTGACCAAATTTTCATGACTTAACTAAATTTTCACGACTTCTGACCACATTTAAATGACCTTTAACCAAATTTTCATGAGTTTTGACCAAATTTCCATAACTTTGAACCATATTTTCATGACTTTAAACCAAATGTTCATGAGCAAACATTGTGTGAAATGTGTGTGTGAACAGTACAAAGTGATAAAATGTAGTATTTAAACTAACAATGAGGATTCAAAGCATACAGTAAACCTTAAATGACTCAAATGAATGAGAGACAATAGTTTATTAAAAGAATAAACATTATATAGATGTCTGTATGTATGCTGCTGATGTTTTGAAACTCTTTCTTTTAAAAGCAGATTCATTATTTATAACTCAGCATAAATAAAGGTCATGAACGGCCATTTTAAACCTGCATGACGGTTCCAGGTTCTCCATGAGAACGTATGAGGACCCTGTTGTGTATCTAGTGTTTATGAGCGGCATCGTTGGAGTTCACAGCGAGCGACAGGACACAAACATCACAGAGAGAGAGAATCCACTCGGCCTGTGTGGACATATTAATATGAACGCCCAGAATAACCGTCTGAGGAGGCCGACGACCCGACGAGAAGAACATGAAGCCACACGTCGACCCGGCAGACATGAAAAACAACACAACCTTTTTAACGCAAAGCGCCCACTTCCTCCTCCAGAGCATCTTCAGGAGGGACTAATGTTCTGGATCCAGACTCAGAAACGACAGAAAGGCGTCAAACGATGATGAAACGATGGAGACGGATCACGGGAAAGAAATCATGCAGAAAACCTTCAAACAACAAGATGAAAAGTCGCTTTAACTGCAACTCTTTATGAAAGAAAACAGGTGATTTGCATGTTAATCAATGCAAACTATCCCTGTTGTCGCCGCATGTGCGTCTGTTTACATCTTCCTCACGAGGAGATTACAAAGTACAACTTATACTTTCTGATACATCTATAAATATATAAGATGTGTTTCATGTGATCCATCCTCTGATGTGTGTGCGTGTGTGTGTGTGTGTGTGTGTGTGTGTGTGTGTGTGTGTGTGTGTTGTAATCAGTGTGAACATCGTTTCATCCATAAAGACACTTCCTCACTAATTAAGCCACAAAATGTTCATTGTGGGGTAAAAACACAGCGACTCGTCATCACCATGTGTTTTCCTCTTAAATAATCACGGCTGCGCATCAGGACACTTCAACGTCTGAACATTATTCTTCAGCTTGAGGACTGAAGTGAAGTGAAGATGAAGAGTTATCCTCCTCTTCCTCCTCCTCTCTGTTCTCTTTTCACACCCTGTTTGACATTCAGACGCTCGGTTGGCACGAGAAACAAATCATGAATTATTTATCTGAAAAAAATGCCTCTTCCCCCCTCTATAGATTTACAAAAGTAATTATTTCATGACACACGGAGCTCATTATGTAATGAAAATATTCAGATTTCTTTGAATCATTAAGCCGACATCTGGATGCTTTCCTCAAATAAAATAACAAACAAAAGAGGAAAAAGCTCTTTGCGCTTTCTGTTGAAGGTTCTGCTCGAGACCGAACGCCAAAACAATGGAAACCTCTCTCTCTCTCTTTCTCTCTCTCTCTCTCTCTCTCTCTCTCTCAAACAAAGGTCATGCTTTCTCTTTCTCCTCTCCGGCTTTGACAGAAACGTGTTTTTATACCAGAAAAGAAAAAAGAAAAAGTGACTTTTCCGTCTCCGGCTGGCAGACGGTTCCAGGTCCGGGTGTTCGAGTCCGGAGGCGACGGGTTTCTGCAGCGGCCTCCAGCCCTCTGAAGGATGCATTACAAATGATAAACACACAACACACACACACACACACAGTGTGTTTGCATCCAATCTCCTCCATCACGACGCGTCCGCCCGCGGTAACGAGGTCATTATGATGCGTATCACACACACATCCAGAGGAATGAGCTTAAAAGCTCACGCCGCTAATTGATTACGGCGAGCGGGCGGCGAGCGGGCGGCGAGCGGGCGGCCATCACGCGCCGCCACGGAGAGGCAGGTTTTGTTTTATGGAAAGGTTGTGATGTCTCCAACGACAAAGAGTTGGAATTAAACATCCAGATACTTTGACTCTCTGTCAAAGGGGGAGGACTCGAAGTCGAGTCAGACTCGTGTGTTTAAATGTCAGATTTTAGTTTTGACTGGTCGATGTTTGCAAAAGCTTCACAAGCAAAATGTTCAAATGTTTTAATGGACTCGACTCGAGACTCGACTCGAGACTCGAGTCTGTTCCTCCTCTTTAAGGACTTGAGACTTGATTCAGACTTTTCTGGACAAGACTTGAGTCTTCATTGGACTTGGCTTGTGACTTGTGACTTGAGTTTGTCTTCGTCGGACTTGAGACTGCATTTGTACAGGGTGTGTGTGACCCTGACTGCAGGTCACACACAAACAACACGGCGCCTTGAAAGCCTGCTGCTCTTTGTGTTTCAACCTGCTGGTCGCTCTATGCAGAGGGACCTGGGAGAGCTGGACTACGCTGCAGAGCTGCTGCTGGAAGGTCTGGTCTCTGGTCTCGTTGACATTAAAACACTTGCCGCTGGGTTGCAACTCCAGATCAGCGTCTCTCCTCGTCATTTTGCCACAACAGCATCGGCTCCAATGACAATAAATCAAAGTCCGGCCTCGGCGCGGCTGCAGACTGAAGATGTGTCGCTACTGAGCTCTGAGCTCTGACGAAACCAGCAGGATTCAGAGCTCTGAAAGAACCGGATGACGCTCTGCAAACAGTCAAAGAATGTAGTGTAGAGCGATGGACACTACTCGCACTGAACGGACGCCATCTTGGCTCCGAAGCGGAAGAGGAGCCATTTCACCAGCTTTTTATTAATTGATTTATATCCTCCTGCCGCGATTGTGGAGGCGTCGCAGTTTCCACATGGGATAGAGAAAGAGGAACACGAGGGACTAGAAGAGGGTGAGAAGTGCGTTCATTTTGTCAGTTTTAGTTTCGCGAGCAGATTTGCGGACGTCACTTCCTCCAAGTGGTTAACGTAAGTGTTCCATGTGATGCAGCGCTGATCAGCGACACAGAGCACTTCATGTGTTAGTGCTTTGTGTTATAGTGCTCTGTGTTATAGTGTACTTTGTAAAGTGTTCGGTGGTAGACACGTCCTCTCTCTCGGCCGGACTTCAGCTGCGAGACGTTCAGATACATGAAAACAGTGAAAAACGAGCTGCTCCTGCAGCCTCAGCTTCCTGTCTGACGTCACCGCTCGCTGTGACGCGACGTGTTTCTTCTCCTTCTGATTACAACTTCCTGCAGGTGTGAGGTCTGATCGCTCTGCACCTGGTGAGGGGGAGGAGCCTGAGGGGGAGGAGCCTGAGGGGGAGGAGCCTGAGGGCGTGTCATCGCTACAATGACCATCAAAACATGAAGATCTCTGTGAGCAAACACACTCGTACCGAAGTATTCATCTCTGTTTTTACCTTTTTCACTCTAGTTGTCGTATTGAACCTCTGAGTTTCTACTTGTTACAGATTTTAACTGAATGCTTCAATCATTCACGTCACAAACACAACGTGAGCTCACAAAAAGAGACGACAAATGAAGAAAAACACAACAAAGCCGACTTTAAACCACCAGGATCAGTCTGGATACATTTAGACAATATGATTAATCATAATTCATATTGTTCCTCTCTTCGCTGATTCCATGTTTCGCTCCTTTAAGCAATTTATTTCACCAGATTAAATTAGCATTTCAGGATTTTAAATATAATTAGGTGTGGTATTCATGTCCGACTGCTTCTGTCCTTCCTGATGACCATGCAGGCTGCAGCCTGCAGCCTGCAGCCGGCAGCCTGCAGCCTGCAGCCGGCAGCCCGCAGCCGGCAGCCCGCAGCCGGCAGCCGGCAGCCGGCAGCCTGCAGCGGGCGGGTCAGCAGGGTGCATTGTGGGCCGGCGTCTCCGAAGCTACAGCACAGGAGAGGAAACCCAGAAAGAGCACGGGAAGCTCCCATGATGCCGTGCTGCTGCTGCTGCTGCTGGCGCTCTGCACAGCGCTGATGAACGAGCGCACGGCGAGTAAATATTCTAATGACCCATCATGCATTGCTGCGGGCGCTCAGCTGGTGTCGACTCGTAATGAGCGCCGGAGGAGCGTCGGCCGCGCGGCTCGTTGAAACGTCTCTGATGGATGCTGCGCTTCACGGGCCGGAGGAGAGAATCACAAGATCCAAAAGCTCACAACGCAACCGCCGCCTCTTGTTTGCCACTCCGTCAGGCGGCGCAATGCATGCTGGGAGCTTTTAGAGAGACGACTCACGAGGGAAGGTGCTCGTCAGCCTTCACACCGACGTCTCGCTCACAGCGCCGCGAACGCCGTCCGGACCGCAGAGCGCTGTGGCGGTTCACGTCTGGGCTTTATGAACGAGTGTGTGTGTCTGTGTGTGTGTGTGTGTGTGTGTGTGTGTCTGTGTGTGTCCGTCCAACAAAAAAGCTACATTTTGGCAAAAGCAAAAAAACGTTTGCTGCTTCTTCTTCTTCTTCTTCTTCTTCTTCTTCTTCTTCTCCTCCTCCTCCTCCTCCTCCTCCTCTTCCTCGTGTCGTAACCTTTCTCTCACTAACGATCATCGACTCTTCTGCGTCTCCTTTTCTTTCTAAATGAGCGGCTCGTCCTTCACGCTCCTCTCTAAGGCTTCTTCTTCTTCTTCTTCTTCTTTCCTCGTCCTTGGGCGTCATCTTCTTCTTCTTCTTCCTCTTCCTCTTCTTCTTCTTCTTCTTCTTCTTTCCTCGTCCTTGGGCGTCATCTTCTTCTTCTTCTTCTTCCTCTTCTTCTTCGTGCATTATTCTCTCCTTCTCATCACACCTCGCTCTAGAGGGAGGAAGCCTCCTCTCTCTCTTCTCTTCACTCCCTGCAGACATTAGTAGTCGTGCAGAAATACACGTTTACTGCCTGGTACCAAAGCAGCACGCTAATGCTAGCTCAGTTAGCTCAGTTAGCTCAGTTAGCTGAGTCCACGTAGCTTCTCTTTCTACTACGACTCCTCTGAGTCAACTTGTGTCTCCGGCCTCCATCAGATCTAGTGACCGTCTCCACTTCCTGTCCTCTCCACCGGCTCGTGGACGTAAAAAAAATCTTTTTAAAGCGATCTAAACCACGTGGATGCTGCTCCGCGCTCCAGATCTCAAAACGCATAAACGGATTTTAGCGGGATTTCTTTTTTTTTTTTCCAGATTCAAATCAGCTGACGCAAATATACACAGAGAGTGTGTCTGTGTATTAAAATGTATTTATGGGGGTTGGACCAGATATGAAAATGGAAGCAGGGCGAGAGATTTATTTCCAATTTGAGATAAAGGACGTTGGGCTTTAAAGAGACGGGACAGCGCCGGCCGACGCTCAGATGTGATGTCAGCGTACAAACACGCACTCCATAATGCATGAGGAGGCCGTGTGTGTGTGTGTGTGTGTGTGTGTGTGTGTGTGTGTGTGTGTGTGTGTGTGTGTGTGTGTGTGTGTGAGCTGCAGCTCGCCAGCCTCATCAGCTTCATTAGCCTCCTATTTAACGGACGGGCGAGATACGGAGAGGAATCAATTCATATTGTGCATTTGGCGGCCGCCGATCGGAGCCCCCCCCCCCCCGTTTACCCCCTCTCCTTCCCCCGCCCCCCCCCTCCCCTCCCGCTGCTCTGAATCACGCTTATTGAGGAAGGAAGCAGGAAATGACCACGGCAGCGAACGCCGCGCTGACTCAGAATGACCTGATGAAGACCAATCAGAGGCTGCGTGCGGCCCGGGAACTAGAACCTGCCCGGCAACAAGGGAAAGGTTTCCATCTCCCAGGGATCAGACAAAGCGAATGTTTTGTCTTCACCGTCTGATGCATAACACAGGAATCATAAATATTAACACAACGATCGTACAGGATCAGAATAATCTCTTTTAAAAAATAAAGAAAAGATGCTTTTTGCCTCCTGATGGTTAAAAAATCAAATCCAGCTTCTCTCTTTGAAGGTTTCACCTCGTGTGTGTTTCTTCACATGTTCGTGTTCAAAGCGCGTCGTCGGTTCGACCCTCACAGCTGTTTGTGAACAAGAAAACCTCCAATCAGCCGCAGCAACTGGGAACACCTGTGCAGGTGTGTGAGGCCATGAACGTATGAAGGTGTTAATGAAAACGATAAAATATGTTCAACATCCGTGTTTTATATATTAAGATACAAGTAAGTTGGTTTTAATGACAACATGATTGTTTTTAGACTCCATCGACTGAAACCTTCAATATAATCTGATTTAAAAGGACATTTGACATTTTAAACTAAAACTAAATTAAGAAAAAAGAAAAATGTTAAAACGTTTTTAATCAACAAACAAAAACATTTTTTTTTTTAACTTCACTGTTTTTCTCTACAGAAGACGACGGAGACTAAAATATCTTCCGGAATAAAACGAAAGATTGTGAAAATGTAATTTTGAAAAAGCGTTTTCTGGCTAAACGTCGGCGCCGCGGGTTCAATGCCGCTAATTCAGAGAGGAATGTTGTTTTAATGGCTTTATTTTATGCAAATGTGATTCCATGTTTGCTCCGAAAAACTTCATGCAAATCCGCCAATTAGCGTTTGGAATAAATATACATTGATTTTAGTAAAAGAGGCTGAAAAAGTGGTTTGTTTAACCTCTGAGTCACCTCCTCCTCCTCCTCCTCCTCGTCTTCTTCCTCCTCCTTTTCCTCCTCTTCTTCCTCCTCCTCCTGATTCTTTTCTTTGAGAGAGAAACCCTTCAAGTCGCAAAGTGCCGTCACGTTTTGGGTCAGAACGCTGCAGCTTTCCAAGATTCATGAGTCTTGTAGCGGCGTTGTGAGTCTGGCGGCGGCGTTGTGAGTCTGGCGGCGGCGTTGTGAGTCTGGCGGCGGCGTTGTGAGTCTGGCGGCGGCGTTGTGAGTCTGGCGGCGGCGTTGTGAGTCTGGCGGCGGCGTTGTGAGTCTGGCGGCGTTGTGAGTCTGGCGGCGGCGTTGTGAGTCTGGCGGCGGCGTTGTGAGTCTGGCGGCGGCGTTGTGAGTCTGGCGGCGTTGTGAGTCTGGCGGCGGCGTTGTGAGTCTGGCGGCGGCGTTGTGAGTCTGGTGGCGGCGTTGTGAGTCTGGCGGCGGCGTTGTGAGTCTGGCGGCGGCGTGGGCGGAGACGAGCTTTCCAGCCGTCACACAGATCACCGGGATGAGGAGTTCACGCTGAGGGGGAAGCCTTCACCGCCGGTTCCCTCAGTCTGACGTTGAGCCGCGACGACGCTTTGATCGTCTAAAGAACAGACGTGAAGACGTCTCCGTGCTGTTTTCAGTTGTTGTTGTTGTTGTTGTTGTTGTTGTGCTGCAGGAGGAAACTGGGCTTTCTAAATAGGACACGCCTCCAGCAACCTCACAACTCTGCTTTAGAAGACTTCCCGTCGTGGTCTACCAGCACGTAGCCTCACTAGCTAACGCAAACTGACCCGGTCACGTTCCTGTAGCTAGCAGCACATAGCCTCACTAGCTAACGCAAACTGACCCGGTCACGTTCCTGTAGCTAGCAGCACGTAGCCTCACTAGCTAACCTAAACTGACCCGGTCACGTTCCTGTAGCCAGCAGCACGTAGCCTCACTAGCTAACCTAAACTGACCCGGTCACGTTCCTGTAGCTAGCAGCACGTAGCCTCACTAGCTAACCTAAACTGACCCGGTCACGTTCCTGTAGTTAGCAGCACGTAGCCTCACTAGCTAACGCAAACTGACCCGGTCACGTTCCTGTAAAACAGTTTATTTCCTCTGGACCGGAGATAACTGGACTACAAACTGAACCTGAACTCAGACTAAAGCGCGACAATGTGAGGAGGAGACAATGAAAGGAATATTTAAATCTCATCAGCAGGAAAGAGGAGAAGCTCGATTCCTCTCGGAGTCGATAGAAAGCGTCACAGCGCCGCTCGGGCAGCGCGAGCGTGCGGCGTGCCGGTGATGTCACATCGCATCGCTTTCATTGAGTTCCCAGTTAGCGGCCGCTGGAGCTCAGAGACACTTTTAAAAAACAAGAGGGGGGGCGGGGCTAGGGGGAGGGGGGGGGGGCGGGGCTGGGGGGAGGGGGGGGGGGGCACATAAGGACTCGGTAATGGAGGCCAACCGGGCGAGTGATACCTCCTTGGCGCTGTGACTCCCTCTCCATTTGCACTCTCGCTCAGCTACGCAGCCGTACACACACACACACACACACACACACACACACACACACACACACACACACACACTCACTAAGGGCCTGCGGGGAGGCGGGAGCACTGCAGCAATGTGTCCCAAAAAAGGCAAGGTCACCTTAAGTGAATTGGGATGAAGGGGGAGGAAGAGGAGGGGGAGGAGGAGAAGGGAGAGGGGATGGGGGGGTGGGGGGGCAATTCCCTCAGGATAAAAAACATGAAGCAACTCGTGAAAAAAGTAATTAAGCAGGATGCACATCAGTGGAGGCCACAGGCGGGGGAGGGGAGGGGGGAGTAAACCCCCGAGGGAGGGGGGGGGGGGGGGTGTTTGTTTGTTTGCACACAATTTATGTGGGAATCTGGGCGTTGTTGTTCACTAAACGCACAACGGGATCGAGTAACCTCGAAGACGTGTTCCCTCATCAATATTTTGATATCACAATATCAAAATATGAAATGTGAGTTATTGGTTTTCCTCTCACGAAATGTAGAGCAGGTCAGAGTGTCTGTAAGAAAATGACTCTGGGTTGTATAGAAGTCTATGCTTCATGTGTTAAAGCTCCATTCTCTCTCCTGACCACCAGGGGGCAACTCCTCTGGTTGTATAGAAGTCTATGCTTCATGTGTTAAAGCTGCATTCTCTCTCCTGACCACCAGGGGGCGACTCCTCTGGTTGTATAGAAGTCTATGCTTCATGTGTTAAAGCTGCATTCTCTCTCCTGACCACCAGGGGGCGACTCCTCTGGTTGTATAGAAGTCTATGCTTCATGTGTTAAAGCTGCATTCTCTCTCCTGACCACCAGGGGGCAACTCCTCTGGTTGTATAGAAGTCTATGCTTCATGTGTTAAAGCTGCATTCTCTCTCCTGACCACCAGGGGGCGACTCCTCTGGTTGTATAGAAGTCTATGCTTCATGTGTTAAAGCTGCATTCTCTCTCCTGACCACCAGGGGGCGACTCCTCTGGTTGTATAGAAGTCTATGCTTCATGTGTTAAAGCTCCATTCTCTCTCCTGACCACCAGGGGGCGACTCCTCTGGTTGTATAGAAGTCTATGCTTCATGTGTTAAAGCTGCATTCTCTCTCCTGACCACCAGGGGGCGACTCCTCTGGTTGTATAGAAGTCTATGCTTCATGTGTTAAAGCTGCATTCTCTCTCCTGACCACCAGGGGGTTAAAGCTTTTTTTTCAAGGAGTTATTGCGAAAATGTTTTGTTTGTCTAAAGCGGCACAAACCTCTGAAAATGCAAATAAGAGCAGCTTTTAATGTACGTACGCGTTGCTCGATATGTAAATACACTTCTTACAAATCCAGGTCATGAATTCCAATATTTAATCAACAAATGTCAGAAGTGAAAGGCACTTCGGCTGCAAATTAAAGAGCTGATTTATTCAGAGTTTAGTCTGGTTACGCTGTTACAAAAGAAGAAGAAAGCACATCTTCAGTTGAGGGGATTCTTTTGAGCAGATGAAGAAGAAAAAAGGAAAGAAAGACAATAAAGAAAGCGGAGAGGACAGGAGGGAGGAAGGATGAAAGGAAGGGAAGGAGGAATGCAGAGACAAAATAAGGAAAGTATGTCAGGAAAAAGAAGAAGGGAGGAAAAGATAGAAGGAAGCGTGCAGGAGGGTGAGGGGAGACAGAAGGAAGAAGGGATGCAGGAAAGGAGGACGCGAAGGAGGGAAGGAGGATGCAAAGGAAGGAAAGGAGGATGCAAAGGAAGGAAAGGAGGACGCAAAGGAAGGAAAGGAGGATGCAAAGGAAGGAAAGGAGGACGCATGGGAAGGAAGAATGCGAGATGGGAAGTTATTGTCCGTCAGATAACTGCAGCGAAATTCCATTTCAAAGGAATGAAGGAAGAACAAAAGAGAAGAAGAGAAATATGTTTGTGTGTGTGTCTGTGTGTGTCTGTGTGTGTGTCTGTGTGTGTGCCCCGTGCCCCTGACAGCACCTCCTCTCTGCAGTGACAGCCGTCAGCCTCTGAGGCGTGACACCCAGCGGGTGCAGCGAGGGTGACGGGCGCCGTCAGAAGAGCGGGTCGCCGCCTCGGGCGCCTTTTTTGAAACGTTTGTCTTTGCCGGCGGCGGATTTGAACCCCCGGTTCGTCCTCGCGACAACGCGCCGCCACACAACTCTCACCACAGCGACGACAACACGGCCATTTAAAAAAACCCTGGAAGTGGCAGAAGAGCTGCTGTGTGCGCTCAGCGTAAACGTTTTCAGCGGGTGAGATGCAATGCTGCCGTTCTTCAGAGCGACATCGTCACTTCATCTGCAGGCGTTGAGTCACTTTAACATCAACAGCAAATGTCAGTCAACTCATCACCGGCAGCAGCAGCAGAGTATTTTTAGGAGGATGTGTCCTCTCATGAGCCTCAGAGGGCCACTTAGCGACGGCACAGCTACACAAACGCTTAATTACACAAAGTTAACAACACACCCTCCTCTTCCTTGATGCGTGATCTTTTATTTTATTTTCGGTACTCTGGTTATAAACTTTCTATCACGCGGAAGAAAATACATGAATAGCTGCATTCTCTCTCCTGACCACCAGGGGGCGACTCCTCTGGTTGTATAGAAGTCTATGCTTCATGTGTTAAAGCTGCATTCTCTCTCCTGACCACCAGGGGGCGACTCCTCTGGTTGTATAGAAGTCTATGCTTCATGTGTTAAAGCTGCATTCTCTCTCCTGACCACCAGGGGGCGACTCCTCTGGTTGTATAGAAGTCTATGCTTCATGTGTTAAAGCTGCATTCTCTCTCCTGACCACCAGGGGGCGACTCCTCTGGTTGTATAGAAGTCTATGCTTCATG
Source organism: Clinocottus analis (assembly GCF_023055335.1). Taxonomy (NCBI): domain Eukaryota; kingdom Metazoa; phylum Chordata; class Actinopteri; order Perciformes; family Cottidae; genus Clinocottus; species Clinocottus analis. The sequence continues at coordinate 17,800,153 of NW_027175887.1, forward strand.
TGTTAAAGCTGCATTCTCTCTCCTGACCACAAGGGGGCGACTCCTCTGGTTGTATAGAAGACCCACAGTGCTCTCTTTGGGTTACAACCACAGTACTTTAAGTGAAATCCGTTGTTGTTCGGAGTCCTAAATGAGAGATTTTGTGAAACGTTATAATCGCTTAGTCATGTTGAGGATCTTACGGAATAATTCAAATATAACAATCTTTAAAAAAGAAGAAGAAAGTAAACGGTCACGTGTCTTCTCACACGGGTTAAAGTACTTTAACACTTTACATAAATTAGATCCTAACTGGCTGACGAGAGAGAAGAGTTCTAGTTTTAGTCTCGGGCTCATCAGGTATCATCAGGGAAAAGACATCGACGTCACGCTGACGCTGTGATTGATGCTTTTGTGCAAAAACACAGAATGAATAAATAATGAAAAGGTCACTCAATCAGAGTTTTGTGCGTCAAGTCGTGTTTAAATCAAACGTTCAACTTACCTTTGAGACAAAATGAAAGTTCATCAACAGCCAAAGATTCACACCGCTATGGAGCGCTAACGTCGTCCATGAAGGCAGCTGACACGTCGACACAGACTAACAGCCCTCATGCAAACCTGCACCACCAGCTGAAATATTTCAGCTATATAAATATATATATGTTGTGTGCAGTTTGGCAGCACGTGCCGGCTCTGCGGTTATCAGCCGAGGACACGCGGCGGCCGTGTGTGCTGGACTGTGAGTGACTTCTGCTATCAGGTGCGAGCAGAGAGCCGGTTCTCCGCTCTCTGGAAGCGGAACATTTTGTGGAACGTACCGTAGGAGAGGGGGATGTCCAGATCTCCCTGCCAGGACATCTGCCCCGATTCGTCTATGGAGTGCTGCGCTGTAAAAAACAACAACGACAACAACAACGAGGCCGCTTGTTTACAGCTCATTCTGGCCCCAACGTCGCGTCGGATTCATTAAAACTCTGGAAAAAGGAGGACAATGGCCGGGAAAGCTACTACTGTGCCGTGCTGCGTTCACACTGACGGGAAGTGTTACTTTGTCATTGGAAGTGTGGATTTAATCACAGATAATAAATGTGTGTGTGTGTGTGTGTGTGTGTGTGGACTTTTTGCAAGATGTCACTTCAAGCCAATTATGTGTTGTCATGTCCAACTTCCGCCGAGCTGAAACAAAAGTCGCTTTTGTTATCGGGCAGAAGGCGAGCGACAGCATGACACAGCGGCCTTGTGGGTGAAAGGATTGTTGTTCTGAACTGAAAGGGAACGGCGGCGCGTCGACAACGAGGACGGACTTTACCTTTCAGGTGGCCTCGCCCGAGCGTCACGAACCCAGAAGAGATGAAGTTGTGCATGTCCGGGCCTCCGCCGCGGAGGTTTTCTTTCCCGTAGTGACCTGGAGGGCAGAAGGCGGGCACACATTTATATTTCAGCAGGAAGTGAGGCTGAAGGTCACGTTTAGAAAGTGGTGCATTGAAATTCATCCTCAGTATAGGTGCTGCTAGAAAGAACAACCGCTGGGGCTGGTCACTGAACGACGTTAGCTAGCGAGCTAACGGCGAACAAGCTAGCAACATAAAAACATGTCGGTGCTAATTCGTCAGAAAAACCTTGAAACTCTGTTTATTCCCAGATGTTAACTACAACTCCCAAGGTGCATTTCAGCAGATCAAACACATCCAGTCACTGAGTTTAAAATTCTTTGACATTTAGCTAACGGTGAGTCAACGCTTTGTGGCGGTTGAAAAAAAAAAAATCAAAAAAAAAAGCGGTTTGACGCGCAGCTTAAAATATTTAGATTTTGGATTCTGGGTTCTGGGCGTTTTCTTCACATTAATGATGGTGTTCAGATAACGGACAAAACAGGTTTCCTCAAGAAGGAAAGTAACTGATTTGCCATCGCACGTGATGAGATAATGACCTGGAAAAGTTCAGTGTTCCCATGTGAGGTCATGTTTAGGACATCGTTTGAAGGAAAACCCGGAATGGAAACAGAGAATTGGGCTCAAACAAAAAGAGCAAACAACTCAGACAGTCAAAGATGAACTCAAGTTAAAGTCAGACAGATTATTTTTCTCTTTGATTTATCACCGATACATTCAGATGTTGATGTGACTTCTGGTTCAGAAACTTTGAGGTTATTCAACGTATCTGCGGTTTCGTTTCATTGCAGCGACCGCGTTGTGAGAAGATGGATGTTCGTGGGCGCCGTTCCGTTCGAGCGAGTCCATCGATCGTCGCCTTAATACTGACAAGTATCTCTACTCAATCCCCCAGAAATATATCTGCCATTTCATAACGGACGAGCTGTCGATGACGGGAATACTAAACAGGGCTGAAATGGCACGACTGACAAAAAAACAAACAGCAACTCTCGGGTGGATCATCAGCTCGTCAATAAAGATGCCAAAGATTCACTTCTGCACGTCTAGAACGCTGTGAGGGAACTTTACATTTAATCGAACAATAAACCTGCAAAGCTGGATGATTGGCGTTGGATACAGTTGGATTTTAGAAGGGATTTACCGACACACCTCAGGTACATACAGCCTGTTTTGGATTTCCCATGTGTTAAAAGACCACTCCGTAATGCAATTTGTGCCACGGCGCCGGTAACTCTGCTCCGCTCCGGTGCTGTAATTGAGAGTCCGGCCTGAACAGGAAGCAGCCAGACGAGCGTCTGCTAGCACACCGACAACGTTCAATTGTCCCGTCAATCACAGACAAGTCCTGAGAAGGAAATAAAAGGAGGTGGCGTGTCGACGGAAACGCCAAACAAGAACGGAAAAAAAAACCTACCGACAAAAAAAAAAAGGGTTGCTTCATCAAACCTCTCTTCCCTCCCCCCTCCCCCTTTTTCTACATTAACTGGCGAGCAGTTAAATGCCTCCTTCTCCAAAGGGAACCACTTCAAAGTCAATAACATCACTCAGACCTTTGCGCCTTCGGGAAGCCGATATCGAACGGCATTTCAAATTATCATAATGAAAAGAAACACCTGGGACCTTCAGGCCCGGCCTTCATCACACCGGCGTTCGGCACTCAAGGCCGAGACGCCGCGGCTCGTTGGTTTCTTTTCTTTCCGACCCGGAGGAAGACTATTAACTGGTTGCCGACGCGCTCCCTGCTAATGGCGGAAGAAATACAAAAACAGGAGAGGAGAAGGAACGAATGCATTTCCCTGCGTCTTGTCGTTCTTTCCTCAATGTCCGCCTCTACGCCGACGATACACCGCAGTATATATCTGTGTCGTCGCCCTGCAGGGTGAAGCGCTGATGATTCATAACCTCCATATGCTCCAAGGACGGCGCCGCGAAGCTGGAGTCAGGAGGATGGAGACGCTGAGATGTGAATCGCTCCCGTGTGGCAGCGCAAACCTATAGCCTCTTATTATCTCTGGAAATGTTCCTCAAAATTGCCTTTTTCCATCCTGCATAATGAGAACTGAGCTCACCTTTTCTGCTCAGGAATAACTGTTTTATTTAAGTTTTCATCACACATTTATGAAAGGGAAATTTATGAACCCATATATATATATATATATATATATATATATATATATATATATATATATATATATATATATATATATATAGACTTGGCATTTAGAGAAAAATGAACAACTATTGTCAGTCAGTGACTCAAGCGTGCACATTGCATGTGTTCATCGTGGGTTAATCCTGAATTACTTGAAGGTTAACTTCAGGTTTACTGACTGTGAACAAATGTTTGCGATGCATCATCTGTGCAAAAATGAGGCAACAATTTGGGGGAAGATACTTTTCCTGTTTCAATATATGTAAATGCATCCGTGCATGAAGCCACGTTCATGAATAGATGGTTTTCACAGCTTTATTGTTTTGTTTTTGAATATTTCTTCACTTTCTTTATTGTTATTTCTGTTTGCTTTCCAAAACCAAACCCTAACCCCAAAACCGACGGACCTTTCTCACTTCATCCAGACTCACTGTCATCATGAATATGAAATATCATTCCACAGTTTGTCTGGTGTCATGTTATAGTGTAATAAACCTCCAAAATGAACCCGGCTGCTGCTGCGAGTGTCCGACGGAGACGAGTCCCTTCTGTCTGCAAAGTGTGGAAGACATTTGTCGCCTATTTTTCACAGCAACCGTAGAAACTTTAGAGCAGAACAGAACAACATAAAAAAAATGAGAGAACAGAACTCTGGGAAATTGAAGTGATAATGCCCACTCAAGGGCAGACCCGGAGAAGCACCATCGACACCCGGAGACGCTCGGCGTCTCATCTCCCGATAATAACTTTACTGGAACACCAAGCGGTGGAAGTTCACGTCGTATATTGCTCATGTTTTCGATATTAAACCCAGAGATCCATTGTTGTATTGTCATCGGCTTCTCTTTATTGTTCCCCCTTCAGGTTCACGCCGTCCCATTTGGAGGAAATGCCATAAAAGTGTGGAGTAATGTGTTATTACTAAAGGCGTGCATGTATAAAAACAGTGATGAGAAGGATGTAAGAGAGGGAGCGAGCTACACATTATGTAGGACACATCAGCTGAGTGAGGCTTCTGACAGCACCAATTATTTATACTCCTTATTAATGCTGCTACACGGACAGAAAAAAAGAAAGTCTATTCAAATCCATCATTATCTTCTTCACCCATTAACTCTGAAGTGTGACCCAGGAGATGGTTTCAGACCAAAGAACCTCTGCAGCTGCTGTCTTCGCTCATAAAGACCTTCTCATAAATCAGAAGAGGATGAGAGACTCGCTCTCTCTCGGCGCCGTGGAAGAACATCATGAAAGGAGGTTTTGTGCAGAAAACACGAGTTGTTTCCAGTGCAGAGAACTCGCAAATAGATTGAACATGCATTATTGATCTGAACGTGTTGTAACCTCTTTCACTGAGCTAACCTTTGTATTTATTGAAATCCGGTGAAACCTCGAATTAACCTACAATTAACAAGTCACACTACAAAGTCAGAGTTTCATGTCTTCATCAGCAGAAAGTGTCACAGAAATGAGAAAAACTACATTTAACTTCAACACTTTCAACTGTTTTGTTAACAAAATAGTCATCTATTGTTTTAATGTGGACTGAATCTGTTTAATCTCAGGCTTTAAATCTTAAACATGTGAGTGTTGTGTGGAGTTAATAGATTATATAACGTACAGCTGCCATGTTGTGCTCATAGTGTGTCAGCTGAAAACTAAATATATTTTATATAAACAAGTACAATAAAGTAGAAAAGGTTTGCACTTAATCAAAAAAAGTGTAAATTTGTCGAATCATCTTTTTTCTTCTGCTTTACAACAAAAACTGAGCCATCATCTGCATATTGTCACTCCTTGTGATGGTTGAGTATAGAATGTTTCTGTGTGATAAAAACCTTGTTTTTTGTTTAATTATCATCAACTTTAAACCTTAACCTCGACTCTATTCTAACCTTAACCCCAAACCCAACATTTAACCCCTCCAACATCGTTTAAAGCAGTCAGAACTTGACAAAATCCTCGACCTTGTAATATACGACAATTCATAAATCCAGAGCTTTGAGGAACACACATGCAGCTTTACATTCACACTCACGGCTCTTTGACAGTCGCACTTTGTTCCTACTGGAACATGACAGAAGTACAATCTACAAAAGAGAAGCTCATCAATGAGCTAAAGATAAAGCACACCCCGAGGTAGCACTAAAAATATAATGAGCTTTGACCACTTCCACGCTGGAAAAAGAACAAAGCCGCCACCGTCTGTTTTTAAACTCGCATCACTGTCACGGATGTGTCGAGAATCTGAGTCACGTCTTCCCTGCAGGACGGACGCCATGCAGACGCCATGCAGACGCCACGCAGACGCCATGCAGACGGCACGCAGACGCCATGCAGACGCCATGCAGACGCCATGCAGACACCATTCAGACTCCTTGCAGACGCCATGCAGACGCCACGCAGACGCCACGCAGACGCCATGCAGACCTCATGCAGACGGCACGCAGACGCCATGCAGACGCCATCCAGACGCCATCCAGATGCCATGCAGACGTCTTGCAGACGCCATGCAGATGCCACGCAGACACCACGCAGACGCCATGCAGACGCCATGCAGACGCCATCCAGACGCCATCCAGATGCCATGCAGACGTCTTGCAGACGCCATGCAGACGCCACGCAGACGCCATGCAGACGCCACGCAGACGCCATAGAGACCCCACGCAGACGGCATTCAGACGCCATGCAGACGCACTCAGCGAGCGGCGGCGGCCTGCCGACGTGACGGGTTGGACACGCCAGACGTCTTTCCTGTGGCGCTACGAGGACGATAACCCGGCGGCTTTGTGACTCACAGAGATGTGTGTAACGCTCACGGCGACATCAGCAGGTCAAAGCTCGATGAACACAAATCAAAACGGCCACGTGATGAGTTTAAAACATAAAACCTGTCGATGCACTCACGGGATTTGAACATTCCAGGACGCCATATTGGAATTTCGATGAAGTTTTGCATCATTTCCGATGAGAGTTACCTCGTCGTATTTAGAAAGACGCACAATTTCCACTCGGTGTGTCCGTTTCAAATCATTAATGACCTCAACAACAAGTATGACTGCAGCTGTCGCGTATCATTTAAATGTAGAACGAGCTGTAGTGGCGCATGCAGGATCACCAAACAAAGCAATTTACTTTCTGTTCACTGCAAACAGACATGAACTTCCTGGAGTCCTGATCTTTAATCCCATAAACACTGAATATATTCAAGGCTAGATTACTATTGTATGAAAGAGTGATGGATTTATGCCAAAAGTGACCTGAACCTTCATGGAGACGCTGTGGTTTGTTGAAGATGAAGACGTTTTCTAAAATGTCCTCCCAGTTGTGCAAAGTTCAAAGTCTGAAAACATCCGATCTACTAATGAAGAGTAGAAATGCAGACGTGGTTCACATGGAGATGATGACACTCCTGCAGACATTACACAAAGAGCAGATTATTTAAAACCGGATTGGTGCCCAGGCGTGGAGTAATCTACTCGTCTTTGGTCGAAACAAGAAAACAGCGCCGCTCACGTCCTGTATCGGCTCTCTTGTGACACGTCGCCTCCACGTCGGTGGAGAGGAGGGTGGAGGATGGTGGAGGATGGTGGAGGAGGGTGGAGGAGGGTGGAGGATGGTGGAGGATGGTGGAGGAGGGTGGAGGAGGGCGACACCGGAGTGAAACACAACACTGGTGAATGTGGGACAGCGTACCGGGGCACTTAGCAAACGAGCTGATCCCCCGGAGCCGGGATCTGGAGGCCGACCGGGTGACAGTAGGAGGGCCGGCCGAATTATCTCTGGACGAGAGGAAAAAAGCTTGCGTCTCTTCGGCAGAAGACGATAATTTGCATCTCAATTTCCAGCCCGTGCTGAGTCGGCTTATGGGAGACGCAGCGTAAAGGTTTTAACTCTCTCTCTATATATATTTCCTTACGTGTTTCGTCTTTAGAAAAAAATGATTGAGGAGGGAAAAAGCTTAAGATTCAAGTTCCGTCTATTTCCGTGGATGTCAATCAAAGAATGTTGCGGCAGATTAAGGGACGCGAAAGCGAGGAAGGGTCTTTCTTTACGATGTGCTTAAGCTTCACCGTCGTAATAACACAAAGATGGATTTTTTTAATGATCTAGCAGCAGGAGGCTGCACGAGACAAATCATTTGGCCTTTCAAAGCAGAAGCTCTCACAGCGAGAGCCATCGATCGCCGTGAAAGCCGAGCGGGGGCGTCGCCTACCGTGGTTGGACGGCTTGGCGTGGACGGGCGTGTAGTGGTTCTTGGAGGTTCTGACCGGCGTGTCGTCTTTGGGCGATCCGTCGATGGCCGCGATGTTTTCGTGCTCGTACTGAGATATGGGCACCGGTCCTTGCTGCCTCAGGATGTCGGCCAGGGCTCTGCAAAGAAATCACACACATGAGAAAAGAGCAATTACCAGCTTTCTCTTTTCTTTTTTTCTCCTTCTTTGCTCCTCGTCATCCCCCTGAAGGTCTTCCTAATTTATTTAGCCACCGCTCCAATCTGAATCATAGAGGTACTGGGGGGGGGGGGGCAAAGGCAGAGAGGAAATCCTAATTACACCCACAGTCACAAGGGAGTTGGATTTTCAATAGCGCGGAACACAAGGTACAGACGAGTCCTATTATACTGGCCGGACTCGAGCTCAAGGCACATTTTATGAGGCGTTGGAAGCCAGTGTCTCTTCTTTGAAGTCGCACAATAAAAAGCAATATTTCACCAACACCATTTCCAACTTTTGGAGGCGCTGGCAGCTGGTGAGATGGAACGCCGGCTCTTTCTTTTTCCCTCCTTAAAGGAAATGAAAAGGGCAATTTAAGTGTGTCAATGTCAACCGAAAGCGACCGCGCATTCCACTTTTCCCACAACTCTGTGACTTTGGGAGAGAGAGAGAGATATATCGTATATTAATAGCATTTCGCTTCCAGGATGAGAACACTTTAGCCGTTTCTTTCTCGCAGACAGAGGCGACCTGATTTTGCGTTTGTCCCAGTTGGCGGCTGTGTGTCGTGTGCAGCCGGAGCTTCAGCAGTTTGCAGAACGGCACGAACTTTTAATGTTTTTCATGAGAAAGATAAACATGTTTGTTCTAGAAAAGACACTTTTGATTGTTTTTATGTCGCATGGAATCTGCAGCAGAATGGATCAGAAACGCTGTGGCGGTAATCCGAATGGAGCCGGATCAATACTGCATTTTGGGGGTTTTATACCAATATCAATATTTGGGAGTTCAAAACGTCTGTTAACGATAACAGCCACTTTATTTTATTTTACACACTTTAAAATAAAAGTGTGTAAAAAAACCTGTTTTTTTTTTGTGCCGAAAACACCAGTGGGCCCAAAACGGGCCCCTGGGGAACGCCACAATTTAACAGATTCACAGAGAAACAGAAGTCTGAGATAGAAAACATCAAGTTCTGTCCTCTGAGAGCTATGAACACACAGCAGTGCTGAAGCAGTACCATGAAACAGTCTCCATGCGCTCAACAAAGCAATGAAAAGACCCAAAGTTAGCAACGAGGTGACCCAGCTAACAAAGTACTGAGTGCTTCCAAAGCCAAAAGTCTCCATAAGAGCTCCATAAAGAACTCGTCAATGAGCCACAATGTTGCTTCACTTGGTTTCTTCACCACCATTTTGACCACAAAAACTCACTCGAGCACCAAATGTGGGCTAAAAACTAAACATATCAATCACATTGTAAAGACTTAGATCTCCAGTCGGAGCCTGAGGGACTCGACTGACACGTTGATGGTTTTGTTCTTTCCTTGAGATGTGAACACCTCCAGCATTACTATTTCCAGAAAAGGCCGAGCAGAGCGCTCCATCTACTCGGAGGCAGAACAGAAATGTCATCGTTCTCTCTCGTGGACGGACTACTGAAGCCCGTTGACGGTCTCGAACACGTCGCTCTGCAATCTCATGAGATTTATCGCGGTGCAGCATATTTGCTGACGCCAGTATTTCTGTGATAAAGCTCACGCGTGGGCTGATCGATCCTCAGGTCGGACTCCTCACACTTCACTTTGACCCTTTTTGCATTGAACTTCCAGTCACCTGCGGCTATTTCTGCCCATTCGGTCGTCTTCCCTTTCAGCTCGGGTCTTTTATTCCCACCACCGGGGCCGGCGTGCATTGCACCGCGCCTCGGCTCAGCCTGCAGAATGTGATCAATACCGCCCGTTCAGACCACATGGCTTTAAGCTCTCACTCTGCATTTATTGTGTTTCGTTGAAGGTCACGGGCCGAACAGCAAAGGTCTGCCAGCGGCTCAGTATTCTGCTCACAGTCCTGCTGCCTCGGTCGCAGAGGTAACAGACCGAATTGCATTACAGAAAAGCGCCCACTTTTTTTTTAGCAGCGCCAAATATATGCAGCTAATCCCGTGTTCCACCGCTTCTCTCCGGTCACGGCTGTCGTGGCGTGAACGTCTTGCTGCCAGCCTCCGAGGGTCCGTTCCAGCAGACGTCACTACGCCGCCGCCGCCGCCGCCGCGTGCCAAGCGCTCGGTGGAAATAAACAAATCATAAAACCATAAACAAAAAAAAAAAGAAGAAGATGAGGCCATTGAGCGCCGGGCAGGGCCGCTCATTGGATCCACCGCTCTCTCTCTCTCCACCCTCACGGCGCCTGCTTACGCTGGAGTGGCGGCATTAAGCAGATCCACTCGACAGCGAGGACGGAAGCGCCGCGAGGAGACGCAGACTCCCACCATCGCCATCACTACTCCGAGCAGAGAGGAGGGGAGAGGGGTGGAAGGGAGGGGGGGTGGAGGAGGGTGGAGGGGGGGGGGGGGGCGCGCCATGAGCTTTGTTGTTCTTTTCCTTGTTGTTTGAAATGAAACGCTGTATCCTAAAGTCTCACGAGTCCATCTGGATATTAGAAAGCTGACTGTGCCAACTTTTTTTTGAAAAGACACTTACAGCAATCACTGGAGCTTGACTTTAATCTATAACAGAGCTCCTTTGTGTTGTTGTCAGAGAGAACTTTTCCTGTTTGTATGTCAATAAGAAGTTCTCACTTTGTGTTCCTTCAGAACGCTGACTCATCCTCTTTGACCTTCTTCTGAGCAGCGGGAGCCAAAGTTTCACCAGCGAGCGATAACAATGGTCAACTGTCTACACAATGTGACTCTGATCGGTGTCATGTGACTCTGCTCGGTGTCATGTGACTCTGATCGGTGTCATGTGACTCTGATCGGTGTCATGTGACTCTGCTTGGTGTCATGTGACTCTGCTTGGTGTCATGTGACTCTACTTTGGCGTCATGTGACTCTACTTGGTGTTATGTGACTCTGCTTGGCGTCATGTGACTCTGCTTTGGTGTCATGTGACTCTGCTCGGTGTCATGTGACTCTGCTCGGTGTCATGTGACTCTACTTTGGTGTCATGTGACTCTGCTTGGTGTCATGTGACTCTACTTGGTGTCATGTGACTCTGCTTGGTGTCATGTGACTCTACTTGGTGTCATGTGACTCTGCTTGGTGTCATGTGACTCTGCTTGGTGTCATGTGACTCTACTTGGTGTCATGTGACTCTGCTTGGTGTCATGTGACTCTGCTTTGGTGTCATGTGACTCTGCTTGGTGTCATGTGACTGATCGGTGTCATGTGACTCTACTTGGTGTCATGTGACTCTGCTTGGTGTCATGTGACTCTGCTTGGTGTCATGTGACTCTGCTTGGCGTCATGTGACTTGAGGGACTCTTCAGAATAAGAACTGAGTGCTTTTCATTCTCATTGAGTGGGTGGAAAACATGCAATTTTAGTCAGATGCAAACCCCAATTAAAACCCCATTTCTACTCCTTTTTTCATCTTAAATAGATTTTCTACGCCTGATGTCAGTGTGGCTGCAGCGTATCCCAGCATGCATCACATACAATACAGCCTGGGCGCGTGTATAAAGCAGTGAACGCCATCGAGAGGCAGCTGGATGTCTTTGAACTGTGGGTTTAAAAACCTCACAATCCACCAACACGACTCTGTGGCCGACGCTGAGCTGCGAACAATCATTCTTTTGTATTTTCTTCATCGGCTGGGAGAGCTTTCCCTCAACGGACAGCGACGCAGCGCCGGTGGCTCGTGAGCCGTCTGGCAACACAAACGCATTCGGCTCCCGACACAGAAAGATGAGCGCACGCGTCAGGGCTTCATGTCGGAGAGGACGATCAGGTGGCAGGATGACGGCTGATCAATTAACCCCTGAATCCTCTCGGCTGCAGTCACAGGACTCACCCCTCCTGAAGGCCCTGGACGCACACAATGCTGCTTTAAAGTGGGCGGGGCTCGGCGGGACAGAAAGGATGATGTCACACGCGTCCGCGCACCAATCAGAATGGGTTCACGGGTTGTTTGCTCACGTTGGTGTCGGTCAAACCGACAGCCAGAAGGTCCGAAAAGACTCTTTGATCGTCACAAATATTTCACGCCGACAAGAAAATGAACGCGAGGGAACGATGAGCGACGTCTGCTTCAGCTGACTGAAGCTCAGGAGGCTCTCAGATGGAAAAAACAACCCATGACTTCATCATTTCAGTCGTTTCATGAGGGAAACAAAGTGAATCTATTGAGACTTCATTAAAAACCCACAAGGCTCTCTGGGAGGTTAAATAAATATCATATAAAAGTGTTTATACATATATTTATAGCTACAGGTTGAGATGTTTGAAAGCGCTCATGGAGCCGTTCGGGGCCTCGGGGACTGGAGGAGAACCGGCTCCCATCAGGATGAACCCCGTCTTAATGGTTTCCAGTGACATTCACCGTGGGGCCCCTGGGGTCCAGCGGACCGACGCCAGCCGCTCGCTCGTCTCCAGAGAGCGACGCGGAGCGGCATGTGTAGCGCAGGGAAGTACACAATCTTGACATTTTTATTCTTTCGCGCCATGAGGAAGCTCCGGGGAGGCGTGTAGCGTGTAGCGTGTAGCGTGTTAAAGGTCACGGGTTTGTTTGAACACATGGAGGCTGCGCGGTAAAGAGCCAGTAGAGTCGGTCGAGATTTGATATTTTATACTTTACGCGTTCGACACGATGCTCCGAAAAGAGCCGACCGGTGGATACCTGTGAACCTTGTACCGTCTGCTTCAGGGAAAACTGGAGATCACTTCCACGTGACTCTTAAAGGGACAGGACACCCCTGTTCTTACCTGAAGTGATGTCATCAGTCTATGTGTTGGCGTGAGCAGATAACTGCCCCTCTGTGCCTTAACACTCGGCTTGTAAGTAGGTTTGATAAAAATATCTGTTTCCAGAAGCCATGACCTCGTTACCGGAGATAATCCAGACATTTTATGAGAGGAAGTAATCTCTATCACGGGGTGAACTGTCCCTTTAATGATTAAAAACACTCAACTTCACTCAGTCAAAGACAAACTTTGCACAGATACTCTGAACATAGATGTTATGTGTTAAATATTATATAGCAAATATAGTTAAGAAAAGAAAATACAACTTTTATATGTTAATTTTGCAAAATGTATTGATTTTTTTCCTTTTTTGTGCATTATCATAAACCAATACCCCAGTAACACATGTATGAACTTATCAGCTATGTTCCCAAGAGGTTTCTTCATATTTTAGCTTTTTAACTTATTCAAATATCCCTCATGGTTGAGGAGATAATCTGAATCTAATCCGGGTTTATGAAGCAGGCGTATTATTCTGGTTTTCTGAAACAGGGCTCCGCGAGGCTAACTCTGACACACACACACACACACACACACACACACGCACACACACACACACACACGCACACACACACGTTCCTCACCTGTGCACGTTCATCTCCTGCGGCGGCTTGGTCGCTTTGTCGTAAGCGACTTTCACAGAAATCCCGATGGCGATGACGAGCGCCACGACCCCGCAGCTGATGTACACGGTGGCGTTGGTCTGGTCCAGCTCCGGGTCGTACGTGTCCCCGGTGGGCGCCGGCGACGGCGGCTGCGTCTTGATCCAGTCCGGCGTGTTGTAGTTGGTGCAGCCGCGCTGCTCCAGCCGCTTCCCCCGGTCCGCGCAGCAGAAGCGCAGGAAGCAGCTGCCGCAGCAGAAGCGGTGGTCCGTGTTGTTGCAGCTGAACTCTTTGTCGTACTGGCCGCTCACGTCGTAGTAGCCCAGGCACGTGTCGTGCTGGTGGACCGCGGGGGCCGGCAGCTGGGTGATCTTCCCCGGGACGGCGGCGGCGGCCGGCGGGTCCGCGGTGCTGCTGCTGCCGTTGACCTCCTTCAGCTTCGGGTTCCTGCGCGGCGGGTTCCGGCTCTTCTTGGTGCTGTTGGCGGCGGCGCACAGGACGTTCAGCGGGTCGAAGTACATGAAGAGAAGCAGAAGGTGCTTTATCCCCATCATTTGAGGACGCGCTGCTTCTGTTGGTTCCTTTTCTCTCTTCCGGTCTGACTTGTTCCCCCTCTCTCTTTCTCTCTCTCTCTCTTCCACTTCTTCACCGCGTGGAGCTCCGTGCGGGGTTCCTCATGGCAGGTGAAGGCTCCTCCTGTGCGCGCGCCGGGCTCTCACTGGCGGACTGTGGCAGGCAGGTGTGGCGCTCCGCGGACACGCGACGCATCTTCCGACTGTGGCTTTTTTCTTCTTCTCAGAAAAAGTTCTGCTTTTCGACCCAACTGATGTCCTCTTTAGTGCCGAGTGCAGACACGCGGCGTCCTCCAGGGAGGTGCTGGAGCTGTGAGGAGGAGCACAGCGAGTTAGCGGGTCTGTGGCTGCGCGTCAGTATCCACGAGAAACCCGAAGCATGAGGACTGAAGCGGCTCTGGAGCTCTGCGAGGACCCGAGGAGAGCTCCAGCACCGCGGACAGCGCCCTGCTGCACCTGGTCCTGCTGCACCTGGTCCTGCTGCACCTGGTTCTGCTGCACCTGGTCCTGCTGCACCTGGTTCTGCTGCACATTCACTTTACACTTCACTTAAACACGAACACGGGATCTTTCACTCCAGAAGTGACACAACGCGAGTTCCTGAGAGGAATGAACGAGGTTTTTTTTTTGTTTTTTTTGGCTTCGTTCGCTTCTGTTTTAAGTTTCTTTCATCTGACTTGTGGAAACGGAGCATTCACTTTCCTCTGAGAATGAATGAACACGGATTTAAAAATGAATAAAGAGACAGAGAGAAGAGGAGGAGAAGGAGGAAGAGGAGGAGGAGGAGGACTTACCGGGGAAACGGTGGCCGGTGACGAGGTCTCTCTCTCTGCCACTGAATCAAAGAGCCAGAGAGACAAGACCGAGACCTCGCTCTCCTCTCAGGCCCGCCTCCCTCTCTCTCTCTCTCTCTCTCTCTCTCTCTCTCTCTCTCTCTCTCTCTCTCTCTTCTCCCTCTGCTTGAGTCTTATGCCTCCAGGCTTCACTCGATAAGAGGAGGAGGAAGATGATGAGGAGGAGAAGGAGGAAGAGGAGAAGGAGGAGGAGGAAGATAAGAGTGCAGAAGTTGTCTGTTGGTGCTGTTGGTGTACATTCATGCATCAGTGCGCACACAAGCTGCATCCACTCACAAGTCACCAGTCACGTCCTGTGTGTGTGTGTGTGTGTGTGTGTGTGTGTGTGTGTGTGTGTGTGTGTGTGTGTGTGTGTGTGTTCAGGGAGATGTGAAAACCTGCCCGAGCTGGTTTACTTTATTATAAATGAAATGCCACCGAGAGCCGAGGAGGAGGAACAACGTGCTGTTATTCTGACTTCTGAAGTGAAATGTGTTATTACTGGATGAAACGAGATGTGTGTGTGTGTGTGTGTGTGTGTGTGTGTGTGTGTGTGTGTGTGTGTGTGTGTGTGTGTGTGTGTGTACACAACATGCAGAACATAATTGTTGCAGTAAATAACTGTTCAGTCTATTTAAAGAGCGCAATGCTGCAGACTGCAGATACAGACTGTTAGCAGTTAGCGGTTAACTGCTAAAATCCTAATTTTACAGAAAATAACTGTAGATACTTTTTTTCCAATTATATAAAAAACTAAATTCACAACCTAACTGTTATTTTTTTAGCATAATACTTACATTAACATTTCATTTTTTTAAATAGAAAAGAATAAAAACAGTAAAATGTTTCTCTGCAGAACTTTGAGTGATGACTTTGTTGAAGCTGTTTGTAATAATTCAGGAAACATCTGCACAATAACAACAACACTGCAAAACCTTTAATGAACATTTCCGTTAGTTTATGGTTCTCGTCCTTTATTTTAAAGTTTTATCTGGCGGCTGCTCCTTCCAGTCAAACGACCTTTCTTTTAATCGTTTTTATCTTTTGGAGCTCAGTCCAGAGGCCGAGCGCTGATTGGCCGAAAGAAAAAAGAAGTGACATCACCGCTTGACACCTGAACACACTGAAGCAGGAACAGTCTGCCCTCCGGTGCTTTTACAGGCGTTAAAAACATCTTTCTCTCAACTCCCCACTGCGTGAAACTATGAAATATATTCAGTTTTATCTGCTTTCAGCCCGTGATGTTTACACAAAGCCAAAGACTCAAACGGAGACTTCATGTTTCTTTCACGGCTGCTTCTTTCCGGCGTGTTCGACACGCCTCGTGCGTCGTCTCAGACACAGAAAATGAGCCTGACATTTTTTCTTATCTGCACCATAATTCAGAAGGATGTCAGGATTCAGAGCACACCTTTTATTCTGGCTTTTTTCCTTCTCCCCTCCAGCAGGTTGTCTGCAGAGGAGTATCCTGCTGCTTCAAAGATAAATATTAAACCTGATGGCAAACACCGTGTTTGATTCCCTTTAACAACCACCTGTTATCCGGAGAGGAAGCTCCACGCCTCCAGATGGAGCGGCTTCATTTGCTAACGAGGTGCGTTCAAGAGCTCGAATAAAAGACGACGGTTCTGCTTTTTTTTATATCAGCGATGACGGGCGACGATGAGGACGGTGATGATGATGATGATGATGGCGACAGTCGAGACGATAGAGGTGCAACAAAAATGAATCATGTGGATGATGAATAAATTAGAAAAGAAGAAAAGGACAAAAACACATTTCAGCTCCTCTGGTCCCTGAAACCATTAAAACAATCCATAAAATACCATATTTTATACGCATTGTTTTGTGTTAAAGAGTCACCTTCTCAAAGCGTCTCTGCACGTCTAATACTGGAGACACAATACTGGAGTTCTGGTTGTTTGGGACTTTGACCCAGGAGACCGGCCCTCGTGTCCCATGTGGGACCAACATGAGTGCAACATGGAGTCTGAAGCAAAGCGTGTCCGGTTACATGTTGTTTCAGTTTCTCCTGCCACTCGGTCGCTCTTCATTATTTAGGAGGATTCAAAAGTCATTTGAAATAATTCAAACTTTTACTTCTAGTCTTTTTCTCAGCGCTGCTAATTCAACACCAACGACTGGAGAGGAAGTGGACTTTAATGTCCTCCAGGAAAAACTTTCCAAAAAAATTACAAATTTTACGGAGTCCATGAATTTGATTAATTTTACAAATTTAGCAAATTTTATGAATTTCACAAATTTCCACAAATTTCACGAATTTTCATGATTTTTTTTTACAAATTTCTTGAATTTTCACAATTTTTTTACAAATTTCCCAAATTTTTACAAATTTCCTAATTTTTCACAATTTTCAGCAAATTTCATGATTTTTCACAAATTTCACAAATTTTTACAAATTTCACGAATTTTCACATTTTGAAAATTTTTACGATTTTTTTTTTTTTTTTTTTTACAAATTTTAATATTTTTTTTTTTTTTACGATTTAATGAATTTTATAAATTTTATGACTTTTATGAATGTGCTATTTTACAAAATGTTGACCCCATCTCCCCCCCCCCCCCCAATCCCTCTCCATGATAGATTGATAGATAATTACTTTATTGATCCCCAAAGGGAAATTCAAGGTCCAAGTAGCTTGACACATCACACAACACAATATACACACACACTATTACACAATGATGGCCAGCTTCCTGCTTCTCTCTCCATAATAAGCGTAATTGTCAAAAGTAGTATTTCGTCACATTTTAACGACGCACTGGCCCGGCCTCTTAGAAGTAAAGTGAGATCAGCTGCTCGCCGCCCGCTGACAGCGCTGTACAGATAATATGACAAGCAGACAAGGAGAGAAAGAGAAAGGCCGGCGACGCCTTCCTTGATGAATGTCTTTCCACGCCTGACGCTCTGGAAGTCAGCGTTTGCAAATTGGCCCTCGGTTCCTCTCGCCAGTCAAAGCGACACGTCGGCCGGCGCGTCGAGCACAAAGCGGAAGAGCGATGGTCCGTTAGCGCTTAGCGGCGCCGAGCGCGCGCAGACAGCCGGCCTCAGCAAAAAGCCGCTGACAGGTGACGACGGAGTCGACGGAATAATGAGACGGGGGAATGAAATAATGAACCACGCCGAGCGGAGGCGGGTTTTCGGCGCGCAACAATAACACGGGGAAAAGTAATGCGGCGCTTTGCGCGCGCTGCGGGAAGCGCTCCCAAGCACTCGCCTGGTAATTGTCAGGTTGATTAGCAACGTGGGTCTTTGCCCCACATTCTCTCTCTCCAGCATCTCGCTGGTCCACATTTCGTCGTTTCAATCAGGGATGTTTTTATGTGGGTCTGGATCGGGCTGAGCTCAGAGCTCCAACCAAAATGTCTGCCCCAGTTCCGGCGCAGAGGGGAATAGCTCTCCTCTGACACCGGCCCGGTCGCAGGGTCCGCTCCGGCGCCTCTGTTAATGAGCCAGGCGCTCGCGCTGCAAGAAGAGCTGCACACTCACATGCGACGGAGGAGCTGGAGTCCCTGAAGTGGCCACGCCGCTCATGTCGACCCTGACGATGCATTCAGGGCCCCGTTGACTTCCAATGGGAACATTTAAATCTTGACGTGAAGACAAAGTGATGTGAAGCACACTGTGATGTTGAAAGTGTGAGCGGATGAAGAGGATGTGCAGTGAGGAAGATGAACGGCATGCAGCCCAAAAGTGTAAATAACTCAGTTAATATAACAACTCTTGAATAAACTGTATTTATTCCACTTTGTTTTTCGTAATATCACTTTTTAATCCACACAATCACACGCTGCGTCCTGGTTTTCCACATAATTGGGTTACTTTTTATTCAAGTAAAGATGCGACGATGGACTGTTTGTAATCATTTAAGGTACTTTTTCTTTTTTTAAAGCTTTTTCAATTATGAAAAAGTTTCCCGAGGTCACAATTAATCGGTCATCTCAAAACCAAACGTAAGTTTAGTTTCTGACAACAAAGTTGAAGCTTTTTCTTCCCAAAACAACTTATTATTTGGTCTCATGTGTGTCATATTGTACATATAACAAGAAAATAACCATTGACAGGAAAAGGATATAGCAGTCCTCACATTATGAAATGAGAGATAACTGTATTTTAGAGATATCGTCTCCTCATTGATCACTTGACTGCTGCCTCCCGTCAGCTGAAGGAGATCGTTTCTCCAGAGGGATAAATATTTGCTTCAGAAGCAGCAGATGGGCAGCCAGCACTTAAAGTAGTAGTGAACTGAAATTAAATGATGATTAAACGCTTCACGCACATTAGATTTTTTTTGGCTGATATGGAAGACAGAGTTTTGATGATTTTCCAAAACTCCAAAGAGTTATTTTGCAAACATCTGATTTGACTTTTCTAATGAGTCCCAGGCAGTTATTTTGCTGATGGCTGAAATTCTGCCAGTCAGTCAGATTATTGATGGTTTTGGATTCCTCCCAAGATGCATCACTTCTAATAAGAGCTTTCGAAATGTTTGGGAGAACCGGATAAGAAGACGTTTTACTCAAATTACGTCAAAATTATTTTAAAATGAGCTATTTCAAGGTCAAAGTGATGCAAATCATTAAAACAATGTCAGTCTGGTGTTTTCTAACACATCTTATTAGCATTAACTGCACTAGTGCTGCGCTGATGTGGACTGTCCGTTCATATCAATGTCTATTGGGGTCAACTTCAAGTTTTTGAGAGCTGTTTTAAATAAAAATCAGCCAGAAGAAGTGAAGCTTCTCCACTTCTCAAGACACTTCCATGAAGCACAGGGCCAAAGGATTGCAGCTTGTAGAAGGTCAAGCTAAGCTAATGTTCAGTTCAGTGTGCTTTAAACATTCTACCCACTGGCCTCGCTAGTTAGCCGGCTAACGGTAGGTAGCGTTGTTAAGCTAACAGATTAAAAGTTAAAGTTTACTTCCCGTGTTTGTGTGCTGTGTTTATTTACAGTTTGTTCATTCAGTGGATGTTTAGCATTGTGGGTAATAAGAGCTAACGAGCTAAATTTTGTAGCAGTTGTTGCACATGCTATCTCATACGGAGCGTGTGATTGGCTGAGAGGTAGGAGGGCGGGTCCAACTTGAAGAGTGAGTAAAACTTGACATAAAACATGACATTATGAAATTATTTCAAATGAAAAGTATAAAAAATAAATAAAACTTGACATGACTTTCAAATATTTCTTAAATTTCACACAACTTATTATTTGCATTATATTTATTTTCTACAGTAAAAATGGCCTGTGAACACATTTCAGTGATGGATTCTTCCATGAAATATTCAAGAGTTACAACATCTTTTTATTCAGTGGCGTTAGAGCAAAAAAAAGGTTTTGATTGACAAATTTTACTTGCAAAATGTTATTTATTAATTACAAGACTCTCTTGAGGCAGAACTAAATATTTCAGTGAGTAGATGAAATGTAAAGTGATAACAGGGCGCCAGTGCACTCTGACTGCGCTTGTTCAACTCTCCCAGCTCACCTGTCACCACAGATCCATTCCCATGTGGAGGAGATGATGGCTGATGAATTATTTAGCAAATGTTATGGAAATGAGGAAAATCACAGATTTGTTGCCTCTTTTTTTTCACGGAGAGTGATCTTCACACCCGAGAGGAATATGTGAGTTTGAGGAAACTAATGGTGAAGTTTTCTAGTATCGATGCATAAATACACACATTCGTGCTGCATCAACATGAAAATGAAGCATGTGCTGTTTTTACTACAGTACACAAATATACATTTTCTTTCTTTTGATCTCCACCCAAAGCTCATGACCACATGTGAGGGCTGGAACATATGACGACGGGTAAAGAGCTTCACAGTCCAGTGCACAAAACACTGCTGACAATACTCCTGTTGTTGTTGTTGTTGTTGTTGTTGTTTACCTGTTCTTCTCATGATCCATCTTCACCTTTTACATCGTAAAATTAAAAAAGAATGTATGCGCTTGGCTTTCAGTTTACCTCCAATGTAAAACCCATCCGGGTCGTTTCAAACAAACACAGGACTTTCACCCGGGTGACGGCTGCGTTTGTCCAAGTCAACGTTAGCTCAACGTTAGCTCATTAAACCTCCTTCGCGAAAAAAAGGGAATTTGTTTTACGTTGAGAACAAACCTACTTTTCTGTAACTTTGTGTGAACAACCGATCAGTGTCTTCAGGGAGGAACTGGCTGACAATTTTACAAATTTCATGATTTTAACAAATTTCACAAATTTTACGTTTGTTTTTATGTTTCACAAATTTTGTTTTTTCTCAACTTTTTTTTTTTTTAACTTTTTGAATTTTTTTTTGATTTTTTGGGATTTCATAAATTTTAGGAACTTCATCAATTTCATTAATTTCTTACAAATTTTCGGAATTTTACAAATTTTCGGAATTTTTACAAATTTTAGGAATTTTACAAATTTTAGGAATTTTATAAATTTTAGGAATTTTGATCATTGCAATGACTTTGGGCCCAAAGGACACATTACAATGTTGGAAGGCCACAAAGCTGAAAAGATACAGGTTCACATGTGTTTTTACCTCCGTATTGTGCAATGCATTGTGGGTTATTTTTCTAAATGACACATGCTCAGTCTTTGTTAGTTTGTTCCCGGTTTAGTTTCACAGAACTTGTAATAATTCTTGCAATGTTCGGGTTAATAGTTTTCTTTCATGATGTGGACAAACTTCAATTAAAGGGATGAAATATAAAAACTTTATGTTATAATAAACATCTTAAAGATGATCAGTGTGAAGGGATCAGAGCCCTCAGACCAGAAGAGGAACAACACTTCACTCGTCTTTACAACAAAGAGACACGCCTCACTGCTCTCTGGTTATGAAATACATTCATAATTTGGACCTCAGTGACCGGATCAGTCGCACCTTAAAGAACGAATACGTGATGAGTTCCAAAAGGAGGACCGAGGGAAAGTAAAACATCTGTTTGTTCAAACGTCTGTTTCTGAGGAAAAGAGGAAGAGGAAGAGGAGGAGAGAAGAATGGAGGAGAGAGTCCTCTCAGAGGAGATCAATGATCGCAAAGTAAATATTAAAACAGAAGCCCAGGTGTGTGTGTGTGTGTGTGTGTGTGTGTACTGGCATTATGGTACGAGTGTGCAAGAACTTCAAAATAAGAGCAAACTTCCGGTGAAGGCAAACTGTTTTACAAGAACATTTTGTGTTTCTGTTGTGTGAACACTTTTATAATACTAATACTGACAACATGCCACCTTGAAAGGTACCTCTCCCAATATCAGGACGTTTCGATTTTGACTTTCAAAATAAAAGCCCTACAAAATGACATTCATGAGCCAATGTGTCTCTAATTTCTGGTTAGATGTGGAAGGAAATGAGCCACAAACCAGTTTCACTCCAGATTCACAGGAGACCAGCTCAAGATGTCCATCAGAGACAATCAAAACATTCTGAGGTTGAATTTCAAAATAAAAGCCCTTCAAAAATTTTCTTTGTGGTCTAACTTCAAATCAGTTCACGAGACGAGTTACTGAGCGACATCTGGAGGTCTGCTGCTCCTCTGAAGGGGATTTAGTTTGTAACTATGGAACAGCTCATTC
This sequence comes from Clinocottus analis, assembly GCF_023055335.1. Taxonomy (NCBI): domain Eukaryota; kingdom Metazoa; phylum Chordata; class Actinopteri; order Perciformes; family Cottidae; genus Clinocottus; species Clinocottus analis. The sequence goes on from NW_027175887.1 coordinate 17,822,460, forward strand.
ATCTGAACATAGACACATGAATGTGACTCTCAAGCTCTTATTTTGAAATTCAAAATCAGAATGTCCGGATGTTGGAGAGATACCTTCCAAGGTGGCATGCTGTCAGTATTAGTATTACATAAGTATTCACACAATAAAATGATTTTAGAATACAGTTTGCATTCACCGGAAGTTTGCTCTTATTTTGAAGTTCCCACTCGCCTCGTGCAGACGCTTCACCGTGTTTCAGTGAAGCGGGAGGCCGAACATCTCAGAGCGCGTTTCATCACTTGGCCACACTAATGATGTCGGGGAAGAGACTCGATTACAGGGAGCGAACTGCAGAAAACAGAACATTTGTCTTGTTTAGCTTTGAGATTGTGGCGCTAAACAAATCTCACCCCCTGCAACACAACACCAGTACAACACAAGTACAACATTACACAACTACAACATTACACAACGGGGAGAATGTTGGAGTCAGAGAGCAGCGATTGCTCTTTTCTTCTTCTCCTCCTTCTGCCGGGTCTTTCTTAATGGCGCCTTTCATGCTAAGTGGTTAGCGGCGGCGGCGGCGGCGGCGGCGGCGGCGGCGGCGTGAGCAGCTGCTGGAGGAGAAAACCTCGTCGTGAGGACGCACAGCGACGCCCTGACGGTGGCAGCCAGAGGTCACGCCATGCGGCCAATCAGCGCTTCGTTTGTTCTCCTCCAGTGTGTCGCGACCGCCGCGCGCCGCGAGCGCTAATCCTGAGTGACAACCCTGGACATCGTTCCGGGGGTCTTCACGCGGTCGACACGCCGGCATGCGACGCCGGTATTTCTGTCCAGCCGACCCGACGGCGTCCGGGAGAAGATTACTGATGAGTGTCAGTCCACCGTGTTGTTGTTGTTGTTGTTGTTGTTGTTGTTGTTGTTGTTGGCAGGTAGAACGCTCCAGTAAACACAGCAGCCTGAGATAGAGTCCATAGTGACAGAGGCCCTCTGCAGTGTGTGTGTGTGTGTCAGTGTGAGTGTGTGTGAGTGTGCGAGTGTGTGTGGATGTGTGTGTGAGTGAGTGTGAGTGTGTGTGTATGTCTTAGTGTGTGTGTGTGTGTGTGTCATCGTGTGTGTGTCTTAGTGTATGTGTGTGTATAAGTGTGTGTGCGTTGGTGCGGCCGGATTATGAGGACCTTAAACCTGAATACATGCCGACTCTGTGAGGACACGCTGCACACACACACACACACTCACACATACACACACACACACACACACACACACACACACACACACACACACACACACACACACACACAACTAAGCACCCCTCGCTTTTTCACCGACAGTCCCGTTATCACAAACAACCTGAATACACGTGTGTGTCGTCCTGATCCTCGTCTGTTATAACGCAGTGTGTGTGTGTGTGTGTATGTGTGTGTGTGTGTGTGTGTGTGTGTGTGTGTGTGTGTGTGTGTGTGTGTGTGTGTGTCTTCCTCTAATCTGTTCTCCCATATCGAGGGTCTGAACCTAAAACACAGAAAACAGCAAAACAAAATAAATGAATCTTCCCCTCCAGCGAGAGGACGCTTGTTAAATTGCTGCTGCATACTAACAGCTTCCTCTGAATCAATTACCATTTGGAAATAAATGTCACAGCTTTGGGAAACTGTCACCGGGCCGAGAGGAAGCCGCTTCATTCAGGATGGATGCTGAAGGGTTCGTCAACACGTTCCTGCCGTTAAACAAGAAAGATCTCCAATCAAAACATCATCCTTCACCTGGACGTGCAGGAGGAACCAGGACGAGCGGCCTCGGCCCTCGTCAGATGTTGAGGTGTTGAGGTGTTGAGGTGTTGAGGTGTGCAGCGACACACCTCAACACCATTATGAAGAGCAAAGACAGTGAAGATCCTCTGGACGAGCTTCTGGCAGCGTGAGCGCTGAAACAGTGTCAGTCCAGAGGAAGTGTCCTCTCCACGAGCAGCAGCCACGCGCAGAAAGCAATAAGGCCGAGTGATTGAAATGTCAATATAGCATTTACTTTTAATAACCTGGAGGCAATAAGGACTTGACGTGTATTATGAGGAGAGAGATCTCTTAAGCTGTCCTCCTCCTCCTCCTCTTCCTCTTCGTGGTGACGAGAGAAGAAGAAGAAGAAGAAGAAGAAGAAGAGCAGCTTGCTGTTCTCTGCTTCGTTAACTCAGTTATAAACTCGCCCTGCAGAGCTTCTCCTCTCTCACCAGTTATTGTTTTTAAACCGAATTTCCACTTGTCCGTGTTTACACACAAGAAGATTACATCTAATTGGCTTACTGTATATATATATATATATATATATATATATATATATATATATATATATATATATATATATATATATATATAGTACAAATATTGAATTGTGCATATTGCAGGGCGCTGGGTCCGGCAGCGTGAACACACACCAGCGGAATGAAAAAGAAGGAGGGATGAAAGGCGGAGGAGGAGAGCGTGAAGCTCTTTCTTCATCACGTGGCGTCGGTCTGCTCCGCAGCATCAGGACCGATCCGGTGGCATCTCGCTGCTCACGGAGGAGGAAGTCCAGGACCGAGCACCCGGCTGGCTGGAGACGCCCCGCCAGTCGGCCTCCATCCCTCCATCCCTCCATCCCTTCATCCCTCCATCCCTTCATCCCTCCATCACTTCATCCCTCCATCCCTCCATCCCTCCATGTAGTCACTGCGCTGCCTTCAGGGACCCTCTCATCAGACCAGTTGGACCTGGAGGCCTCGTCTCTCTGGCTCCGGTCCAGCCTCCAGAGAACAACCTTGAGCACTTTCATTATTTTTTTTGCATTTCATTTTCTTTGATTTCCTCCGTAACCTTTATTTAACGAGCGGGAGGTCAGTTCAGAGCAGATTGTTTCTGACTCGGACAGAGATAAAGGCCTCTTAGGGGCCTTCAAAGCAACCCGGGGTTAAAACACAACAACACACGCACGAGATTTATGCCAACCAGATTATGAACCTTTTGGAAACTGTGCGCAAAAATCCTCCCAGCATGCCCCATTCAGACAAACTTTTGACATAAAATACGTAATATTTTTCCATTTTTTAACCGAATGACACAGTTTCTTGACTGAAACTTCTTCCTAACAGGACAAGACTTTGTTTTATTGTGATTTTTGTTGCAGGTTCTGATTCTTTAGGTCCTAATCTTTCCATAAAGGTGTCTTATTGACGCTCCAGGAGGCATTTTTGGGGAATTTTGCTCATATCATGCTGGATGTTCATAGTTACCATTAAAGTATCTTTTAAAAGTGATTTTTTTTTGCAGATATACATTTTTTTCCCAAGACTTTGCTGAACAAATACATACAATAAACACAAGTATTGGATTGAATTTGGGGTTCCTACAATGACTCAAACAGGGAAAAGGTCTGGAGGCAACGGGTTGATTGATATTAATTTAGCAGAGGAATATATCAGCGTGTTTTGCTTCTACGTAAACATTTCAGTCTGTTTTGTTGCATATTGTATAGAATATTGTGTTATGATTGACTGAATAAAACAAACAAACAAACTAGACTGTCTGCAGCGCCTCGTTTTAGCGCCTGTCTCTTTAAGAGACCCCGCCCCCTCCCCAAATAGCTCCACTCTGATTGGCTTGCGTGTTCCGTGACAGGCGTGTTTCCATGCTGGGAGGTGAACTCTGACTCCTCGTGCGCTAACCTACATTCATAAGTCGTAGAACAGACACTTCTGCATGTTCACCACTTGGAGAAAAGCTTCTGCAGCGCATTCAGACTCCAGCAGCCGTCGTGGTGAAGCTGCAATAACCTTCAGGATGTTCGGGGCGATTACGGCGGCGCCGGCATCGCGGCCGTAATCCCGGGAAGAGAACTTCCTCCTGGGTGTTTCTGCTGCGAGGCAATAACAAAACTCATAATCAATACAGGTGGACTTTATTCTGCCTGTCTGGGGCTTAAAGAAGAAAACATGTGTGCATCTGCAAAGATATGACGAATAAATCTCCCTCATATATAAAAATATATATATATCTGTCTTGCTTTCAAACGTGACATATTCATGCTGAGGGACTGCGTGCCTCTTATGTTCCTGTCCGTCACGCCATCGCTCGGATTTCACGTCATTTCATTGGAGGGCGGGCCTTCGTCTGCAGAGTGACAGGCGCCTCGTCAAAGGCAACGACAGCGCAGTGACCTTTTACATGGACGTGTTGAATAAAACAATATCTCTGTGGACGTCCCGTCTGCTCGTCGCATCGATCCGACCCCGCGATGCCGAGCTCCTCCTCGCCGCTTTATGAACTCGACCCGCCGTGTTTAAATACTCGAGGTGGCGCCCGGCTGATAGCCATCGTAATCCTCCACTATCACGCCATCTGAATCAATTCCTTTTTTTAATTCTTTCTTTAACGCCGCGGGGCTCTTCATGCTCCCGGCGTTTCGCTCTCTCACTTCCTCTCCAAGGCGCTTCGCGTCACTAATTTTTGATCTGCAGTGTCTCTGAAAATCGCCGTGAAATTGCATTTTATTAACTCCGTTTTACTCGCGGCTTCATCCAGTCAACCTGCAGCGTAACATTCAATCTGCTCTGAGAGGAGTCACGAGAGGCACCGAGTCTCTGCTTTCATTAGCGATCTGAAGCTTTACAACCGGAATTAAAGGTCGACTGCATCGGCGTTCCTTTCTGGGCTTTTCAAATGGAAACACTCAGCTAATCAATATAATTATTAATAATTATAGCACGAGTCTGCGTTAGCGGTGTTTGGAAATGACTGAAAGGTTTAGTTCAGATGTCTCGTCGGGAGTTTTGTGTGTCGGCTCTGAGAAGTAAAAGATGGAACAAGTAGTTTTTTGTCGATGGCGTCTGGAGGCTGTGAGGAAACGACGTTTTCACTCACGAGTCTTCAAACATCAGGACAACGTCGTGAACTCAAACCAAACTGGCCAGTTATTTTATTTTTATTATTTCTTATTATGAAAATAAGAAATAGTATTTTGATGTTTAACAAGCAGAGCATTATCGTAGCCTCAAACGTCTAAAGAGCAGAGTGACGTCGACCTGAACAGAGAAGGAAAGGCCTTTAGTGAGGGATGCTGCGTTCACAGCAAAAGCGTTGTGAATTCGACACAAACGCCGACAATCGACAAAAATTAGGATTCTAAAAAACAAACAGGCTTCAGACAGAACGGACCAAAGAGCCGGAGCTGGGACGAGGCCACAGACACACACAGTGTTACACAGTACAACAAGGGGTTGAATCCAAGGGGAAGGCAACGAGACACAGGTGGAAACAACGAGGGCAGCACAGGTGAAGCTATCAGACACTCACAGGGGCGGCAGGGCAGAGGAACAGAGGACCTTCAGCATGAGACAGGAACCCGGAAAAAAAACAAAACCGTGACTCTGAGCGTCGAGCGTCACATGTGGTGAACGAGCATCCATGACACAGGGAAGTAAAGGCCGGTGAGGAGGTTTGTTCTCTACGTGACGGCTGTCACACATCGGGATCGCTGCCAACGCCGCCGCCAACGCCGCCGCCGCCAACTACCGGACGTCCCGCTCGGCTCTCTTGTTCAATCAGCGTTCTCGGGCCTCCGTTGGCATTTTGATTGAATGTTTTCCCCCCGCGCTCGGCGCTCCGTCTCCACGTGACAGTGATCCACACGCAGGTGATTACGGCGTGATGGATGGCGCCGTCCGCCTCGCCGTGATTATCCCCCGAGATTAAACATGTTTCAGAAAAATCCCAAATGTCAGAAACTATTACGAGGTCACGGGGAGGAGTTCTTCACACTCGTAACGTTTATGAAATATGGCCGCGGGGCGTGGATGAATTTCTCTTTTAATGTTGGAAACCGTTCGGACGTGAGGTTGGAAAAGCGACGGCGTGCAGCGGGTGTGTTTTTGTTTATGGAGATTGAATCTCTCGGCTTGAACGTCGCGGTGCAAAGAACGCACACGGTGAGCTAGCAGAGCGCCAGGTGTCAGGTTTCAGGTTTCAAGTGTCAAGTTTCAGGTGTCAGGTGTCAGTTTTCAAGTTTCAAGTGTCAGGTTTCAGCTTTCAGCTTTCAGGTTTCAGCTTTCAGGTTTCAAGTTTCAGCTTCACAGACGTTAGAGTCTTCTATCGGTGAACAAGTGAAGTATTGCAGAGTGCCATTTCCTGCATATCTGCAAAAAAGTCACTTTTAAAAGATATTTTGATCATAACTATGAACATCCAGCATGATATGAGCAAGATTCCCCAAAAATTCCTCCTAGAGCGTCAATAAGACACCTTTATGGAAAGATTAGGACCTAAAGAATCTGAAGTCTGAGAGAAACTTTGGATTTCAACTTTTTTATTTCCCAACCCTGAAAACATTTTATCATTCTGGGCAGAGAAGCTTCAGAAGTTGTTTTGAAGCTGCAGCTGGACAACAGTATTGATCCTGAAGTCTGCATCGAAAACATTATGTCCTCAAATCATAGAGCAACATGAGGAGGTCATAACGAATCCACCTTATTATGGTCTGTCTGACTCTAACAGACCATAATGTACTAAATGAACATCACGCTGTATAGAAGAAGACTAGAAACTAGAGATTGAGACATAAACTCATGTTTACAATGTTTACTGAGGGAATACATCAAGAGAGAAGTAGAGTCACTTATATAGACTTCTATACAACCAGAGGAGTCGCCCCCTGGTGGTCAGGAGAGAGAATGCAGCTTCAACACATGAAGCATAGACTTCTATACAACCAGAGGAGTCGCCCCCTGGTGGTCAGGAGAGAGAATGCAGCTTTAACACATGAAGCATAGACTTCTATACAACCAGAGGAGTCGCCCCCTGGTGGTCAGGAGAGAGAATGCAGCTTTAACAGATGAAGCATAGACTTCTATACAACCGGAGGAGTCGCCCCCTGGTGGTCAGGAGAGAGAATGCAGCTTTAACAGATGAAGCATAGACTTCTATACAACCAGAGGAGTCGGACCCTGGTGGTCAGGAGAGAGAATGCAGCTTTAACACATGAAGCATAGACTTCTATACAACCTTTAAGACACTTCAGCATCACTCAGCAGAACTGGAGGTTGACTCTTCTCTCACATCATTACTTTGCAGTTAAGTTGCTTCGAAGTCCTTTTTCATGAAGCGTTGTCATTATTTTGTGCGTCAGCATCATCCTGCTGATGTGGAGCAGGACTGAGCTTCTGGAGTGAACTCGTGCCCGTCGGCTTTGGTTTCCTTGCTGGATCTCTCTGCTCCCCGCTGAGGCTGTTCTGGTGAAAAAAAACACACCAAAAAAGCGTCTGAAGTGGGTCACAGCTGTGCTGCTCGCGGTGGCTCATGTCAGGGTGAGTGAGGACGATCTGAAGGCTGTTAAACTGCCTGCGAGCGAGAGGAGCAAGAAACCATTAATCCTGCATGAAGGGAACGTCTCCGGTCTCTTCGTGCGGCTCTGACACCTCCAGGTGGCGCTCTGCAGACGCACAAGAGGAAACAAGGAAAACAACACAAAACACAACTTTATATCCTGCTCCTCTTCCTCCTCTGCTTCCTCTTCCTCCTCCTCCCTCAGCCAAAACTTCTCACTCAACTATCTCTATTAATTGAGCTATACAACTCAAAATTAATACATAATGCTAAACTAAGACATGACAAAGCGTATTAAAGATTGAATCATTTATCTGTGCAAAGTTAATAAATGTAATTCCCGTCCCGGACTCGGTGATTAAACGACTTCATCGGTGACCGATGGGAACAAAAGATCAGCGGATCGGAGCCGAAAGTGACGCAGAAGCCCAGGTTATGAATTTGTATGATCCATAACTCTGCCGGATCGTCATTAGGACGCTCTGCTATGCGCTCGTTGTGTTTCTGAAGCGATCTTCACGATCAGCATTCATGTGGCGTCGCATGAGGTCATCTCTAAAGGTCTAAAGGTCTTAAAGTCTTAATGAAAGGTCTTGAAGCCGAGTTGAACCAGTTCCCTCCCCGCGGACAGGAAGCAGCAGATATCATTCATTTCTTTTAAAGTAAAAGAAAATCCCAACAAAAACAAAAGCATTCTTATTCTTTGCTTGTTTAGTTTCTTTTTAAACACATCTTGTGCTTTTTCAGTTACTTTTCTTGATTTTTGATTTTTGATTTTTTTATGACAAAAAAAATTATGACAAAAGATTTTGACAAAAAAAAAATTGACAAAAAAATAAAAAATTTGACAAATAATATGACACAAAAATTTGACAAAAAAAAGTTGTGACCAAAAAAATTATGAGAAAAAAAAAATTAGGAAAAAAAGACGAAAAAAATATGCCCAAAAAGAAAATTGACAAAACAAATTGTGGCCAAAAAAATTTACAAAAAAAAAAAAATCATAATTATGACTTTGTTTTTGTTGTCATAATTTTGACTTTCTTTTTCTTGTGGCGGAGATCGGCTTCCATACACTTAGATTTTAATGGGGAACTTATTTTGTTATTTCTAAACATGTAAATAAAGTTGTGAGCGTCTTCACTACAAACTTGATAGGGTCACAGTTTGGGTTTTTCTGAGTTCCTGTTTTATTTTGTAGTCCGTGTCTCTTGACTAGCTAGCAGCAGCAGCGCTAGCTGGCTACCGCAGGTAGCTAGCGGGGACACAGTTTTGTAGCGTGGGAAGATCATTTCAGTGGATCAATTCAGTAACATTTGAGCTCCTGCATGTGTGAACATCGGGGTTTTCCGGCCTCGGTGTGTTACTCTCTCCCTCCATCGCTCTCTGACCGGCTAGAGGAGGAAGTGTTGGAGGAACTCAGCAAAGTGAGACGCGTTGGGAGGACCAGAGGACGCTATTTTTACCCGCTGTTCTCCTGCGAGGGCGGCCATGATGTCCCTTTGAATGGAGGTCAGGTCCTGTGCTCACAGACGGCTCCTTTGTTTAACGGCCTGGAGAAGCCCTTCTGGAGGCCTCAGACAGGTTCAGGCAGTCGTATGAACCCCAAATGAGTTCTGGTGCTTTTGTCATTTCATATAATTTTTCCCACAATGCTTTGCTGTAGTTCATCAATTTAAATGAAGTGAACCATCGTCGTGGTTCAGGAGATCCTTTAGGAAACGTCACTTGACTTATTGCTTTATTTCCTTGTCTGATAATGTTAAACTTTAAACAGATGGTTTCTCACAGTGGCCTCTGGATCCTCTTCCTCCTCCTCTTCCTCTTCCTCGGCTGTCGCCTGCAATCGATCTCCAGCTAATTGTCGCGCCACCTCGCCCGCCATTAGCCGCCCGCGGCCCCGGCTCGCCATTAGCTGATTACCGCCCACCGCCACCATCTTATTAATGCAAATCCCCGAGAGGGGAAAAAAAACAACATGGCCGCCGCACGGCGCGCTCTCAGCCGGCTCCGCCGCGTTACAGAGAGATTTTTAATGAGTCTTAACCAACCGCCGAAGACGAGGGTTTATTATTCCGTCCCGCCGCACGCCCCGATGAAAATAAATAAGCAAATAAATGATAAGGGGAGGAAATAAATTAATAACGTGGAGGAGCCGCCTGCTGAGGTGAACACGCTGCATTTTTAATTCACGGTTCGGGGAACAGAGGTAATCCATCTGCGTTTGCATCGCAAACAAATATCATTTAGACCCGCGAGGTGACACGCCATCCTCTCTCCTTTGTTGACTCTTTTGTTGTAAATTAATCGGAGCGCTCGTCCCGTCTCTCATCAGGAGGCCGAGGCCGTCCTGCATCCTGAGCAAAAAGGGAATTATAATTGATAACAGGCCCCCCGTTATTGATTTAGACAGAAAGAAAAGTCCTGTTATCGTATCCGAACAGGCGGCCTGTGACATGCTTCAACGTCCTTGTTCATCATTTTGTGTTTCTGAAGCGACTCGTTGCAATTAAACATGCGCTCGGCGCTGGTGTGAATATATACCAGAATATAAGTCCATGTTTCATGTTTGTGACACTATTCAACAATAAATATGAACATAATCCATCACATGACTGGAGAGTGACTTGGGAGAGCGCCCTAGTCTTTTTAAAATATGACTTTTCATATCGATGGCATGAAGCTACATGTGATTAGCATACAGTTGTGGAATCCTTAAATAAAGCCGACTCTGCTGGGAAACCAACACTTATTAATACACCCACAATGTTCACATTTAGGTCCAGCAGAAGAAAACAACAATTTGACTTATGGCTGAAATAAGTGTTTCTTTTCTAATATTCTGTGTACTATCATAAACTAATACACCACTAGCACGCATATGAACGTCTCATCTAAGGGTTTTCTGTACATTAAAGCTTTTTAAATGACTAAAATAGACCTCGTGGTTGAGGAGATTTCAGTGTTTAGTTGAAGGTGAAACTTTTCATCGGGGTGAAAAGATCCGACCGTTGGACCTGATGAACAGCTCGTCCTCTTCCCTGAAACAAAGGAAGTCTGGAGCTCAGGAGATCTTCAGAGGTCTTGAACCTTCATCGATGCGTTGAGCTCCATCGTCTTCATCGGCCGGTCAAACTCACAGCGATGTCCGCTCTTAATTAGCTTCTTTTTTCATTGGTTGGTAATAAATTAATTTGACCTTCCTAAAATAGAACGTGCTCAGCGATATGTCTCGTGTTTAACATAATCCAAAAACAATTCCAGTGCCAGAGTCCAATTATTTTTCATATTACCTTAACCTTTACCGCGGGTGAAGGATTCTCTCACGGAGCCGGAGAGCGAGATTTGGGCCGGGGCATTCCTGAAGGGGGGGGGGGGGAGGAAGAGGAGGAGGAGGAGGAGGAGGAGAAGGAGGAAGAAGAGGAGGAGGAGGAGGAGGAGGAGGGGAGCTCGTAACGGTAACGTCTGATTTGAGTTAGAAACACACAACACACAGAGACCCAGGAAGTCACTATATAGTCGATAGTTTAGTTTAAACTGTCCATATCATATATATATATATATATATATATATATATATATATATATATATATATATATGTGTGTGTGTGTGTGTGTGTGTGTGTGTGTGTGTGTCTAATAAACAACTAGCTTTCCTCCACTCAATAAGTAAATTCATCCGAAACACAAATAAATAAATCTCTTGTTATTGAAAGACGTTGGTTGCTCTTGAGGTCTTTTCAACATATTTAACACCAGAACCCAGACGTCCTTCATTCCTCTGAGGTGGAGCCAGAAGTCTCTTTTAAAGAAAACTCATAAACATGAAACCATCTGTGTATCTGTTCATCCCACGAGAGGCTTTTCTTCTTGTCATCAGCTTCCACGAGTGCAATTAAAAGTTCAAATCTGCAGCGCACACAAACGCTGAAGTCTTCAGACGTTCTCTGAGACGGATTAACACGTTCACCCGGGAGGTTCGATACCCGGCTCCGCGAGCTAATGTCCACGTGTCCTTGGGCAAGACACTTAACAAGCAGTGCTGCGGTGGTTAGCTTCTCCTGATTGACAGGTGTCACCTTAGCCCCTCCCCCCGGTGGACAGATGAACGATGACAAGTAGTGTGAAAGTGATTTAAGGGGTTAGAAAACTGGAAAAATGCTCTAAAGGTCCAACGGACGTCTGACTGGACAAAAGGGCCCTGAGCTTGTGAATATCATGTGAAGTTTCATTTCTCTAACACGGCACGTCAAAAGCACAACGCAGAGACACCAATAAGCCAACTCTGGCTCTGTGTCAATCAGTGGATCGGCGGTTCAATCCCCTGATCCGCTAGCCCATGTCAATGTCTTATTGGGCAAGACACTGAACAAAAAGGTGCTCCAGTACTTGTGTGTGGATTTTAGATATTCTTGATGGACAGGTGGAATCTTAGCCCCTCCCATCAGAGTATGAATGAATGGGTGAATGATGACAAGTAGCGTGAAAGCGCGTTGATTGGGTGGAAAACTAGAAAAGTGCTTTACAGGTACAGTTCGATGGCCGTGTGAACGGACTAAAGACAAATCTAGTCTTCTGCTTTGATAGTGAAATCTTTCAAAAGGGACAACGGTGAGCTCCCTTTACTGCTGCCCACTGTGGTAAGTTACAGTAAACCTCCACATCAAGACCCTTTAGCGTCAAAGAGCCGCTCCTATCTTCCTCAGCGAGCTCTCCATCAGCATCACTCCGGCTTGTGATTGGGCCGGGATGGGATCTCGCGGTTGGCAACCTCATCCGTCTTTAGAGCGCCGCGGTGACGGCGGATGACGAGGCGCAACGGAGCTGCCGGCTTTATCTATCGGCGCGTCTTCTCAGCCTTCGTTCTCCTGAGAGCTCTGAAGGACAACTTCCTCTCACTGATAGCGGCGAGAGATGAACGCCGGGGGTGGAGGGGGGGGGGGGGTTACCTTCCTGCTTACACCGTTACTGCATTACTTCATTCATGTGTTCATGCTCAGGGCCGCCGACCGATGACGTCGGAGCTGCCAGGTCGAGGAAGAGCCGGCTCGGTGTGACTCTGCAGGCTGATGCACAAACAAGCATCGGATACATTTTTAATCAGAGGGAATTAACAGGGGAGGAAGCAAACATCTCCTAATTACAGTGGAGGGTTAGCTTCAGAACCCAGAGAACCGGGCAGGAACACATGTTGACTTACTTAACCCTCCTGTTACCTATGGGATCAACTCGGGAAACAACTAGGTAAACGAGGGAAACAACTAGGCAAACAACTAGGTAAACAACTAGGGAAACAACTAGGCAAACAATTAGGTAAACAACGAGGTGAACAACTAGGTGAACAACTAGGGAAACAACTAGGTAAACAACTAGGTGAACAACTAGGGAAACAACTAGGTACACAACTAGGTAAACAACTCGGCAAACAACAAGGTAAACAACTAGGTGAACATCTATGTACACAACTAGGTAAACAACTAGGCAAACAACAAGGTAAACAACTAGGTGAACAACTGGGTGAACAACTGGGTGAACATGAAATAAACATGATGGTAGGTTCTCAGTGTCCTGAACACATCTTGTACGTATCGGTGTTCTTTGGGGTCAATTTGACCCCCGGATGTTTTGCTCTGTGTAAAACATTGGTCTTGGTTGTTTTGGACGATTTCAAGTCACTATAACATACAGTTGTATAATCTTCAGAAACCTTTAGGGTTCTTAACCTTAAATAACAGCATCGACCGACAAAGGGGAGATTTTTTTATGATGACTCATTGATCTTGTTTCTTGAGGACGGTTTATTGGCGCGCACATTCCCGCTGCTTTTTCTGTCCCTCAACCTTTTGTCTTTTTGAATTTTGTGACATTATTGTTAAATGGCTTAATTCCTCGGCCGTGTTTCAAGCTACTAGAAGTCATCAAATGTGCAAATATTAATGCAACATAAAGGAAGACCCACTCAACCTCCACTCCCTCCTGCTCCCATTAAAAAAAAAAGAAATCCCACAAAGTAAAGTGAGACAAATCAACCGGAGCTATTAAGATACGCAGCTTAATTATGAATGAGCCATGTGTGGGCGTAATAAGCATGGCTAATACAATGGCCCTGTGCACAATATGTGCCTCCGTGTATGAATTAGAGCCAGTTTAAAAAGAAAAGGGGGAAACACACCACATTACACTTTAATTATGAAGCAATAATTACATTATATAGCTGCAGGTCACCGGTCGCTCTTCTCATTGGTTGAAGCAATGAAAAGAGACGTGCGGTTGAAAAAGTACAAGCAACTGTTGCTGCTGAGGGAGCCGAGGAAACTGCATCCAGTCAAATTAGTTTGTCAAGTAACAACCTTGTGAATAATTGAATGCTCAAGGACTAAAACTCTGAGACTGACATTTAAAAAAGAAAAAAACAAACAAACGGAAATTCATTGTTAGTTAGAACGATTTAAATAAAGGATTCAATAAGTGATTTGTTAGACTGAATCAGAAGCAGCGACGAGAACGCTGAAGAGCATCCCAACCGGGAGCAGTGGGGGGGAACAAATGTAAGCAGCTTGTTTTAAGCAAAGACTGAATTAGCAAGTAAAAACACATTTGCTCCGTCAATCCACTGGCAGCACAGCCCTCTGTTGACACGCAGCGACGAGCTCCTTCAACATGAGTTCATGTGACGGCACGAGATGCTGGAGCCAGGAGGCTGCAATGCCTCACGACGTCTCGTGTTAAAGACTCGTGATTAGAAAAAGTGATTATGTGCAGAGGATGCGGTAAGAAGCCATTATTCTAGCTCCCCCCGACCACCATTAGCTCAATGACAAATTACACCCAACATGCTGGAATCAGGACGACCTTCAAAACGCCCATCACGAGTTTGTTTACGTCTTTCTCTTAATTTGTTGTTTTAAAGGAATATGTTTCATATGCCATTAAATGAGAATCAGATGTTAAAATACATCCATATTATCTCAATGAGTTCTGCACAGATCAATAACTTCCAGTTCTGAAGAGTGAAGTTTAACTGTGTTAAAGCTGCATTCTCTCTCCTGGCCACCAGGGGGCGACTCTTCTGGTTGTATAGAAGTCTATGCTTCATGTGTTAAAGCTGCATTCTCTCTCCTGACCACCAGGGGGCGACTCCTCTGGTTGTATAGAAGTCTATGCTTCATGTGTTAAAGCTGCATTCTCTCTCCTGTCCACCAGGGGGCGACTCCTCTGGTTGTATAGAAGTCTATGCTTCATGTGTTAAAGCTGCATTCTCTCTCCTGACCACCAGGGGGCGACTCCTCTGGTTGTATAGAAGTCTATGCTTCATGTGTTAAAGCTGCATTCTCTCTCCTGACCACCAGGGGGCAACTCCTCTGGTTGTATAGAAGTCTATGCTTCATGTGTTGAAGCTGCATTCTCTCTCCTGACCACCAGGGGACGACTCCTCTGGTTGTATAGAAGTCTATGCTTCATGTGTTAAAGCTGCATTCTCTCTCCTGACCACCAGGGGGCGATTCCTCTGGTTGTATAGAAGTCTATGCTTCATGTGTTAAAGCTGCATTCTCTCTCCTGACCACCAGGGGGTGACTCCTCTGGTTGTATAGAAGTCTATGCTTCATGTGTTAAAGCTGCATTCTCTCTCCTGTCCACCAGGGGGCGACTCCTCTGGTTGTATAGAAGTCTATGCTTCATGTGTTAAAGCTGCATTCTCTCTCCTGACCACCAGGGGGCGACTCCTCTGGTTGTATAGAAGTCTATGCTTCATGTGTTAAAGCTGCATTCTCTCTCCTGACCACCAGGGGGCAACTCCTCTGGTTGTATAGAAGTCTATGCTTCATGTGTTGAAGCTGCATTCTCTCTCCTGACCACCAGGGGACGACTCCTCTGGTTGTATAGAAGTCTATGCTTCATGTGTTAAAGCTGCATTCTCTCTCCTGACCACCAGGGGGCGATTCCTCTGGTTGTATAGAAGTCTATGCTTCATGTGTTAAAGCTGCATTCTCTCTCCTGACCACCAGGGGGTGACTCCTCTGGTTGTATAGAAGTCTATGCTTCATGTGTTAAAGCTGCAAAAATCCAAAATAGCAACGACCAATACACCGGACAAAAGTTATGCAACTAACGTGTGTGTGTGTGTGTGTATATATATATATATATATATATATATATATATATATATATATATATATATATATATATATTAAAGGCTTTCTTAAGTGCTTTACCAATATAAAAAAGGAAAGTAAAAGTCGTGCCAAGAGGTAAATACCTAAAAGGAAATGGGCTGAGTTTTGTTCACAGTCGAGTTATGACCAATGACCAAACGATTACAAAAGCCGAATGAGAAATGGAAAATCTATTTTAACAAAATGTAATAAAAGTAATGTCCAATATGTCACAGAAACACAGTTAGAGCTCCTGTTTCCACATCTGCTCACAAACAGCTATTATCTGTGTCCTGATATCTGCACTAACGTGGTTGGGAAGCCTGAAGGAGACAAATACTGAGCAGCGTGGTTCCATTAACTCATATTATTTTTAAAATGCTAGGGGCCTATTAGGAAAATTCACCGGGTTAATTTTCTGAGCCATTTCACGCTGGCTATCTGTATGCTTGTCAGCAAGAATTAATGTGCAAATTAAGGTCTGAGACGTAGCTGTAGGCCTGTTTCACAGGTCTAATGCATTATGGGTCTTGGGTGCATTGCAACAGAGGCTCTGTGTCCATAAGGGGAACAATCACACTGCAGCTGGAGCCCATCACACCTCCACCGCTTTGTTATCGCCAGCCTGAGGACGACTTCACAGATGATTACAGCCCTGTCAAAATAAAAGCCTTTTTTCCCACAACACACTTTGTTCTCGATGATGATTTTGCCATTTTGAAAAACTATAAATTGGTTTTCAAACAGCAAACAGGAAGACAAGATATGAGGAAATTAGCGTCTTAAATTGAAAAACTCCTCTGGTTGTATAGAAGTCTATGCTTCATGTGTTGAAGCTGCATTCTCTCTCCTGACCACCAGGGGGCGACTCCTCTGGTTGTATAGAAGTCTATGCTTCACGTGTTAAAGCTGCATTCTCTCTCCTGACCACCAGGGGGTGACTCCTCTGGTTGTATAGAAGTCTATGCTTCATGTGTTGAAGCTGCATTCTCTCTTCTTATGTCTAAATCTCTAGTTTCAAGTGTTTTTTCTTCATGTTGGTAACTGGAGGGGTAATCTCAGGCATAATTCTTACTCCAAGCCGAGCTTGTTATTCTCTTTCAACCCCAACTATGAGCGAGGAGGAAAAGGAAACTTGGTCGGCGGTGATAAACTGTCGGTCGTGGTCATCTGGAGACAGCGAGCTGTCTGAGGGAACGTGTCGCCTCCGTCCTCTACAAATGGAAACCGGCGGCTGGGAAGAACATTTGGGAAGCAATTAGTCAACGTGACGTCGAGGGGAACCTCACGGAGGCGGCTTCATGAGCGGAGGAACCCCGCGACGCTGGAAACCTGCTGGGCGTCGCAGGCGAACACGTGAAGCTCAAACACTCCAGACGACGAATCTCTGACGGCTCGAGTTCCACCGCCGACCTCTGAGCCCGGAGAAGTTTTCTAATTTTCTCCACTTCCAGGTTCAGAGTCGTCTCCTAACTCTTTGCCCTTTATGACGTTAAGAGAGGTGTGTGTGTGTGTGTGTGTGTGTGTGTGTGTGTGTGTGTGTGTGTGTGTGTGTGTGTGTGTGTGTGTGCAGGGGGAAACAACTCCATCAGTAATTCCATTTTCCTCTTCACAAGCTGCATATTGCTCATTAAATATTAACTGACAGGGCCTGAGCTTCTTTGCATTTTGATTATTGTTTTTGTTTTTTATATATAATTATTAATGTCTGGCAGCTTAAGATTGTCAATAAGACCTTTCAATTGAAGCAAATTGAGGAGAAAAAAAAGAGAAACAACCAATTAAATGTTTTCTGACTCATAATTGCTTCACAATGTACCTGAAATCAGAGTGAAGGTGACAGCTGGGCCAGGTGAGGCTTCACCTGGAGGTCGTTGTGACGTCCTAGAGGTCACACTGATTAGTCAGGCTCATAATTGAATAAATAAATAGTAAAACAAATAAGCAATAAGAGGGAGTTTAATATTTGATGTTGTGCGTCTTATCTCTATTTTCCACACGGTCATTTGTCTGAAGATATTTATCTTTTCCCCGTTCATCATAATGCTGAGAAATACGTTTCTAAGCTTTCTGTAGTGTGTAGATGTTATTTGTGTAAATGTCAACGTTGTCATTCATTTTGAGTCTTGTTTGTATTTTAGGACAATTTTTTTCACCTTTTTGCTCCACTTTTGGTCTCTAGCTTCTACAGGATGCTGTCTGAGAGAAACATGGTCAGTCAGTCAACAGTTGACTTGTTTCACAGGACGTGAACAACGGTCTCCTGGGTTAAAGTCTCCTGTGTTAGAGCCTCCTGGGTTAAAGTCTCCTGGGTTAGAGCCTCCTGGGTTAAAGTCTCCTGGGTTAGAGCCTCCTGTGTTAGAGCCTCCTGGGTTAAAGTCTCCTGTGTTAGAGCCTCCTGGGTGAAAGTGTCCTGGGTTAAAGTCTCCAGGGTGAAAGTGTCCTGGGTTAAAATCTCCTGGGTTAAATTCTCCTGGGTTAAAGTCTCCTGGGTTAAATTCTCCTGCGTGAAAGTCTCCTGGGTTAAAGTCTCCTGGGTTAGAGTCTCCTGGGTTAAATTCTCCTGGGTGAAAGTCTCCTGGGTTAGAGTCTCCTGGGTTAGAGTCTCCTGGGTGAAAGTCTCCTGGGTTAAATTCTCCTGGGTGAAAGTCTCCTGGGTTAAAATCTCCTGGGTTAAATTCTCCTGCGTGAAAGTCTCCTGGGTTAAAGTCTCCTGGGTTAAAGTCTCCTGGGTTAAAGTCTCCTGGGTTAGAGTCTCCTGGGTTAAAATCTTCTGGGTTAAAGTCTCCTGGGTTAAAGTCTCCTGGGTTAAAGTCTCCAGGGTGAAAGTCTCCTGGGTTAAAGTCTCCTGGGTTAAAGTCTCCAGGGTGAAAGTGTCCTGGGTTAAAATCTCCTGGGTTAAATTCTCCTGGGTTAAAGTCTCCTGGGTTAAATTCTCCTGCGTGAAAGTCTCCTGGGTTAAAGTCTCCTGGGTTAGAGTCTCCTGGGTTAAATTCTCCTGGGTGAAAGTCTCCTGGGTTAGAGTCTCCTGGGTTAGAGTCTCCTGGGTTAAAGTCTCCTGGGTGAAAGTCTCCTTGGTTAAATTCTCCTGGGTGAAAGTCTTCTGGGTTAAAGTCTCCTGGGTGAAAGTGTCCTGGGTTAAAATCTCCTGGGTTAAATTCTCCTGCGTGAAAGTCTCCTGGGTTAAAGTCTCCTGGGTTAGAGTCTCCTGGGTTAAATTCTCCTGGGTGAAAGTCTCCTGGGTTAAAGTCTCCTGGGTGAAAGTCTCCTTGGTTAAATTCTCCTGGGTGAAAGTCTCCTGGGTTAAAGTCTCCTTGGTTAAATTCTCCTGGGTGAAAGTCTCCTGGGTTAAAGTCTCCTTGGTTAAATTCTCCTGGGTGAAAGTGTCCTGGGTTAAAATCTTCTGGGTTAAATTCTCCTGGGTGAAAGTATCCTGGGTTAGAGTCTCCTTGGTTAAATTCTCCTGGGTTAGAGTCTCCTGGGTTAAATTCTCCTGGGTGAAAGTCTCCTGGGTGAAAGTCTCCTGGGTTAAAGTCCTGCGTCAGTTTGACCGTCTGACCTCCTCAAAGCTCTGTGAGTCCTGACCGTCGGGTCCATGAACTACAGTTAAAACTCCTGACAGCCAGACGAGGACTCAGAGGCTTCTCTTCGGACTCTGCTCATTATCACACCAGCAACTGCACACAAAGAAAAAGGAACATTTTAACATGAATTTGAATAATTTAACTGACTGTTATTTATTGATGTATTCAATTATACTTTTGACTGATGGTTGACGGCATTTCGGCGGCGGCGGCGGCGGTTTCGTGGCGTTTCAGGACTCGTCTCTGACTCGTTGTCGGATCCCCGGGCGCCGGCGCTCACTCCCATCGTGATGCACCGCGAGGCGCTCGCCGCCGAGGTTTGGTTATCAATAAGCCGCCGAAACGGGGAGAGCGTACTCGTACCGCGGCTTTTCTTGACAAGCTCTGACTAGCAGCCGTCCACCATGGTGGTGAATTATGAAAACCGTTGATGGATGAAATATGAACATCAATCTTTCTCAGCTCCTGTCTGCTGAATAAATTACTTTTAAAGTTTGGCTGCCATGTCGGCAGACATGTGAGCTCCGCTCTCCTCCTCCTCTGAGTGGAGGGAACTGATCTCTGAGCGCTGAAGCCAGTCGTAACTCATCAACCTCGAGTTCATCTGCTTGATAAAAAGGGTTAAAAAGTCTTGTCGCTCGTCTAATAATTTATGGTATTGTGAAGCGATGAAAGCAGATCCAGCGCTTTGATGAATGCGATCTTTCTGACTCTGCTCGGGGGTTTTCTGCTGCTGGATGGAGACATTTCTCAAGTTTTTACAATTAATGAATGGGGTTGTATTTCTTCTCTCTGGCCCAGAGTTCCTATAAACAACACAACAACACAACAACACAATAACACACTTCCTCCCGCTGCAAGAGGGGAAGGAGCAATGTGACGTTGTTACACTTTGACTGAAGACTTTAAATGTTTTATTCATTCCAAAACCAACGTAAGAGCTGTGTAAGACACACAAAACAATTGTTAGCTTACCCCTTTAGCATTCATAGCATTCATAGCCAACACTCATGCTAACTTATGCAGCTTAAACTAACCTCGTGCCTCTTCGGGGGAGTGCGAACACTGTTCATCTCATTTGTATCCAAAGTTTACCGTTAAGGCTCTTTGCGTCTTCCGTTCCAACTGCGTTTGCCGCCTTCAAAATAAAAGCACCGTATCTCAAAACAGGAAACCAGATGCATTTGGCTTACAGCAGACAATAAACATGCAACAACATTGATTGACAAACAGTGTCTCAGGTCAGAAGGCTGTTGTGTTTCCTCCACACACCAGAGGGGCGGCGCGCTCGGTGGCGTTCCACATCGTCCGGATCAATTTGAACATTTTTTTCTTTCTCGATGGAAAAGCTCCGAAGTTTCCAATGTGGGTCTCTCATCCCTTATTAACACTCGCAGCATGTGGGCGAAGACATCTGACTCTGAAACTCTGAAACTCCAGAACCAAAGTCCTCCTGAAGCCTGTGAGAGTCGCCGCTCTACGACGAACATCTTTTATGGAATAAGCACATTAAAAAAATACAAACGCACGTTCTGTCCACAGGAAGTGAGAGACAGTGTGTGTGTGTGTGTGTGTGTGTGTGTGTGTGTGTGTGTGTGTGTGTGTGTGATGGTGAAAGGTTAAAAGAATATATAAGAAAACTGAATTATGAAAATGGTGCAAAAATAGACAAAATCTTTGATTCTGATAAAAAAAAATCTTGTCATACTTATAAACAAATTGTTTAATTCATAATTTCTTAATAAAGATGCAAATTAAGCAAAAGCATGAAGTTTTGTTCTTTTTAAGGTGAGATTGTCATCTCTCTGTTTAATGAGGCAAAAGTGTGAAGTGTTGTGACTCCAAAGCTGAAAAATTGAATCTCCATTTTGTAAATTCTTCATTTCTCTTGTAAAAACACACAACCTTGTTGTGGTATTAATGTTCTGATGGAAATTGGTCTACAAAAGGTCTTTTGTTCAGAAAAGCAGTGAAATATATGAATGAAATGGCAGATAAATGTAAATTAATGTTTAAAACCACATTTAAGATTCTTAATTAATTAATCCTGTGAGGTCATTTTCTCAATTTCACATTCTTTTTTAAATTTCTCTTTTTAAAGTCACTTGAATATGAGAATCATACTCATGTGTTACATCAGACATTTCAGTTTATTCCATATATTTCAATTTAAAGAGACAATTTGTCCCTAAAGCTGAAGCACAGAAGCGTGACTCTTCACGTCCCTGCTGGTCTTTGTTTGCGTCCCGTGGAGCCGTCGGGTCCGTTTCAGGAGTTTTAATACTTGCAGCGCATGTCTGACGTGGCCGTACGTCCAGAGCGCTGCGGTCCATTAACACACTGTAACCTCATTACCATCTGAAGGCCTTTATAACCCCCTGTCAGCCGGCGGTGCGGCTAATCATCTGCAGATTTACATTTTCATCACCGTGTAAGATGTCAAGAGCCTCTTCTGCCGATCTCCACTCACAAACAACGGCGCCGCGGCGTCGCGCAGCCTCCATTGTGTATGCTGAGCGGCGTCGAGGGAGACCGCCTCGCCGCCGAGTGAACGCTGCCCAAAAGAACCGCAAACGGGGCCCTGTCTCTAAAACAGGGTGCATTGTGGGTCACCATATAGATTTCTCTCACACCACAGCTCCATAAAGCGGCTTCAGGTGGAACATTAATTGATTTTTTTCCTCCATTTCGACATCAAATTCAAATTAAACTCACATTTAGTAGCTCTGCTTTTCCCTCTGGGGGGTTTCCTGTTGAAGAGCGCATGACTTCATGTTATTGTTTATGTTTATGTTCATAACTACGTGGACAGGTGTCATCACATTACAGAGAAAAACTCAACACAAATACATTAAATTATCCTCTGGGAACCCCGAATAGTCACTTAGCACATAGCAAGGCTTCAAGCTACATGCTAACATGCTCAAAATGACACATTATTTTTCAAATATTATTTATTTTTCGTTTAAAAAGAGACTAAACAGACAAATGTGAGTCACCTGAAGGGATCGTTTTTCATCAGCAGTCCCTTCGCTTGGTGGTTTTTTTGCATCCTATAATACAAAAATATCATAAAATGCAGTTTTTCCGAGTGAGATTGTTCATCTCCAACGAGCTGCGTCTCTTTCTGGTTTGGAGCTCATGACACCGGACGGAGCAAATCCATGTGTGATATGACTCAGTAAAGCACAAATAAATGCTTCTGACAAACACAGGACTTTCACCCAGGACCCAGTGTTCGTGTCCCAAAACATTTGACATCCTTTACGTCCTTATTTTCAGCTCAAACATGTTTCTCATGAACTAAACCAGTGTTTTGGTTTAAATTAACTACCCAGCGTGTTGGAGAGTTACGTCAGGTCGTCAGTACGAGATAATCTGGACTCTATAGTCTACAAAATTATAAAGTATAAATGAGATTACAGTTACTTCTGACACGGTGAGCCACATTTGGGCCTCAGCACCAGGACCGGACTGGACTTCAAAGACAGATAATCAAACACATTTACACGCGTTCACGTCATAAATAGATCACCGCTCACACACTTTGGGCTGCATTTTGGAGACTCTTTCACTCGCCCTGATGTTTAGGCGCAATTATCTTAAATAACACAAAAACAACCCCACAAAGCACCGCACAGCGTCCGGCCGTCGTCTCCCGGCTCTGAAAGCCTTCTGGCTCCATCACGCCGGCGAGATGGAGGCTCGGCTCTCAGCGGGATCAATATTTTCCTTCAGCCGCAGATTCCTCACTGATAAGGCACTTTGATGTGGACCGGAGTGCCGGAGCGAGAGGCCGTCATGAAGTGTGTGAGGAGAGAGGCTTCATTATCTCAGACAGCTGTCAGCGGGTCGTCTTCAATTAGCTCTAATACGTTTGTCAGTTTGGAAAACAAAGCAACGGTGTGGAAGAAGAAGAAGAAGAAGAAGAAGAAGAAGAAGAAACCAACAGAGATGCTAACACCTGACGGGCTGCAGCGGCCAAAAGAAACACAAGTGAGTAAAGAAACACAAGTGAGTAAAGAAACACAAGTGAATCCGTGACGCCATCGCAGCGTTTTATCAGCCGGTGAGACGCGTTTAGAGACCAGAGAGAAAAGGTTTATCTCTCGACGTCGAGGAGAACGAGTTCCTCCACGAGTCTCCGTTTAATTTCCCTGGATTGAATCATTTGATAATAAATTGTTAAACCGCTCTGTGCAAAGTGAAAGCGGATGTAATGTTTGCTAATTAACTCCGTGATGAACGGCCGCTCCCGAAAAGCTCATTGAGTTTGATCTTTTTTTTTTTTGCTGCTGTTACTTCTGGAAGCAGCTGAAACCTGCAGCGGCGGCGGCGGCGGCGTCCATGTTGCATCAGCTCCAGCTGCCTCCGCTTCATTTGAATTAGCTCGTCAGAGACTCGGCGTGCGTAAAACAAACAACGCTTTTCCTTTTTTAAACGTCTCCTGTGAGGTTTGCTGCTACATTAAACATGTTGTCTGGAGCAACCTGCAGGAGAAGTGTGGTGAGGACGCGTGAAGGTGTGCAGGAACTAACAAGGAGATGCACATCCATCAGCTCCACGCTGCAGGTCCACTGCACGCAATCAGCGTCTGTTCATGTCGAGTCGGCGATTACGAGTCTGCGTCGGACCTCGTGGAGCAATTAGCTCCACAGAGTTTAGTTACTTCCTCTTCAGCGTGCTCGTGGATTAGAAACACGACATCAGAGCACTTCATCTTCCGTGGAAGTCGAGCTGGAGAAGATAAAAAATAAAAAAGCGGCAGAGAAGAGCACTTACGCAGAGAACTTAATGGGGACAAGAATAACCATTTAGCTTGAAAAAGCCATAAGAGGCTGAGCTGCAGCAGCTTTTCAAGGATAAATTACAAACATTTAGAAACGAATAAGTAGGAAAATAAAAAAAGAAGAGCTCCATGAAAGCGTGGAAGCGTGCATGTAGAGCCTTCAGACCCCTCCACTCCTCTCAGGTTGTGATCTGCATCATCAGTCTTCTGAACAGCATCCAGACAAAGTCAGGATCTTTATTGCAACGTTATGTTTGTGAAAAAACGAGAATAAACAGTGAAATAGTTGCTGCACCTTTTTGGTTGGAGTCCTTTCAAGTGACGGAGCGCTGAGAGGAAAAGACTCGTGATGCTTTCACAGGAAGAGAAAGAAGAACTGCAAGTGGATTCTTCCACTTTGATGGAAACATTACGGGCGATAGCGCCGCTCGCTAGCACGAAGAACAGAGGCGCTAATCATCTTCATCAGGAAACGCATGAGGGAGGAGCTCTGAAAGCAGGACGAGCGTCTCAGAGGGCGAGCTGCTGGATTCCAGGTTTCAGTTCTTAACTGGAAGATGAAGCTCGCGGTTCATGAAGGCGTTTTGTTGATGCTTCCTATGCTGCGTTCACAGCAAAAGCACAAAAAAAACACTTTTTCGCAAAACTTTTTTGGCAACGCTTTTTTGCAAGTTTTTTTTTTTCGCAACATTTTTTTTCGAAACGCTTTTTCGCAACGTTTTTTTTCTCCCAAAAATTTTTCGCAACATTTTTTTTTAACATTTTTTTCGCAATGCTTCAGTTTTTTTTCGGAACATTTTTTTTGCAACTTTTTTTTCACATTTTTTTCGAAACGCTTTTTCGCAACTTTTTTTTCGAAAAAAAAAATTTCGCAAAAAAAGTTTTCGGCAAAAAAGTTTTCGCAAAAAAATTTTTAGCAACATTTTTTTTTACAACATTTTTTTCGCAATGCTTTTTCAGTTTTTTTTCATTCCATTTTTTTTGCAACTTTTTTTTCGCAACATTTCTTTTAACATTTTTTTCGCAATGCTTCATTTTTTTTTGGGAACATTTTTTTTGCAACTATTTTTTCACAAGATTTTTTTTTAAACGCTTTTTCGCAACTTTTTTTTCGAAAAAAAAATTTCGCAAAAGAAATTTTCGGCCAAAAAATTTTCCCAAAATTTTTTTTAGCAACATTTTTTTTCGCAATGCTTTTTCGCAGTTTTTTTCGTTCCATTTTTTTTGCAACTTTTTTTTCGCAACTTTTTTTTCACAACATTTTTTGCGAAACGCTTTTTCGCAAGGTTTTTTTCGAAAAAAAAAATTTCGCCAAAAATTTTTTTCGCAAAAAAAAATTCACCAAAAAATTTTTTCAAAAAAAAAAAAACACAAAAAATTTTTGCAAAATTTTTTTTAGCAACATTTTTTTTTACAACATTTTTTTCGCAATGCTTTTTCAGTTTTTTTTCGTTCCATTTTTTTTGCAACTTTTTTTTCGCAACATTTTTTTTAACATTTTTTTCGCAATGCTTCAGTTTTTTTTGGGAACATTTTTTTTGCAACTATTTTTTCACAACATTTTTTTTTAAACGCTTTTTCGCAACTTTTTTTTCGAAATTTTTTTTTCGCAAAACAAATTTTCAGCCAAAAAATTTTCCCAAAATTTTTTTTAGCAACATTTTTTTTCGCAATGCTTTTTCGCAGTTTTTTTTCGTTCCATTTTTTTTGCAACTTTTTTTTCACAACATTTTTTTCGAAACGCTTTTTCGCAAGGTTTTTTTCGAAAAAAAAATTTCACAAAAATTATTTTTCGCAAAAAAAAAAATCACAAAAAAATTTTTTCGCTAAAAAAAAAAATCACAAAAAAATTTCGCAAAACTTTTTTTTCGCGACATTTTTATTTGCAACATTGTTTTTTTGCAAAGAAACAAAAAGTGAAAAAGTGAATTTTCGCCACACTTTTTCGCTTCATTCGCATCACATGGTGAAAACAATGTTGTGTTTTTTTGCAACCCTTCGTGCAACTCTGATGTGAACGCAGCATTTGATGTATTTTAAGAAATCCACAGCTGTCCTCCTGCTCTGCATAGTTTCTGTTTCCAGCCCATCCTCTGGGTTCAAACTGTCTTTGTTACGTCACACACGTGTCTCTTAGCTTGCAGGTGTTAGCAAACTCGCCTTTTTAAAAAAAAATTTTTTAAGTGCAATATAAATCAACTTAAATGCTGTCTGGCCTCTTTAAACGTCTCTCAAAAGCATGGCGATTAAAAACAACATGTTTTATTAAGAAATGAATCACTTAAAACTGCCCGGTAGACAATTTTAAACGCTTTTAATTATTTTCCAGTTGCGTTCCCGGTTTTGTTTGCGTTGTGCAAACTCAGACACAACATGAACACACAAATCACCCATGAACTTAATCACAGTCCAGCTCTGCTTTCGTGCAGCAGTCGTTCCAGTTTTGGACGGTGTGTTTGGCTAGCAGCTAACGGGCCTACACACACACACACACACACACACGCACACACACACACACACACACACACACATACTGGTTTTCGGACACCATGGGGTTCACTGACTGGAAGCAGCCTGGTGGGATCCGCCCTTTCTGAATCGTCTAAAGTCAGACTGGGTGAGTGACATGTGTTCAGACAGACACACACACACACACACACACAGCTGACTGTGTCTTCCTCGTTCCGTGGTCCAAACAGACACACACACACACACACACAGTTGTGCCATTTTAGTTTGTATTTTTGAGCATGGACCTCACGTTCACATGCATATTGCGTCGCAGAAAAGGAAATAGACTCGAATAAGCCGGAATGAACGCTTCAAGTCACGGCGTCGGCCGTCAGACGGAGCCGAGACACGCACTCCTGCACAGAGCCGCGCAGACATCTGCATGAATTATAATAAAATGAGAGCGTATCTGTTGTGTGAGACGTGCAGAACGAAGAAGTCTGATATACTCACAGTCTAGATGGGGGGGGGGGGGGTCATTGGATAACACACTACGGCAGCGGGTCGTTGCAGACGTTGGCGGAGATCTGCACCTTTTGATGAGTTACTATCCCACTCATCTTTAAGAGGGGAAAACGTGCCAAGAAATGCACGACTGCGTCTGTAAAGGTCGCGAGAGAGAAGACTTCCAGCACGTTAAACGTGCATCTAAAGGAACTTCTGCAGCCGGACGCTTTGCGTTAAAACGACCTGAAGGACGAATCCGGACAATGAGCTGTGTGTGTGTGTGTGTGTGTGTGTGTGTGTGTGTGTTTCTGAACCTGAGTAAGTTGCCTTCCCATCTCTTTTCAACCAATCGCTTTGATGGCCTTCGCCGTCTGATTGGTATTCAGCGGCGGCGGTGCAGCTCTCATTTCATGTAAGTTCTGCTCCGCGCCCCCTCGATTTAAATGACTTTCAATCTCTTTGTTCCGGGCAGCGGTCCAGGCCGGAGGGCCGGGGAGTGATGCATGGAGGCGGTTTATTTTATAAACGCGATCTGCTGCACAACCACCGACGGCGACAACAACGGTAGATTTTTTTCCTCCGGAGTCCATCGGGTCGACCAGAAGCACGAGATCCCCCGAGGCCTCGCGTCCGTCAAGAAAGCTGCGTTTGCCGGCCCACAAATCACCTCCTGAAACGCCCCATGTGACTTCACCCCGACCCTCGCCCTCTCGCCATATCTTTAACTTAACCTTTTGGAAACCGTGTGGAAAAATCCTGCCGCTCCTAATTTTAAGTTCCAGCATGCCCCATTCAGACAATCTTTTGGCGTAAAATACAATTTTTTTTTTCCATTTTTGAATCAAATGACAGTTTTTTACAATACCATAAATTTGTCTTGGACTCTGCAGTGCGTCACAAATGCCTTAAGTTACATAAAAACACACAATATATCCCCAGCCAAACAACAACTGCAGTATTGCACACGTCCCATAACAAACACATACATACACCTCATAAAAACACATGCTGAAAGGATACCATAATAAAAGCACTAATAAAAAGTATTTCATAGACTTGAAAAAGACTTTTTGACTGAAACTCCTTCCTAACAGGACAAGACTTTGTTTTATTGTGGTTTTTGTTGCAGGTTCTGATTCTTTAGGTCCTAATCTTTCCATAAAGGTGTCTTATTGACGCTCCAGGAGGCTTTTGGGGGAATCTGGCTCATATCATGCTGGATGTTCATAGTTATGATCAAAATATCTTTTAAAAGTGATTTTTTTTTTTGCAGATATACATTTTTCCCCAAGACTTTGCTGAACAAATACATACAATAAACACAAGTATTGGATTTAATTTGGGGTTCCTACGACATGTCGAACAGTAAAAGGAGGTTCCACAGTCTTCAAGGGGTTAATTAACGGTGGTGGAGAGTCACTAACTGAAGCGTCTTCTTGTCGTGGAGCGTCTCGTGTCAGCGGACTGATCGTCGGCAGGAGGTTTGAACCGCGCTGGTCGACGGGGCGGATTAGAAGTTTTACATAAAGCTGATGCCGCGCAGCCGAAACAGGATGAAGCAAACAATCCGCTGCTCATTAAGTGGAGTTATGGAGCAAGAAATAACAAGCAGCCGCTCAGACGTCAGGAGAACCTGATGAAAGCAGGAACTCTGTGTTCACTTCCACCGCTGAACGACATCCTGTTAGCAGCAGTTTTCTTTGCTAAGAGCACAGAAAACAAGCACAAGTGTCACAAATAGCAAAACAGCTATTTATACTTCCACAACCAGATCAGACGGGAGGTATCGATCACACGTGAACCAGAAGCTCTGAAGGTCAAGACCATCATATGTACGCGGCCCCAAAGTCAGACATGCGGCTCAAAGGGATTTACAATCTATACGATGATGCCCTTTGACCTTTGACCCACTGTAGCCAGCTAGCGCTGATGCTAGTTCTCCGCCAGCACGCTGCTAGCTCCCTGCTAGCCCCCTGCTAGCCCCCACGAGAACCACCAAAGGCAGCGGGACCAGCTCGACGCCCAACTCGAGCGCTAGCTAGCTTGCTACAGCAAGGAGCTAGCAGCAGCGCTAGCTTGCTACAGCGTGACGCTAGCAGCGGCGTCTTTTACTGTAGTTGTGTTCTTTTATGCCTCTATTTGAATGTATTGCATACATTTTATGCAATACATTCAAATATAGTGTATAAAAATATTATTTTTACAGAAAAGTTGCAGCTTCATTTTTTAAAAATGTTCCTCTTTTGGGGTACAAAGGTGTCCCGCTGCCCTCCAGGCGTCTGTGAGGTGTTTCCACAGTCGGAGGCTGGTGGACGTCCAGCGGCACGAGGAGCTGGTTAGCTTGTTAGCTTGTTAGCTGGTTAGCGGAGGCCGTGAGCGTTGCTGCGCGCTAGCGGGCGGGGCTCACACAGGAGGCGATGGTGACGAGGTCCGGCTGGCGGAGCATCCGTTCACCTCCTCCTCTCCTCTCACGAGCGCTTCACCTCGTGAGGGTTTCTGCTCAGGACGAGGAGCTGCAGCAGAACTGGGCTACAGGACCGAGAGCGGCCGCGAGAGCCATCCTCAGCGGAGGAAACCCAGATACACCAGCGATAACCTGTATATCAAGCTCTCAATCTGCCACGCGCTGAAGGGAGGGGGAGGAGGAGGAAGAGGAGGAAGAGGAGGAGGAGGGATAAATAGCCTTCATCTTGGTGAAAGTGTGCTCTCCGTCTGCAAAGTGGTAAATCTTGCCCATCGTGGAAGTGGGACACGACGGAGCGCTGATGGGGAAAAGAAAGAGACGACGAGGGGAGTGGAGGAGGAGAGGAGGATAGGACAGAGGAGAGGAGAGAGGAGGGATGAGGAGGAAAGAGGAGAGAGGACAGAGGAGAGAGGAGAGGACAGAGGAGGGATGAGGGGGAAAGAGGAGAGAGGACAGAGGAGAGAGGAGACGACAGAGGAGGGATGAGGGGGAAAGAGGAGAGGAGATCTGTGACTGTGACGGCGTCATCACGTTTCACATACAGTATCTGCACATTTCCCCCCTGAGCTCTGTGTCTTCCCTCTTTCCTTCCCTCCCTCCTTCCCTCTCTCCTTATCTCCTTCCCTCCCTCCTTCCCCTGGTTGACATCACATGTTGATGAAGTAATCGCTGAGAAGCTCGAGTCTGCAAATGTCTTTCTTTTTGTGTGTGGGGGTCTTCTCTCGAGTTTTTCTGATTTCCTCTTCATCCTAACTCCTCCTCCTCCTCCTCCTCTTCCTCCTGAGGAGGAGTCGGGTCGTCCAGACGATCAGAGTGTCCCCGTAATTACAGACCTGTCAGTTCTGATATCCATCAACAACTGTGCATGTGATGATCCGGCAGGAATGTTAATGAGTCCTCAATTGGAGTTAATCAGCTGCCTCCTCCTCTTCCTCCTCCTCTTCCTCCTCTTCCTCCTCCTCCTCCTTCTCCCTAAGTGGTTGATGTGAGAGGCTTTAGGGTTTGATGGGTTTTCTACTTTTTATTCATTGATTTGAACGTCTTCCTCAGAAGAGAAGAAGTCGTTTTAAATTATTTATTTACTCGTTTTGTCAAGACGAAATGTTTGATTAATGTAAAATATAAATAGCATTCCTCTTATGTGTTTTTAATACGTAATGTTGTAGTTTAAAGGTATTTCAAGGTATTTAAGGGTATTGAAGGGTATTTCAAGGTATTTTAAGGCATTTCATTGCGTGTCTTTTTGTTTGTTTTACTGTCTCACTGCTTCCATTGGGAACTGCGTGTTTAACGTCACATTGCTATGCATTGTGGGTATTTCCCTTATGCAAAGTCATGGTCTAGTATGTGAAGGGTTCATGAAGGACTCAAAGCTCCACCGTGTGACAGCACAGTTTGTGATCGGGCCACAAAGTGCGGAGATCTTTTTTATTTTCCAGTCAAAGTTCCTGTCGGCTCGCCGTGCGATCCCTTCACTTAATGAGGGGAAAGCTGCAGACGGGCCTCCTCCAGGGTCACGGAGCCAAAGACCTTCTGCAGCTAATGGGAGCCGGCGAGCGCTTTGTTCACTTGAACGCCGCCGACGCCTCCGTGAAGGCTTCCTGTGACAGGGAGGGCCGACCTCAAGACACACTCCTGCTCTGCAGGGCTGTGTTTTATCCTAATTAATTATGTGTGTGTGTCTGTGTGTGTGTGTGTGTGTGTGTCTTGAACCTCGGTTGCAAATGTCATGGGATTATTGCGTCGGGAGACGGACGGACGATCCTCCGGAGAGACGCCGTGAAGGTGAGCGGGAGCCTCGTCGCTGTGTTGTTGCCGCTCCTCCGTTCATTAACCTCGGAGGGAAAGTAGCTGAACGTAGTTCATAAAGTATCGCAAAGAAAGTTCATAAAACACCCAAAATCACAAGAAAAACGTCTCTGAACATCGACCGGCTAAGTCGATATGTTGAAGTTGTTGTGTTTACGTGGAGCCGTTGTCGTTCATTCAGAGTCTTTGTGTTGGTGTCAGCTGATGGATGATGATCCGATGTTCTCTCTTTTGGCTCTGCTCTTGGTCTCCTCCAGCTCCCAGAGGGAGACGAGCTTCTTCCTGTTAAACGCCGCTCGGCGTCGGCCAGCGAGTCTCTAACGCAGTCTGTCTGATGCTCGATGAGCAGCTCGAGTACACGATCGTGTTTTCTTTCTTTTTTCCTTCTCTGAGAACAGCCGCCTGCTGCCGAGAGCAGCGAGGCCGAACCAGAAGAGCAGAGAGCTCCAGAAACACAAAATAATGAGCAGAGGAGACTCGACACAGCCGAAGTTGGGTGATTATCAAGTTTATTGGGTTCGACCTCCTTTCACAATCTTTGAATCGCTCGTGAACATGTGAATCAGTGCAGCTTTAATGAAGAAGTTCACAGATTCACCTGTACTCTGCTCTCGCTTCTGGAAGTTAGCTTAGCAGACGGCTAACAGCTGATCCATGAAGGAAAGACGCAGGAATCTGGAGTAGAGTTTAAGGTTTTTAGAGCTCCTATCTCCTATCTCCTAGCGTCTATGTTCTAGCTCCTAGCTCCCATCTCCTAGCTTCTAGCTCCTAGCTCCTATCTCCTATCTCCCATCTCCTAGCTTCTAGCTCCTAGCTCCCATCTTCTAGCTTCTATCTTCTAGCTCCCATCTCTGATCTCCTAGCTTCTATCTTCTAGCTTCTTTCTTCTATCTTTTAGCTCCTAGCTCCTATCTCCTAGCTTCTATCTCCTAGCTTCTATCTTCTAGCTTCTTTCTTCTATCTTTTAGCTCCTAGCTCCTATCTCCTAGCTTATATCTTCTAGCTTCTAGCTCCCATCTCCTAGCTTCTAGCTCCTATATTCTATCTCCTAGCTTCTAGCTTCTTCTCCTTCTTTCGTACGCTGTCCCACTGACCAATCACACACGTCCACGGCATTTCGCAGGCGCTTGCACCTCAAAGAACACACCCAGCTTGTCAAGCTAAAGATGCTAAAGCTCTGATGTGTTGAAGTCCATGACAATCGACCACAACGTCCACTCCCCGTGTACTTTCAACCTGCATAGGCCTGCTACGGTAAGAGAGGAGGGACAAACACATGAACGACGATACAATGACACTCTGCACCACTTGGCGACGCGTGAAAATGTGGAGCAGAACAACCGGCAACGTAGCATCTTTAGCTATCTTTAGCCATCTTCTGCGGGTGTGATCCCGGTATTGAACACAGGGGGCGACCTGCGTATCTGTTTCAGTCATCGCAGCCTCGCTCCCAAAAATGGCAGCACAAAGTTAGTGACATTTGAAGCGGCAGTCAGGAAGCACCTCGCCGGCGGTCGACATTAATCAGCGAGGCGGTTTAATCGCCTTCTGGAGGCTCGGCACACTTCCATCGTCTCATCACGAAGAAAGAGAAGCGCTCTCTCGGTCGTAGGAGTTCCTTTTTGAACAATCTTAACTGGGTTTAATCACCAGGCTCAGCCGTTGTTCCTGTAATGACTCGCACAGTGTGTGTTTGACGCGGCGGCGCCGGATCGGCAGCAGCTGACTGCACACGGAGCCGACGCCGGCGGTACCGAGTGAATCCTAAGTAGGACACGAGAGGAGGCTGGAGCAGCTCTTTCTGAGTGTGTGTGTGTGTGTGTGTGTGTGTGTGTGTGTGTGTGTGGTTAAACTTCTTCTACAGGCTCAAAGTGGGGATGAAGTGAGGGCGAGCAATGAATCACAATCCACTATTTGTCCTTCACCTAATTTCTCACCGAGGTGATTTAACCTGTTGACCACACACACACACACACACACACACACACACACACACAATCACACACACACACACAATCACACTCTCACACACATAGACACACACACAAGATAGCGATAATGCACCTTTTGTTATATAGCATTAAAAGAAGAAGCTGATGACTAACAGCTCAGGTATTAAATCCACAGCTTTTAATAATCATCATTATTAGCGTCTTCATATCAATAATCAATACATCCTGATGATTTGATCAAAGAGGTGAATAAGCTCCTCCCCCTCCATGACACTGCTCTGAGTCACCGGTCTGAGTACAATGAGTAGAAGTACGGTCAGTAGAAGTACAGTGAGTAGAAGTACAGTGAGTAGAAGTACAGTCAGTAGAAGTACATTGAGTAGAAGTACAGTCAGTAGAAGTACAGTGAGTAGAAGTACGGTCAGTAGAAGTACATTGAGTAGAAGTACAGTCAGTAGAAGTACAGTGAGTAGAAGTACAGTCAGTAGAAGTACAGTCAGTAGAAGTACAGTAAGTAGAAGTGCAGTCAGTAGAAGTACAGTAAGTAGAAGTGCAGTCAGTAGAAGTACAGTGAGTAGAAGTACAGTCAGTAGAAGTACAGTAAGTAGAAGTGCAGTCAGTAGAAGTACAGTAAGTAGAAGTACAGTCAGTAGAAGTACAGTGAGTAGAAGTACAGTGAGTAGAAGTACAGTGAGTAGAAGTACAGTGAGTAGAAGTACAGTCAGTAGAAGTACAGTCAGTAGAAGTGCAGTGAGTAGAAGTACAGTCAGTAGAAGTACAGTCAGTAGAAGTACAGTCAGTAGAAGTGCAGTGAGTAGAAGTACAGTCAGTAGAAGTACAGTCAGTAGAAGTACAGTGAGTAGAAGTGCAGTGAGTAGAAGTACAGTCAGTAGAAGTACAGTCAGTAGAAGTACAGTCAGTAGAAGTACAGTGAGTAGAAGTACAGTCAGTAGAAGTACAGTGAGTAGAAGTACAGTCAGTAGAAGTACAGTCAGTAGAAGTACAGTCAGTAGAAGTGCAGTGAGTAGAAGTACAGTGAGTAGAAGTACCAACACGTAGAAAATTAAAGTGCTTTATCAACGTTTCCCACATTTACATTTCTGCGTCTCTCTCAGAGCTGAGACAGATCTGCAGGCTCACCTGGGGACAGGCGCACGCAGAATACCCACAATGCCCCGGGAGGAGGAGCACCGGCCCCGCGAGGCTGCAGATTGCAGGAAAGGAGGAACGCTGGCAGGCGAGTGGATGATGGACGAGTGTTCCTGTTGATGTTTGAGAGTCAAGAGACTTTGTTCACCGGGAAATGAAACGCTTTCTCAGATAAAAGTCTTTACACGCAACCATGAGCACGAAAGCCTGTGCTCCATGTGTTAAAGCTGCATTCTCTCTCCTGACCACCAGGGGGTGACTCCTCTGGTTGTATAGAAGTCTATGCCTCATGTGTTAAAGCTGCATTCTCTTTCCTGACCACCAGGGGGCGACTCCTCTGGTTGTATAGAAGTCTGTGCTTCATGTGTTAAAGCTGCATTCTCTTTCCTGACCACCAGGGGGCGACTCCTCTGGTTGTATAGAAGTCTATGCTTCATGTGTTAAAGCTGCATTCTCTCTCCTGACCACCAGGGGGCGACTCCTCTGGTTGTATAGAAGTCTATGCTTCATGTGTTGAAGCTGCATTCTCTCTCCTGACCACCAGGGGGCGACTCCTCTGGTTGTGTAGAAGTCTATGCTTCATGTGTTAAAGCTGCATTCTCTCTCCTGACCACCAGGGGGCGACTCCTCTGGTTGTATAGAAGTCTGTGCTTCATGTGTTAAAGCTGCATTCTCTTTCCTGACCACCAGGGGGCGACTCCTCTGGTTGTATAGAAGTCTGTGCTTCATGTGTTAAAGCTGCATTCTCTTTCCTGACCACCAGGGGGCGACTCCTCTGGTTGTATAGAAGTCTGTGCTTCATGTGTTAAAGCTGCATTCTCTTTCCTGACCACCAGGGGGCGACTCCTCTGGTTGTATAGAAGTCTATGCTTCATGTGTTAAAGCTGCATTCTCTCTCCTGACCACCAGGGGGCGACTCCTCTGGTTGTATAGAAGTCTATGCTTCATGTGTTGAAGCTGCATTCTCTCTCCTGACCACCAGGGGGCGACTCCTCTGGTTGTGTAGAAGTCTATGCTTCATGTGTTAAAGCTGCATTCTCTCTCCTGACCACCAGGGGGCGACTCCTCTGGTTGTATAGAAGTCTGTGCTTCATGTGTTAAAGCTGCATTCTCTCTCCTGACCACCAGGGGGCGACTCCTCTGGTTGTATAGAAGTCTATGCTTCATGTGTTAAAGCTGCATTCTCTCTCCTGACCACCAGGGGGCGACTCCTCTGGTTGTATAGAAGTCTATGCTTCATGTGTTAAAGCTGCATTCTCTCTCCTGACCACCAGGGGGCGACTCCTCTGGTTGTATAGAAGTAAATTATGGTCATTTAGAGTCAGACCATAAAGCAGGGGACGCTTTAGGGGCGGGGCTACCAGGTGATTGACAGGTCCTTACTAGTGACGTATACAGCGTCTCTATGGTCACTCCTCCTCCTTCCACATATGTTTGCTTCTTTTAATTGGCTGCAAAACAACAACCACGTGACGACCCTAATCCAAGATGGCGACCACAAACCGACAGGTGACGTCACGATGACCCGCCTCCGCGTTCTCTGCGGGTTCCCCCTGACCTTGTCGTTGCTCCCTATTATCTCACTTGACAAGAACTAACTTGATTTATCTTGTTTTTCAAACCCAGGAAGCGACACGCGAGGACATCACAACAGGTTAAATACGCCCTCTGGAGTCACGGACCATATCTTTTTAATCCAACCCGCTAAATGACCGGCGGCGGTGGGAGGGTTGGGGGTGGCAAACGCTGTTCATTTCAGATAGTCATCTTCTCTGTTTGAAGCGACTACAGATTGTCGACCTCATTCTGCAGCCGTCACCTGTCAAACACCTCCTCCTCCACGCCGCCGCCGGCACCCAGAGGCGGTGAACGGTGAGCACAACCCTTGCTGTGTACTTGTATTTTGCTTCTTTTTTTTTTTTTGGAGGGGTTTGTCGAGTGGTCCCGTCAAACCCTGTCGCCCCCCCCCCCCCCCTCCCCCGCCTCCGGCCCCCTGGAGGACACTCGGGTGCTGGCATGTTGACAAGAGCAGCTGCCTCGGTCCACCCTGAGCGCTGATAAGAAGCAGCACATCTAAAGACTGAATAATGGCCGGCTGTCCTCGCGCCTGCAGATCACTCCCGCGCTGCAGGACAGCGGGGGGACGAGCAATCAGCGCTCAATCTCTGACGAACGGGAACGAGGGGAAAGGAGAAGAAAAAATCAGAGAGAGGTTCATGCAGCCAGCGGGAGACAGAAGGAGGATGTGTTCACACTGACAACCACACAACCGGGACCAGGCGTCTGCAGAGTGTGTTAAAGCTGCACTCTCTCTCCTGACCACCAGGGGGCGACTCCTCTGGTTGTATAGAAGTCTATGCTTCATGTGATAAAGCTGCATTCTCTCTCCTGACCACCAGGGGGCGACTCCTCTGGTTGTATAGAAGTCTATGCTTCATGTGTTAAAGCCGCATTCTCTCTCCTGACCACCAGGGGGCGACTCCTCTGGTTGTATAGAAGTCTATGCTTCATGTGTTAAAGCTGCACTCTCTCCTGACCACCAGGGGGCGACTCCTCTGGTTGTATAGAAGTCTATGCTTCATGTGTTAAAGCTGCACTCTCTCTCCTGACCACCAGGGGGCGACTCCTCTGGTTGTATAGAAGTCTATGCTTCATGTGTTTTTGACACGCCCACACATGGTTTTTGGGTCAGCGTTAATAATCTGAGTGAGATTATTCTCCATGGACGCCGTATCTCATAAATTCCCTTCACATGAGTCACGTTCATCTTTTTTGAAGTTTGGCATCTCGGTTTCACTCACACGCCAATTAAGACACATGTGACTTTAAAACAATTAATTTCTAATTAGACAGAGTGGATAAAAAAATAATTCTAAAGTGTTTTTTTAACCATTTTTGATCGTGTGCATGGTACAAACAGACAAATTTATCGTATAAATCTGTCCAGAACCTGCAGCAGGTTTTTATTTTTTTAATCCACCTGATCCGCCGGCATCAAAGGACTCTTCTTTAGGCAAGAGAGAGTAAAACCTTATCTCTGTCCTTCAAAACGTCTTGTAAACAGGATTTGATGGACTAAAGCTCTCTGGTCCAGAAAGCAGAAGTGTTGCTGGCGCTGATGAGCAGCGGCCCTCCTCCTCCTCCTCTTCCTCTTCCTCCTCCTCAGACGAAGAGCTGCTCTCTCAAACTCACTCTCTGCACCAACACACTCACCTACTGTCTGTCAGCAAATAATCAGCGGATGACAGTTTTATAATTCTGCAGGGACGGTGAGATTACGCTTCACAATGTAAGTTACAGCTGGAATGAATATTGCATTCCAGTAGCGTCCGCATCACAAGCGTCACATTAACTTGGATATTTTTCTGCTGCAGTGCTGCAGTTTTCTGCAGTGAACACCATTTGGGGGGTTTTTATTCTCCCTGCAGGCCGTATCGTAGAAGATGTGTTTTATTCTGGAGCCACGGCGACATCACGGGGCGTTAGCGTGACGTCATGCGTCCAGGTTTAAACATTCATGTGTCTGATGGAGTTGAACTAGTGTTCCTAGCTCATGCTAATGCGGTCAGGCGTTTTATTTCCACTGTCGTCCTTTCACTGTCCTCCAGCGGTAACGTGAGCGGCCATAAACTGGCAAAATGTCAAAATCATTTGTCTTCATGAGGTTGACTTTGTCCCTGCGGTGCTGCCACGTCCCGACTGAAGAGCTCCAACGAGTAGCGTCGTAATGAGAAACCATGAGCTGCGTGTGGACGAGCCGAGAGAACAAGATGGCTGTTGTTTTAATGTTTTAAAGGTAACTTTATTGTTCATGAAGGAAGAAACACTTCATCATAAAAATCCACTGAAGATTTATTTCCTAAAAGTAATTCAACCATCACAGTTTGATAAATAAAAGCCCCGACTCGGGCAGTAGCACAGCAGCGCTAGCTTGCTACAGCGGGGAGCTAGCAGCAGCGCTAGCTTGCTACAGCATGGTACTAGCAGCAATCCTAGCTTGTTACAGCGGGGAGCTAGCAGCAACTCTAGCCTGCGACAGCGAGCAGCTAGCAGGAGCGCTAGCTGGCAACAGCGGGGAGCTAGCAGCAGCGCTAGCAGCAGTGCTAGCTTGCTACAGCGGGGACACCCTGTGAAGGCAGCAGCGGCTCGTAACCCGACCGCTCCGGTTGTTTTCATGGTTGTGCAGAAGTCGTGACTTCGGGTGTAAACGGTTAGAAGTCCTCTGGGGATCATGAATGTCTGCGCCACATTTTTTGGGGCAAAAAGGAGATTTTCAACTACAATTTAAACGCATTGATTCTCATCCAGAAGTGAATCAGGGTTCAGGAAACAGCTGAGATATTTGATCAGCAGACGCCCTCAGCTCACGTTGTGACCGTGCTTTTGTTTCCTCGCTCGGCCAATAGATTTGTAAAAGCCTGGAAGCTGCGAACAATAAGACGGAGTCTCAGAAATGGATTTCCTGGACTTTAACCCGGACACCGGAGCCGACTATTATGTTTCCTTTCTGTGAGCGAGAAAAGGCAATTAAGCTAGCAGCGAGCGGCCGGACGGACGGCAGCGCTCCGTCCAGCGGAGTCCAGCCTTCTGACTCCTGCATATTAATAACAGGAATGACATTCTGATTATGTCTGAGCATCAAACGCTTTGGTCACATTTTAAGGAGTTTATTCACGCTGAATGGAAGATTAACCTTTTTATTTCTCCCCATAAATGAGTTCAACTCATCGTGCAGAGCTCATGTCTGCTCTACTGTCTGTTAGCTTGACGCGACTCTCGCTAACATGCAGAGATCCACTCGTTCCCTCTGTCACTTCTGGCTTCAGAGCCTGACGGAGAACCAGAACCAGAACCAGAACACGGAGAACTTTGTTTCCACGTTGACGTTTTCTTTTTAAACTTTTACAACAATCAAAGTGCAAAGAAGGAAAAAAAAGACTTTTGAAATCAAACAGGTTAGTGCATCTTTTTTTGTAATTTATTGTATTTTTACTGGCCCTGCACTTTGTCCCAGACCGGCTCAACGACATCAACACACACACACACACACACACACACACACACACACACACACACACACACACACACACACACGTCAATACAAAGTTTAGTTTTAACCTCGTGCTATTTTGGAAAAATATAGATTTTCTTTCTGCTGGACCTGTACGCCTTCAGCACACACACACACACACACTGACAGACACACACACACACACACACACACACACACAGACACACACACTGACAGACACACACACACACACACAGACAGACAGACAGACAGACAGACACACACAAACACACACTTGAGACTTAAACTCATGTTTATTGAGGTCATAAGTCAGAGAGGGGCGGGTCTATAAGGAGGCGGGGCTTAAAGGAGGCGGGGCTTACAGGCAGCCCAGTGGCCATTCCCCCTGAACGAGAACAACGTGGTATGATGTCAGCAGCATGAACTGGACCTTCAGGGAGAGTTGAACTCAGTTCATCAGAACATGAAGTTTCTCCAGTTGGTGTTTCCAGCTCTGACGTCATCGTCTGGTTAATCAATACTCTGACATTTAAAGACAGAATCATCCATCGATCGATAAAGTCATTGATGGATAATGATGAGAATCATGAGCGGCGGACCTGAAGGGTCGAGAGCTCAAAACGTATCCTGAGACCGCAGGAAACAGACTCAGGAACATCTGTGACCTCGACCTCTGAACCCCGACTGAACCCAACGAGACATCTGCCCCGGGCTCTGGTGAGGAGGAGGAGGAAGAGGAGCAGGAGGAAGAGGAGGAGGCATGTTGTCTTTGGGCTGACGGCAGCATCCTGATCATTTCACCATGATGTCCTCCACAAAGTCAAGTCCCACTTCAGCTACCAATCTCCTTCCTCGTAAACAAGTGTGTGTGTGTGTGTGTGTGTGTGTGTGTGTGTGTGTGTGTGTGTGTGTGTGTGTGTGTGTGTGTGTGTGTGAGATGCAGAGTGAAGGGTTGATGTTCATTGAGAGTCAGGCTGAGTTCTGGGCTGTAAGAAGGAAGCGTCTCGTTTCTCTTAACGCATCAGGATACTTTCTGCTTCAGGCGACTGAGAAACAACAACTTCCTGCTGCCGGCGCTGACAACAAGATGCAACAGGAAGCTTTTCAAAGTAAAAGAAAGACATGCGGATGACAGAAATAAAAAGTACGTCAGAACTATTTGTGTTTTATAAAAAGAGCTACAATGTAGCATCGCAGTCAAAGTCTCCTCTCAAACGCGAAGTGTGTTTTACTCTGAAAAACAGTTTCTCGTTACGTCAGATGATCTTTTCAAAATAAAATACCGTCCTCACAGGAAACTCCGTTTGGGTTGAAGGCAACAAAACTACAAAGTTGCTTCTTGTGAAGATAAAAGTATATTTCAAAATAAACTCCACAGGAAACAAAGGGAATAAACTACAGTTTTCACTTTGTGTCGTTTCAACATCATCTCACATGGACGTCTTTGCTCGTCTGATCATGTGTTGTAATAAATAACAACCTCTG
Source organism: Clinocottus analis (assembly GCF_023055335.1). Classification (NCBI taxonomy): domain Eukaryota; kingdom Metazoa; phylum Chordata; class Actinopteri; order Perciformes; family Cottidae; genus Clinocottus; species Clinocottus analis. The sequence continues at coordinate 17,863,154 of NW_027175887.1, forward strand.
TCCTTCACTTCCTGTCATCTCTCCTCTTTATCTCCAGCAAATAAAGAGATAAAACACCGCAAACCTCCTCAAACCCTCTTCTGTCCTCTGCTCGTGCAGCGCCTGAACGCATCGCCTGAACCCTCGGGTGGGCGGAGCTTCGCATCTCGGTTCATGGAGATGATGATGATGATGATGAATACCGGCTGACAGGCTCTTTGCTTCTCACTTTAATGTTTTAATTACTTCAACACGTGTTCTGAATCCAGCGGTTGAGACGTTTCCTGATTCCTCTGGTTTGTGTTTCAGGACGATGGAGACGACGCCGCCTGAGTCCACGCAGACAAACCAGACTCCATCTTCCATCTTCCCTCCCATCCGAATGATTTCCGGTGTTTCTGAAAGTGTGAGCAGTAAAGCTGCCGATTACTTTCATTCTCGTTTGATGAAGTCTCTTTTTTTTTGTCTTACGCTCAAAAAACAACTGAATTATCTCATTAAATCAATCTGATTTGACAAAATGACGTTTCTGGATCAAACAGGTTGAGCCGTCGTGGTTCCCTCTGCGCTCAGAGTTCATCTTTTACTTCCTGTTAGTGGCCTCCTGGTTGACGTTCCTGCATCAGGTCTGAGGCGTAAAGTCTCAGCGACACGAAGCGGAACCTGAAGCGTCGCTCAGAGAGTCGAACGTCCGCTTCATCCTGACTCTGGTCCTCCGCTTTTGGCAGGAAACCATTAATAAGTCAGAGAAACGCTGGAAATCTGAGCAAATGTTCAGAAATCCCTGAGAACCCAGAGTCTGTGCGCCATGATGATGATGATGATGATGAAGCATTGCTTTGGGTCCGAACTCTTGATTTCCTTTTCTGCACAAACAAACTCGTTGCTCCTCTTCTTCCTCATCTTCCTGCTTTCTGCTGTTTCTTTCATAAACACAGAATATGATGATGAAACTTTTCCTCCAGCGTTGAAAAACCTGAGTTCACCGTCTGAAATATGAAAGCTGGATATTAATGTTTTGTTTCTTTGCTTTTCCACAAGAGGATCCGTGCATTTGTTTCCTCGTGGGCGTACGAGCTGGACATTTCAACCACGTCCGCTGCGTACGGTGGAAATATGTCAATGTTTTATTCATTATGGCGTCCATAAGCAGCCAGAAATATGATAACAAACTCTTTAATGTGCCATCAGACACCAGAAAAGCATTAAAATCGGCTTCCAGGCCGTTAACTTCCTCTTGAATCCTAAATCTCATCTTTCCACTGAACTTCTTACTATGTTTGTGAATAACTTTATGATTTTATGAACGTTTCTTTGACCCTGTCGTTTTGCGTGTTGTGAAACATTTCCTGAAATGTTGCTTTGCATTGTGTTCAGTTGAGTCTGGTGCAGAGAGCTATGTATTAAATATAATAACGATGAAACCCTCTTGAAGGGAACAATAAAGTAAAGCAGTAAAGACTTGAAGTGTTTCACTTGTTTCATAGAACTTCATTATTGTTTATTGACATAAAACTACAGATTTAATGGTCGACTTGGAGCCTTTCTTTCCTCCTCGTCATCGTCGTCCTCGTGTTGTCGTGTCATGTGACTCCTGACACACATCAAGAGCGCCAGTCAGGAGAACTGACCTAAAACTAAACGCGTGGGTTGAAAGGAAGACGGTGAATCGATGGAAGAGGAAAAGCAGGAAGTTGCAGCTGCAACAGGAAACTTTTCCTCTCGGCAGCAAAACATCCGTCTGTCAAATCTCACAAACAGAAAAGAAGAAGATGGTTTCAGCATCGAAGAGGAAGGCGTTCACCCCTCCACCTTCCTCTTCCTCGTCGCTCTTCGTCTCTTTGCATTTTCACTTCTGGCCTCAGCGAGGAGGAAATAAAACACCCAGAATGCCTCTTGATTCCTTCTGGATTGTTTTTTAAACGGCACTCGCTTGTGCAGGTTGCGCACGAGGAGGAGGAGGCGTTTTGAAAAATCATGTTTCTTCGCCTCTTAAAAAAATACAATTTCTGGAGTCAGGAGGTGTAATGAAGCGGCGGCTCGGAGACGCCGCTTCAGTCAAATGAAATAAACATCAAGCCGGCAGCGTGCCGCGCTGACAGCCTTCATTAGAGCCTCAATCTGTTAGGAAACGGCATTTTCATCTCACTCGAGGTGCTGCGACTGAAACGCAAGTTATTATATCTGCCATATTAGTTATGAAAAGGTTTCTGATGTTTTCATCTACGTCGAGATCTTACGAGTGTATTTCCTGCCTCTCTTCACATGTTCCAACATGCGTTTGTGTGCTTTCTGTCGACGGCGGGAGATTTAGGGATGTCATATAGGCGGGAGATTTAGGCGGGAGATTTAGGCGGGAGATTTAGGCGGGAGATTTAGGCGGGAGATTTAGACACGAGGTATAGCCGCGAGATTTAGACGTGGGATTTAGGCGGGAGATTTAACGGCGAGATTTAGGGACGAGATTTAGGCGGGAGACATAGGCGGGAGATTTAGGCGGGAGATATAGCCGCGAGATTAAATGGGAGATTTTGCAGATTTAGGCGGAAGATTTTATGGCGACATTTAGGGATGAGATTTAGGCGGGAGATATAGCCGCGAGATTTAGGCGGGAGATTTAGACGATTTAGGCGGAAGATTCAACGGCGACATTTAGGGACGAGATTTAGGCGGGAGATTTAGGCGGGAGATTTAGGCGGGAGATCTACATCACAGAGTATTTAACAGACGAGTTGCAGGTCATTCGCCGCCGTCATCGTTGTGTTTTAAAGTCTCGTCTTGCTTTTTAGTTTGAATCCAGTTTTCATCATCATGATTATCTTGAGACACTTTTGTAGTTTTTTAGCCTCTTTTGGTTGTTTTGTGTCTTTTAATGATTGTTTTGCCTCTTTTTGTACTTCATTGTGAGTCTCTGTTGTCTCTGTTTTTGCAGTTGATGACAGTTGAAGCGTCATTGAGGTCATTTTGACTCTGTGGTTTCTGTGTCACATACAGACACACACACGTGTGGTTGTGTATCACATTTTAGTGGTATTTTTTGTCTCTTTGTGGTTGTTTATCCTCGTTTTGTCGTTATTTGGAGTCTCTGTCGTTCAGCATCATTTTGTTGTTTGTTGTCTCTTTGGGGTCATTTTGTCTGTCATTTGTGGTTATTGTGGGTCTTTGCAGAGGTTTGGCATCTCTTTGTGGACTTTCATGTCTTTGTGGTCAATGCTTTTCCCCGTTGTGTAGTTATTTTGTGTCTTTTAATGTGTTTTTAACAAAGTCTTTCTGTCACACACAGACGTTATGATTGTTGAGTCTCATTCAGGCGTCTTTTCATGGGTTTGTGTGTCTTTGTGGTCATTCTGCCTTGTGTGTCATTGTGTTTGTTCTGTCCCTTTGTGTAGTTATTCACGTGTCTTTGCAGTTAACAACAGTTGATGCGTCTCTTCCCGCTCATTGTGTGTCTCATGGTGGTTATTGTGTGTCTCATTGTGGTCGTTACGCATCCCTTTGTGGTTGCTCTGTGTCTATTCGCCGTCTCTTTGTGTCTCTGTGCGTTTGTTGTGTGTTTCTTTGTGGTCATTTGGAGTCTCCTCGTGGTCGATCGGCGTGACGTCTCGTTGGCGGCGGCCAGAGGGAGGCGGGCCTGAACCCAGAGCGCCCGTTCAGTAAACCCATCCAGGATCCACTCACAAGATGCCAGTAAATGTTGTCTGGTAAACACACACACACACACACACACACAGTCTCTGGCTCTCCGTCTGGCTCGGTGACAGCAGCATCTGTGAGGACGTGAGGATGACACTCGGCTCTGAACCGTCTCGGGAGCAGATGGTTTATCAATTCAAAGCAAAAGAGGGAAAAATAGAGATTCGCGCTTCGGAAAAAGCCAACAAACAAACAAACAAACAAACAAACAAACCACTGAGCGATCAAAGTACCACCGGCCTTTGGATCCCGTTCCTCTTTGTGAAGAATGCATGAAAGGAAGAGGATTTATACATCCAGCAGTCTGGGAATCGCTTGGAAAGGAAACCGTGTGTAGCGGCGAATGTTTTATTCTCTTTCAGATTGATGGGTGGAATATTGCAATCGCGGCGAGCGAGAGAGAAACACTTTCCTGTTCCTCTGTGTGCTGCGTGGTGTTAGAAAAGAGCCGTAATGGAGCAGCTATTGAACAATAAAATCCATATTGACCTTACAGAGGATTTAATGGGATGAAATAACAAGCCTCTTCAGTGTAAAAACACACAAATGAGCCCCGAGTTAAGTGCTGAGTTTGTTTTTCCAGAGACAGCTGGGAGGCGAGTCTGTAATTTACAGGAACGCTGCCTTCAGGTACAAGCCGACGGCGCGAGGTTTGATCTGAACCTCCAGAATGATGAATTTGTGTCGTTTCCCTCAATCTGCAGCTGCAGGTGGTGAGTTCACCATCAGTCGGGTCTCTTTGAGATTTTCTTCCCGCGAGCTCTCTAGCGGAGGCTAACAAGCTAACAAGCTAACACGCGCAGCCGAGGTCCTTCCTAAAGGTCGGCCCGGCCGCTGAAAGGTGCCGGACTTTCTGCATAATTCATCTCCGCTGTTTTTCCTTTTGTAAATTGAGAGCGGCGAATCGATTTCCACGCGCCGCCCGGACGCAGCGCCGCCTCCTCGTCTCGGGGCGGCGGGTCGCTCGCTAACGAGCGGATCATCAACAAGTATAATGGATCCTGAGAGGGAGGAGGAAGAGGAGGAGGAGGAGGAGGAAGAGCGAGAGGCTCGGTGTCTGAACACGACTTGTTTCCAGGTGACGGAGAAACTTTCAGAGGTCAAAGGATGAAGACGGGAACGCTGGGACCCTTACTACTGAACATGGACCAGAGAAGGAGTGGTTTGTCCCTCACAGGGACCCTTACTACTGAACATGGACCAGAGAAGGAGTGGTTTGTCCCTCACAGGGACCCTTACTACTGAACATGGACCAAAGGAGGAGTGGTTTGTCCCTCACAGGGACCCTTACTACTGAACATGGACCAGAGAAGGAGTGGTTTGTCCCTCACAGGGACCCTTACTACTGAACATGGACCAGAGAAGGAGTGGTTTGTCCCTCACAGGGATCCTTACTACTGAACATGGACCAAAGAAGGAGTGGTTTGTCCCTCACAGGGACCCTTACTACTGAACATGGACCAGAGAAGGAGTGGATTGTCCCTCACAGGGACCCTTACTACTCGGTTCCTGCATGAGAACAAGTGGATTAACTTTCTCTCTGTGTTTTCTGAAAGCCTTGGAACAAACCCAGCGTTGCCACCAGCGTCTGCTCGTCTTCACGTCCTCAGGACGTTCGTCCCGGTGACTTCCAGCCCGTTGCTCTGTTGTTCTTCTGCTTTTGTACCGAAACAACGCCGGTATTGGAATTCCTCTGGAGTTATTGAACAGGAGGCCGGCTGTCTGTTCACCCTCCCCGCACCAGTAAACATTACTTATTCAAAGATGGCTCCCCCGAGAGGCAGAGGGATGGGCGAGAGAGCTCATAAATAAGAGAGAGAGAGAGAGAAGAAGATGTGTGTTCAATCAGGGCTTTAAAGAAGAAGCCTCCACAGAACCTGCAGAGCAGAAGACGACTGCTGAACATGGACCAACACGACGGGACATGCACAGAGGCTAGAGGTTAGTTATGACATCACGCTTTTGAAAAGCAACCCTCGACCTGCAGACAGGACGCAGGGCTGAAGGAACCCGCACCTCTTCTGTATTAAAGGCTGAAATTTTGTTTTAATATTTTAGGTTTTTACTTCCTGAAAGGATGATAAAATATCATAAATCAGAGAACAAGCAGTATCAGACTGATCTCTTACAGCTTTAAAGGTCCAGCGTTGAAATCACAAAAAGCAGTTTGAACAATTTTTACATAATAAAATGTTCACATTTCTAGAAAAACATATTTTTTATTTGTCATTTCATCCATTATTCTTTAACATAAAGCCTCAATGTTTAATAATTACCGGTAGCTCGTTGGCTGCATTATGGTCATCGATCACTTTTTATTGCTCAATAAGCTCTTAAATAACAAAAAGCGTCTTAATATCAGATCTCTTTGCAGTATTTTAGGACTATTTGCAGATGAAGTGACCCATTTTCCTCTCAGCGGCCGTTAAAATTCATTAAACTTTCATCTGATCTTCCTCTAATTTAAGACATGTGACAAATCACCGACCAGCGCCGCCGTCACCACGTCCTCTTGACACGATGGGAATGTGCTTCTTTTTCCTTTTTTTTTTTTTTAAAGAAAGAAGAAAAAAAATCTCCCGCTCCTGCATAGCAACCGGGCAGCCGGGCTGAGCCAATCACGTGCCGGCATCCGTGTTTTGGCCCTCGTGGGCGTCGTCGTTGCAGAGGGACGGCGGAGGAGGACGAGGAGGCCGGTGGCGAAGAGCCGCGGAGGAGCGAGCTCCCCGGCGACCTCGAGACGCCCTTGAAATGAAAAAAAAGAGCCGCTGATGTCGTCCTCGCCCACACACACACACACACACACACACACACACAGGCAGCTCCCTTCAGCCTGCTCGGCCTCGCAGGGTGAACAACCTCGTCGCTCACTTCCTCATGGCTCACTTCCTCGTCGCTCACTTCCTCATGGCTCACTTCCTCGTGGCTCACTTCCTCATAGCTCACTTCCTCGTCGCTCACTTCCTTATGGCTCACTTCCTTATGGCTCACTTCCTCATGGCTCACTTCCTTATGGCTCACTTCCTCATGGCTCACTTCCTCATGGCTCACTTCCTCGTCGCTCACTTCCTTATGGCTCACTTCCTCATGGCTCACTTCCTTATGGCTCACTTCCTCATGGCTCACTTCCTCGTCGCTCACTTCCTTATGGCTCACTTCCTCATGGCTCACTTCCTTATGGCTCACTTCCTCATAGCTCACTTCCTCGTCGCTCACTTCCTTATGGCTCACTTCCTCGTCGCTCACTTCCTCGTCGCTCACTTCCTCATGGCTCACTTCCTCATAGCTCACTTCCTCGTCGCTCACTTCCTTATGGCTCACTTCCTCGTCGCTCACTTCCTCACCGCTCACTTCCTCATGGCTCACTTCCTGCTGTCCAGGTTTTATACAACGATAATCAGCGGGTTGTTGAAGCAGCAACACTTTGTATGCGTTGTTATGTTTGGAGAGTTGTGTTGATGCACGACAGCAACATTTAAAAAAAAGCTTTAAACGGGAAAAAAAAATGTAATGAAGAAAATATAGTTTTTTATCTTATTACTACTTCCGCTCTTCGTGCGTCATGACCACGAGATTTAAGAGATTTAAGAGGTTTTAGAGGTTTAAAGCTTTATTCACAACATAACTGCAGAATAAAAACTACTTTGAGTCTTTCTGCCTCTGAGTTAAAGTGAGTGAAGTTTTTCCAACGTTATCTTTATTTAAGAGTCCATCGGTTGTCTCCACACGGCTCTCAACATGGCGTCGGCTGAGTCGGCCGCTAGCAGCTAACAGTGCTAACAGTGCTAACAGTGCGAACTACAGCATGTGATTGTGATTATGGGATTAATATGAATGTGTAACTGAGCGTCATCCTGTCAAACGCATCTTTTCTTTGTTTTTCAGTTATGGACGAACGATCTTTTGTTTATTCTTTGGATGTAATTAATCCCCAAATTAAAGCATTTGGACTCAATCTGACAGCGCGAGTGTCACCAGCTCTCTCCAGTCGAGGATAAGTGACTCTTTCTTTCTCCTCCGCTGGTTCTCTCGTCTGGAGCCGCTCAGCGATCACGACGCTGCTGTCGGACGTCACGGAGACCACCAGCTTTGTGTTGTTGTTGTCGTGCCGTCAGGTTGTTGTCTGGCATGCATCTACACAATGAAGAGCTTCACAACCTCAGGGAGTTGAGCGGCGTCCCCGGCAGCCGCTACGTCCACGTTCCTGCAGGATTTGAGAGGAACCGGACTCCTTTCTGCTCCTTCAGGACTGAACCGGATGTCCGGTGTTTGATCTGAGCCTCTGGACAACAACTCAGACTCAACGACTACCTGCTGCATCACATCCGTTTGTCAAATTACTATCAGCGTGATAATTGTTGTTAGTTTCATCATGTTGTCTTTTGAGGTTTTACTTCACCGTTTTCTTTTGTTAAAAAAAAAGCAATAGAAATAATAAAAGGAGCAGCTGAGTATGTTTTATAAGCAGATTACAAAACGTGCTCGTGACCTCTGAGAAACAACGTTTGACACCTCCAGCGGCCGTAATAGAAAGCAGTCCCAGCGCGACGCCGCTCGCTGCAGCGGATTGGTTTCACTTAAGAGCGCCGACGACGGAACCGACGAGTTAACGGATGAACATCGTCTGCGTGTCGCTGCCGGAGTCAAACAGCAAATTAAAACTGTGAAAGATTTTTAAAAAGAATAAAGAGCCAGTTCACCCTTCCAGGCTGCGCGACGTGAGCGCTGACGTCCATCAAGCCCACGCGCCCCCACGCCGCCCGACTCACTGCCTGCATCGCAGTTGCGATCCGGAGCCGAGCGCCTTAAGTTCCCGTCCGGCGCGACGACGCTGGAGTTGATTTTTCTTTTCTTTTTTCCTGCTCCGGCTCGGTGACGAAGCATCCCGGGGCCCACCTCCTCTATTTCACCGCCGCACGGTTGGGCGCTGCAGCGAGAGGTGATAAATGATTTATTTTCCTCGATGTTCACCGCAGTCGCTCCACTTTGCCCGAGCCGGTTCCACTCACAACGCCGTGTGATTTATGTGGGAACGTTCTGGCTAACTCGCTAACTCTGTCTCGGTTCACTCCCTTCCAGTAACGTTCCTCTGCGCGGAACCACCACACGGGGGTAATATATAGTGGATACGCTGTGTGTGAGAGTAGTATATAGAGGGCACACGTGCACGCTCGCACGTACGTGCACGCCAACACGTGACCCTCTATATACTACTCATGAACCCACGACTTCAAAGCACAGCAAACGCAGCCCGGTCGGTCTGAAAAGAGCTGCCACCCAAAATGATTCTTTTATTTATTTGAGTTTCTCCAGATGGAGCTCCATCTGGAGCTGACAATCAAGGAAATTCAAGTCCGATGTTTTGGACGTCAGCAGTTTTCCTTCTTTTGCGCTCAGCGGTCAGAAGTTCCCGAAGTAGCGAGAAATAAAGGAGTTCTTAAAGTGACAGTACGTGTGACTGAATAACTCCTCCCTAATCTAGACCGTAGTAACGAGAGCGGCGGGCTAAAGGGACGGCGTCTGGCGGTGCCACGGTTTGGTTTGACCCTTCATGGCCACCGTAGAGACGCGGTGGGTGAAACATGGCGGCCTCCGTGAGGAGGACCGGCTCTGTTGAAAAGGGTTCACAGTGGTTTGTATCACAGCCCCCTTCTGCTAGCAGATCACCCAAAATGCAACACGACGGCCCGTTAATTAGTTCAGTAAAAACTGAGCAAAAGTTTACAGAATTAATTGCAGCAGAATCCTGGAGGGGAGAAAAAACCTCAAACGCTGCAGACTGACGCTCCGGTTTTTAGTGCTGAATGCTGAAATAATTAAAGAGTTATTAAATGATGATGAACGAGCTAAACGCTCTAGTTACTTGGAGAGAAAACAAACTGGAATTGCAGAGCTCGAAATGTGCAACTGGACATATTTCAGCTGCACAAACGATGTCGCGATCAGCTGACACTTGTGATCCAACGAGTCCAGCAGCCGAGCGGGAAAAGACTTCATGCAGCGAGAGACGAGTCACAAAGCTCAGAACACTGAAGACGCACAGCGAGAAAACACAGCCAGAGAGCGGCCGCCACCAGAGAAGCCTGCAGACCAATGAGGTCAAAAGGTCAGAGGGGTGAGGAGGGGGAGGGGTGAGGAGCGGCGGGTCAGAGCGATAACTAAGAGAGAGAGAGAATATTCATTAAATTCTCCACAATAAAAGAATTTAATCTGCCAATTTAATTACGGGGCCGACGCTCAGGAAGGATTTGGTCTAGATCCTGTTTCCCCGAGAGATTCACCTCCATCACCGACTCCACCATGGGAGAGAGGAGGAGGGAGGGGGGGGAGATAAAGATGGAGAGAGAGAGAGAGGGGGGGGGGGGGGGGGGAGATAAAGATGGAGAAAGAGAGAGAGGGGGGGGGAAGATGGAGAGAGAGAGACAGAAAGAGAGAGAGAGCAGTATTTGACCAGTGATGAAGGGAGACTTGGCCTCACACCAGAGCAGAAATAATGAGTGAAGAAAGAAGAGGAGGAGGAAGAGGAGGAGGAGGAAGAGACAGAGGAAGAGGAGGAGGAGGAGGAAGAGGAGAAACGTCAACATGTAAACAACAAATGATGCAGCAGACGCTCACTGTGTCGAGTCTTCTGCAGGAAGACACACAAATAATAATCTGTGTGTGTGTGTGTGTGTGTGTGTGTGTGTGCGTGTGTGTGTGTGCGTGTGTGTGTGTGTGTGTGTGTGTGTGTGTTCTTCTGATCCGTGTCACTGAGTCTTTTCTTCAGACTTTATGGAGCGTTTTGTCTCATTAGGATCAGTTTGGACATGTGACGTGTTCAACGTCGTTAACCAGACTCTCTGTGTTCAGTATGTCGTGTGTTCGCGTCTCTTCACCAGCTGAACTTTGTTCAAACAGAACTTTCTGTTCCAATTCCCAGTTTCCAAAGATGCCAAATACGTCTGGCTTGAAAATGTCTATTTGATCGAATGAAGCGGCCGTGAAGACGGTCCAGACCGGCCATATCTCTCTGAGCCACACAACTAACACTCCCCTCCTCCTCCTCCATCATCTCCTCCTCCTCCTCCTCCTCCTCCTCTTCCTCCTCTCTCCTCCTCTGTTTGAACTCAGCCACATTCATCTGCAAAGTGTCCGTCATATTCGGCCACCGAGCTGCTTCCTGTTGTGTGATCACACCGGACGAGCAGCGCCGAGCGGCTGATTGAGAGGAAGACGTCGGCAGCAGAGGTGATTTACTTCATCTCTCTCTCTCTCTCTCTCTCTTTCTCTCTCTCTCTCTCTCAATCAGTGATTTTAATCAAGGGGCCGATCCAGCAACAACGCACGGCGTCATCACAGCTTCACCTGAGGCCCGGCGCTCGTTACTGGACTCTTTATGTTCTTGTAGCCTCAGAGCTCGCGGCCGGTGGTTAGAGAGCAGCGTTTAGGATGAACAAAGCTGTTAGAAAGGCGTTCGCACCACGAGGGCTCGGCCTGGACTCATCGCGCTCTTATGATCTCACCGCTAGCGCCGCGGGGCGGTAGTTATTAGCGATGGTCGTTTATGGCGCACAAACGCCAGAAACTCTCAGATTCAAGCTTCTGAAATGCTGCTTTCAGATGAAAAAACAAGATGATCAATAAAAGACATAATTGAGACGTGAATTGGTGGTGTGTCCCGCCTAAATCTCTCACACGAGTTGTCACAAAGCTGCTAACTTTTAACCAAACGGCAGACGCTCTCTACAAAAGAACCCCCGCTGACATCCATCTTTTATTTTTTACTGGGAAAAGGTTCAGATCGGTTTTTCAGAGCCGAGACAAATGAGTCCGCAGCGGACATTTTATTGCCAATAATGGAAACATGATCTCTTGGTGGAGACGCTCATTTTAGCCTCGCGCTAAAATATAAAACAGTTATGTGAAAGCAAGAGTACATTTCTCTGCATCTTTCTTTTTACCAGGGTTTAAGATGTCCAACAAGAAACAGGCTTTTCCACCTTTAAAACACACAACGCATACATATAAGCACATTTTGGGTGGAAAAAGACTCTTACTAGTATTAATATTTAGGCGGGAGATTTAGGCGGGAGATTTTAATGGGAGATTTAGGCGGGACATTTTGGCGGGAGATAAACGGCCTTTGGGGAGATGAACTTCTCTCCTCGGACAACCTCCCCAGGTCCTCGTCCGCCCGCAGGAAACCAGGGGAACTACATGACGTGGACTCTTCATTCAACCTCCCGGTCGGCTGACTCTGCTCTCGATTCAACGGCGATGGAGGCAGATCTGTTTTGTTGCAGCTGCAAACAACTGAACCACAAGAAGATGATGTCAGGCGGCAGAGAGACACAACAACTGATTCTCTCTCTCTCTCTCCCTCTCTCTCTCTCTCTCTCTCTCTCTCTCTCTCTCTCCCTCTCTCTCTCTCTCTCTCTCTCTCGCTCCGGGGGCAGCAGCAACAACAACTTGGGAGTGAAACGATATCAAGGGGCTGCGATTTGATTTGGATCGTGAGGCAATGAGGCAGAACGCTCATATTTACTCTGCAGGCGGTGCAGAGAGGAAACGGGAGGATTTTTAATCAAATGCAATGGAACCGTTTTTTTTTTTTTTATGGCCTCTGGTCAGAAAAGAACAAATATGGAGGGAAGGAGGAGAAAAAAACAAAAACTACCGGTTTACTGTTTGGAATTTCACCGTTCTGCACCAAACTGCTTCACGGAGGCGAAGCGCAGCCGGCGGCGAGAAGACGCCATGCGGCGTGTAAGAGAAGCCGCCATGCGGCTTGTAAGAGAAGCCGCCATGCGGCTTGTAAGAGAAGCCGCCATGCGGCGTGTAAGAGAAGCCGCCATGCGGCCGACGTTCTGACAGGTTGCACCAAAAACCATCCGGCTAACGGAAACGACGAGAAGGGAACCCCTCAAACAGCATTTTTGGGTTCTGGCTCGGCTGTTTTCAACATGGCGGCCGGGGACAAAACGTTGTCGTTTCACAGCTAAACGCAGACGAAAGTTTTGAAGTTTCATCAAATATTTGAGGCAAAAATAATGTTTGTTTTTTATTTAGCAATGCAGAGTTCTGCAAAGTTAGAGGCTAAAATAAAAGTGGATATCTTTCGATATTTGATTTATTCTTTTGTTTTTTTAGTGTGGATCCATAGGAGAGAATTAACTTCACATATTAAACCAAAGACAATCTCACAAAACTACAAATTAACCACAAAAACAAAAAAAGGCTCAACTGTACCGAGTGTGAACAGCACAAGGAACATATTGTGAAAAAGTGATTATCTAAAAATAATTTCACTTTTGTACTTTTTATAACATTTATTATTGTGTTAGGGGAACAGGACTCAAAAGACACCAGACGACTTAGTTTGTTTGCAAAAACAAGATTCACTCAAAACTCTCAAGACTAAGACGACACCAAAAGACAAACTGACCCCGGACTGAAGGAACTCAGACTAAATACTCAGGGAACGAGACGCAGGTGGAAACAATGAGGGCGGGGCCAGCAGTCACACGAGGGGGGAGGAGCCTGAAACCAGCGGCAAGGTGAGTGACAGCCAACACAACAAACAGTGAACGCACAACTCCTCTGGGCGTCTGGGCGTAACACAATGAGTTCACTGCTTTTTAATGGGCGTGAAAACAAGTCAGTGAAGCGCTATCCGGTCGCTTCGCTGCAGGACGTTGAGAACGGCGTCTTGGTCCTCGTTGTTGGAGCGTTTGTGTTGCAGGAGGGAAGCCCTGTGAGGGAGCACAGCCAGACGAGGCCTCCTGCAGGTGGACGCTCACCTGCAGGCCGCTTAGGACACGATGAGCGAGCAACTTCAAGGGTTCCCGGTGGCAGGTGTTCTGTTCTCGTGGTGCTTCCCTCCTCCTCCTCCTCCTCTTCCTCCTCGTTATGTTTACTGTACTCAGTGTATTCCCTCAGACGGCTCGCTCTGTCCACGAGGTCGTCTGCAGCTCCGCTGCAAACTAAGAACACAAAGTCCTGGTTTTAACGCCGGCGGCTTTGTTTCAAACTGCATTGTGCGAACAATCAGCGCGTGGAGGTGCTCGTGTGTCTCCAGGCTTCAACGAAACGACTCGGTTCAAAGTCTTGGAAATACATAATGCACTCTCACAGGAAGGAGATGTTGCGAAAAGCAAACAGAAACCACAGAAGCGCAGCTCGTCCTGCTCTTCATATCCCTGGACGTCCTCCACAGAGCGAGACAGAAGAGCCCGAGAGATTAAATTTGCGGTTGCAGCAAATACTTATTTTCTTTGACACGAGATTAAACGCGCTCCTCCGTCTGTATTCAGCAAAACCGAGACGGGTTTTTTCCGTTCGTCTAAATCTTCTGAAGCTCGGCGTCTCTCGGCAAAAACCCCCGGTTCTCCGAGCTCGACATGATCTCGCAGTTGTGGTTCTTGTGCTTGTTAGCGCCGCGGCGTTCAAACAAAGTACAGCATCAGCTGCAAAAGAGGAAGACATCTTCTGTTCTGAGTCTGAACCTGGAATCACACAAACCAAATACACAAACTTTGAATGAGTAACAAACCCCCAAAAACCTTAAAAGCGCATCACGTCAGCGGCTGGACGTCAGGGCCTGCTGAGCCTCCTCTGCTGGCCTGAAGGGAATCACAAAGATATAGATATTTTATCATTTAACTGTATTCATAATGTCCCTATTAGCTTATTTCCTCTGTTGCTCTGCCTTCAGCCTGCCGCTTCCAACCTGCTGCTTCCAACCTGCAGCCCACCGCTCATCCAATCACATTTCACCGTTCCTCTGGTAGATCTTAAACGACATGGAGAGGCCTTCCAGCATCACGGCCCTTTGTTTCGGCACTGAAGACCAGGTAGAAAATCCACGGCCCGCCACTGCGTTACATGGAGGTACAACCTGCATGGGTGGATCCCTCAATGGGCCTTCAGGGCCCAAAGTGGCCCTCGCCTACAAACTGTCGCGTTAAGAGACTCAAAGGAGGAACAAATCAACACACACATAGCGAGAGAGCCGGACGTCTTCATGCATATCGCTGCAGAGGGCGACTATGCGGCCGCTGTGTCCATGCAGGATGGAAACCCGGCGCGAGTCGCCCCGCTGCAGTAAAAGTTTTTTAGCATATACTAAATTTAAACCAAGGACACAGCCGGGGATTTATGGAAAGACTGAGATTATATCGCCACACTGTACGACGATAATAAGCCTCCACCAATTCATCACCGCGGCCAGGAACGCTTACCTCAGCTAAAGTCTCCGTTCAATAGAAACGGTCCGTTCTTTTTTTCTTTTCTCTTCTGATTCTCCATCGAGATAAAACACTAAACTTCCCTTTCGGTTTGGAAAACACTCGGCTTCCCCCGACGTCTGACTGGGTTCGCTCGTACAGTAAACAGACGTTTATCATTCAAGGTGCTCGCCGGGGGATTAAACAACGAAGGAATTCTGAATGTAGAACGTGTTTTTATTATCGTTGTACCTGGTTACGTCGGAATAAAAAAGGTCGTTCTTCTGGGTCTAGGATAACGAGAATAAGTCTGTGGGCGAGACGGAAAGCAGGACTTTCACCCAGGAGACCGCTGTCAACGTCGACTTATTTGTTGTGCAACTTTTGCATTTAAGTGACGTCGCTTCTGAGCAGCAACAGTGTGTAGAAACAGCCTGAAAGTTGTGTGTTGTGGGTTCTTTGTGGGTTCTTTAAAGCAGTTTAAATGCGTTCAGCCACAAAGAATCCCAGCTATGATTTCATTATATTCAAATGTAATGATGAAAAGTATAAAAAAAGACTTTCTTATGCTCAGTATGTTCCCGTTATATATTCTAAAATGCCTCTAATTATGAATTCCGATCACTTTCAACTCTTTGCATACAAACATTAAAACAAAATCCACTTTAACTGCCATTCAGACTGTGAAATAGCAGAAACATCCTCATTTTGTTAAGGTCTTGTACGCTTTGCACACTTTGCCATCTTGAAATCCCCGTAGTAATCTTCTTTTTGTCGCAGCCTTTATTCTGAAATGCTGCGTCAGATCACATTTGCAAACATCCCGAACGCCGACACCCGCCGCCGCACAAAGAAGCTGCATCTGATAAAAAATAAGAGATTTTTTTTCAGGTTTTCTGCGGGCCGAGGTCTTCATTATCTCCCTAAATCAAGCTCTGCGCGTACGTCGCTGTCGGAGACGATAAGGCCGATCCGTCTTTGTGGATCTGGGGGGTTTATCTGCTCGCTGCATCTCAGCACAGAAGCCACCGTGGAGAGTGATTATCCTCCTTTTCCTCCTCCTCCTCTCGCAGCAGCGTGGCGGCGGCGTCTCGCCTCACCGGCGGCTTGAGAACAGGGATCTTCCTCCAGGAGAGTTCACCATCGTTTAGGGAAAGATGGGACGGCTCCTCCGAGGCCGTTTCTCATCCGCTACCATCCGGCTTTTGTCTTCAGTTGGAAACGTTGCTGTCGGCTTCGATTCTCCCGGACAAACGGATCGCGGTGGACACAGGTTCTGGCTCCGATCAGCAGCGATGGAAACTCCCTCTAGTGCTCTATAGCGCCCTCTGATGTCCTCTAACGCTCTCTAACGTCCTCTGATGTCCTCTAACGCTCTCTCATAACCTCTAACGCCCTCTAGTGCTCTATAGCGCCCTCTGATGTCCTCTAACGCTCTCTAACGTCCTCTAACGCTCTCTCATAACCTCTAACGCCCTCTAGTGCTCTTTAGCGCCCTCTGATGTCCTCTAACGTCCTATAACGTCCTCTAATGTCCTCTAACGCTCTCTAATGTCCTCTAACGCCCTTTAGCGCCCTCTAATGTCCTCTAACGTCCCTCTAACACTCTCTAACACTCTCTAACACCCTCTAATGTCCTCTAATGTCCTCTAACGTCCTCTAATGTCTTCTGACGTCCTCTAACGTCCTCTAACGCCCTCCAGCGCCCTGCTCGTTAGCTAACCGTTAGCTAAAAGTTAGCTTGCCTCGAGCAGAGGCCTAAAAATAGTTTGGTTTTAAACTAAAACAAATGATGTCATCAAAACAAAACATGGGATGTTTATTTAGTTATTTTTTCCTCGAGCGTTGGAAACCTTTTAATTCAGAGACCTTTCTGTTTTATTATATTTTAAGTAGTTCCTTCCCGGTGACGCAGTCCTTAACGAGGTTACCGTCACGCGCCGGCTCGTCCTCGTTATATCAGGAGAGTTTCTTCACCGTCTGGATTCAGACCAAACACAATTAATCTGCACGCGTGAAAATTGTCTCGTGGACTGATTTCCTCACAGTGTGTGTGTGTGTGTGTGTGTGGGGGGGGGGGGGGGGGGGGTTGGGGGGGTTGTGTTCCCTCGCGTCTCCGGCGACGTTCTTGCTAACAAGCGTCACGCCGCGGCTGTTTAGCATAACGGATGTTTTCATTATGTCGCCTGGGCCGAAGGAAGCCTCTGTTAAAATGGCCCCCGGGCGGCGTTCTCGCGTCCGTCTCCTCGCCGCCGATTCCCGGATGAACCCGTGTACGAGTCCTCAGATGAAACTAGAGAGCGCCGGGTTCACTTTGTTTACTTTATTTACCGTAAGAAAAGCACAACGAGGAACAGACCCGGGTCCTCCCTCATGACTCATCGCCCAACACAGAACTCAGGTGTTTCCTTTAATGAGTCCGGCAGCAAACAAATTCAGCCATTCGTCAAGTTAATAACGCACAAAGACAGAGCGCACGCCGCTAACAGCACGCTGAGGAATGTGGCTGAAAGTCTTTAAAACTTTTAAAACTTTCACAGGCAGAGTTTTAAATGAGGGGGATTACCTGCAGCGTGAGAACACAAAAAGGCTAGCTAACGGTTAGCTAACGGTTAGCTCACCCTAAACTAACGGTAAGCTAACCGTTAGCTAGCGAAGCTTCTCAGTAGTTTCTCTCCGCTGTCGCTTTACTTCCTGCATGTTTGTTCATGTAGATGTTCCTCCAACAGGATCAGAGCTCTCACGTTGTTGTTTTTTTGCATTTTGTTGGATTTCCGTGATGAATTAAACTCGTTGTCCTTGTAAACGGCGTCGCTGCTAACGCTTCCATTGAGCGGTGCCAGAAGCTCATCGTGCACAAAAAAAAACCACCTGGAAGTTCAAAAACAAACGGGCGCAGCCGTCAGGATGGTGATTATCATCCAGCTGCTTTTTCCTCTTTTGTTCTGCAGATGTTCGACACGACGTCTCTGCTCAGAGCGCCAGCTTCCTGTGAAAGTTCACTCGTCATCCTGCTTCCTGTCGGCGCTGCAGACTCGTCTCCGTCCGAGTCTTTCCAAAGCTGCAACAAACTCTACATTTCTGCTCACCTTTCTATTGCAAACCGATGCTCCGTCGCGTCGGCCATCTTGTTTTTCTCCTGCAGTTTAACTGGACGTCGACGAGGTGCGAAGACGCTGACACGCACACGGCCTTCTGATTCCCGCGTTTAATGCACAGCCCTCCAGGAAACAAACACGTGCACACGTATGATCACCGATATGATCGCCGCTCGTTTCAACAGCCGGCAGCTTCGATCCCTCCACGCGCTGCAGGACTGAAGAGACGACCGGAGCAAATATTAAATATCTATCTTTATTTGTGATTTTTTTTTTTTTGCACATATACTTTTTTTCCCCAAGACTTTGCTGAACAAATACACACAATAAACACAAGTATTTGAATTAATTTGGGGTTCCTACGAGGACTCAAACAGGGAAAAGGTCTGGAGACAACGTTGGTTGACAGACGTGTGACGTGAGCCACTGACGAGCAGGACGTCCACGTCGTGCGTCCATGAATTCAATAATACATAAACACACAATACGCTGCTCGACTGTGTCGTGTTAGTGGCTGAAATGAGGAGAAGTTGCGCTCGCAGCTGCAGTTTAGCCGACAAATAATGACCTCAAAGTGTGTTTATTGGATTAAATATGAGTCGCTTAGGACCGTTATGGATTTTTTAATAATTTTTTGTAGAAATCCAGAGGCATAATTAAAAGAGAAATGTGTGAATCAATAACTTGTAGCTGCTGAGTGGCTGCAAAAGCAGAAGGCATGTTCCATTACAGGAGTGAGTCACTGACGCAGCTCACAGCTCAACACCTTTTATTAATTCCTGCACGATGGCCGCCGCAGCAGGAAGTCCATCGCTTCACAGACGGCGACGCACGACGCTCGTTAACGCACCGACAGATCGATGCACCAAGGAATGCATCTGGAGAAAGATGATCCATAAATGATATGATGAGGCGACGAGGCCGGAGAACCGTTCTCTGCTCCGTCTGCAGAGAAACACTTTGAGGAGGATTTCCCAGGTTTAAAATAACTTCTGTCCACCATCTCTCCTCCCGTCTGGCTGCTCAGTGAGTTCATCTGAACGGGACCAAAGAAATCAATGTTAGTTCATCTTTACCTTCACTTTTGTTTCTCTGCAAGGAGGAGGACCTCATTATGCGAGAGAGAGAGAGACAGAGAGAGAGAGAGAGAGAGAGAGAGAGAGAGAGAGAGAGAGAGAGAGAGAGAGAGAGAGAGAGAGAGAGAGAGAGAGCTACATGGAGTATTAATGCTTTGAGTCTCTCCTCTTCTTCTTTCCTTAAAGAGAGAAACATGTTCACAGTATTGTGAAGAACGGTCTCACTCTGGTCTTTAATCTCAACTTTGCAGCAGACGGATGGAGGTGTGTGTGTGTGTGTGTGTGTGTGTGTGTGTGTGTGTCCTAGATGGAGATGTGAGCTGGCAGCTGAGGGACAGATCTGCAGGGAAAGATCTTCTGACCACCGTTACCTCTCTGCTGTGTGACGGAGATGAACTGTGACCTCAATCTGAGCGGCTCAGGGCCTCTTCCTCCTCCTCTTCCTCCTCTTCTTCCTCCTCTTCCTCCTCCTCCTCTTCCTCCTGGCAGTGAAAGCCCCTTCATGGACTCCGGCTCAGAGTCAATGCATCTTCATCTCACACTACAGGACACAAGCTAATCGCCGGCTCAGCGCTCACTGATCCCTAGAGGAGGAAGAGAGTTCAGACACCTGAGAGAGAGAGAGAGAGAGAGAGAGAGAGAGAGAGAGAGAGAGAGAGAGAGAGAGAGAGAGAGAGAGAGAGAGAGAGAGAGAGAGAAAATAGTGCAGGCTTCACCTTTGGCCTTCATCTTAGAGAATTGTATAGTTCATGAGAAGAGTAGTTTCTTCTTCATGAAAGTTCACTCATCCTGCAGCTACTGTAGTGTCAAAGTAAAAGCACACACACACACACACACACACACACACACACACACCCTGTCTGCAGGCCTCCATGTTGTTCCTGCAGCCGCTGCTCCCTCTAGTGGCCACGATGAGTCATGAGGATCTTTATGGTTTTTCCTGTGGCGGCTCACTGACGCCCCCACGAGGCCACGAGGGGAAACGCCTGCAAACTAACCTCAAACAATAATACATAAATAATAATATAGTTATTAAACTGGACTAATTCTTGAAGTGAAAGACACTTTAAGGAAAGAAGACAGAGTACGGGCGTGACGACAAGTTGGTGTTGATGATAAATTATATTTGAAGATAAATATTGCATATCTAATATTTAATCCAGAGCCTCTTAAATATTATTTTAAATGTTCATTTATAGTTAAAATCTGTGTCTACCTCTAATAAAGTGTAGTAAAAAGAATTAATTCAACATTTTATACAGATTATATTGTTTTAAATGTGATATTATAAGAACCAGAGATAAGAGATAATCCAGAGGGAACCACAGAATATATTTAAACATCCGCTTAGTGACAGAACAACACGGATGAGTTCATATGTTAGATTGACGTGACCATGAACTACGAACTGTGTGGAAACTCTTTATTCTGTTTCATGAAGACAAAACGCTTTGTTCTATACGTGATGCTTCTGTCTTCAGCCACACGAGCCAAAAAATAATAAAACACAACTAAAAGTCTCTCAGCTGCTCTTCAGCCTCTTGGCCTCGTCGCTGTGCGGCGACGCCCCCTGCTGGGCTCTTTTGGCGGCGCGGCTCTCGTCTGCCGGCGGCGGCTGCGAGGCTCCTCCTGCTCCTCCTGCTCCTCCTGCTCCTCCTGCTCCTCCTGCTCCTCCTGCTCCTCCTGCTCCTCCTGCTCGCGGCTGCTTCAGCTCCCTCCTCTCACGCCGGTCCTCCATCTCGCCGATATCCTCGGCGAAGAGGGTTTTGAGGGCGGGGATGAGCCGAGGGAGAACATGGACGTCTCTGAAGCGAAGCTGAGAGGAAAGAGGAAGTGGTCAGGAGCTTTAACACGTGAAGCATAGACTTCTATACAACCAGAGGAGTCGCCCCCTGGTGGTCAGGAGAGAGAATGCAGCTTCAACACATGAAGCATAGACTTCTATACAACCAGAGGAGTCGCCCCCTGGTGGTCAGGAGAGAGAATGCAGCTTTAACACATGAAGCATAGACTTCTATACAACCAGAGGAGTCGCCCCCTGGTGGCCAGGAGAGAGAATGCAGCTTTAACACATGAAGCATAGACTTCTATACAACCAGAGGAGTCGCCCCCTGGTGGTCAGGAGAGAGAATGCAGCTTTAACACATGAAGTGTGTACTTCTATACAACCAGAGGAGTCGTCCCCTAGTGCTCAGGAGAGAGAATGCAGCTCTAACACATGAAGTGTGTACTTCTATACAACCAGAGTGGTATCGTGGCTCACCGTCATGTGGTCGAAGGAGATCCCCACGCGGTCGTTGAAGTCCTCGCTGAAGAGCGGGATCTTGGCGTATCGCTGGCTGAAGTGGTTCAGAACGATGAAGTCGGCGTTCATCTTCATGCCGACGCCGATGGCCTGCGAGGTCGTGCTGCCGAGAAGAAAATATATAAAATATAAAAGAAATACACGGAGAGGAAAGCCGAGAGATTCTGACCAATGGATTTTCCTGACTTTTAACCAAATTTCATTTTTTTTCAAACCAACCTTCAAGGACCTTAACCAACTCTCAAGGACCTTGAACCAAGATTCAAGGACCTTGAACCAACTCTCAAGGGCCTTGAACCAACCTCCAAGGGCCTTGAACCAACCTCCAAGGGCCTTGAACCAACCTCCAAGGTCCTTGAACCAACCTCCAAGGGCCTTGAACCAACATTCAAGGACCGTGAACCAACATTCAAGGACCGTGAACCAACATTCAAGGGCCGTGAACCAACATTCAAGGGCCGTGAACCAACATTCAAGGGCCGTGAACCAACATTCAAGGGCCGTGAACCAACTTTCAAGGCCCTTGAAACAAGATTCAAAGACCTTGAAACAAGATTCAAGGACCTTGAACCAACATTTAAGGGCCTTTAACCAACATTTAAGGGCCTTTAACCAACATTGCAATGACTTGTAACCACATTTTAAGAAGCTTTCAATGACTTTTCCAGGTTTCCATGATCGCATGAACCCTGCTTTGTGTTGCCCGTTCCTCCTTTCAACCTCAGCTCAACGTGACGTCTTCACCTGTGTTTCTTCTCCACCGCCTCGTCCTCCATCCCGTCCTCCAGCGTGGCCTCGTGGATCAGCAGCGTTGCATTCTTTCCTGCAGAGTAAAAGCAAAAAGGAAGTGGAATGAGAGCCCTGAATCACAGAAGCACTAACGGCCTCTTCCCCCTCCGTCCCTCAGGAAATCAATCAGGTCGTCGGCGTGATCAAGAATCGGCACGGCCCCGTTCTGTCCGGCGAGCAGACGCCATCTATAACGTGTGGAGGTCCATAGTGGAGGTGGAGGAGGGGGAGGGGCCCGAAACCAGAGGGGCAATCTAAGGAGAGTCAATGAAGTGAGCTCCCGCAGGAACCTTTCAGAGGACGGGAGGCCTGGTGCATTATTTAGCGAGCCGCTCGATGACCTCATATGAAGAAAGCTCCGGATTATTGAGCGGAAACTGACCGACGTGCACGAAGGCGTCGCAGGGCATGGTGTCGCCGGAGAACGCCAGCTTCCAGCCGGCCCGGTGGACGAAGCTGCAGGCGAAGGCGTTCCTACAGTGACGCACGATGCACGTCTGGAACTGAGACACACAGACACACACACACACACACACACACACACAATGAATGCATTGAAAAAAGGAAAGTTCAATAGTAAAGAGGACGCAGCGTTTAAGGACCTCCATCAAGTCGTTCTTCTTCAGCATCGCTTGGAACAACGACTTCGTCGTCTGGTTCGACATCTCGGCGCCGTCGCACAACTGTTTGTTCGGGATGAAGCTGAAAACAACGAAAATAAAGAAATACACGATAATAAAAAATTAAGGAATGATCTACAGCCACATTAAAGCTGCATTCTCTCTCCTGACCACCAGGGGGCGACTCCTCTGGTTGTATAGAAGTCTATACTTCATGTGTTAAAGCTGCATTCTCTCTCCTGACCACCAGGGGGCGACTCCTCCGGTTGTATAGAAGTCTATATGATTGACTACTTCTCTCTTGATGTATTCCCACAGTAAATATTGTAAACATGAGTTTATGCCACAAGTCTTCTTCTATACAGCATGATGTTCATTTAGGACATTATGCACACGCACACACACACACACACACACACACACACACACACACACACACACACACACACACACACACACACACACACACACACACACACACCTGATGTGGTCGAGGATCTGCTCGCAGTTGTTGTGGTACTGGTTGAGCCACGTCATGATGGAGGTCGGCCCCATCAGGTAGACGGGGCTGAACGGCTTTCCTAACGTCGTCTAGAAGGAATGAATGACTTCATTAACATAAATACCAATATACAATCAATACATTCTGCAATCAACGGTCTAGAACCATCACCAAAGGTTTCAACGTAGCCTTTTCTTTGACATACCAGTGCTCGTCGCCTCTGGTAAAGCAACATCAGCAGCCCCTGAGAACAAAAAGAAGAAGATCAGTACTTCTTCCCGCATTAAAATCCAACATGGCCGCCTCCCGCGGCGCTCGGCGGCGCACCGTGTGGTGGTCGGCGTGCATGTGCGAGATGAAGACGCTGGAGATCTTGGCCAGGGCGTCGTCCACGGCGTCTGCGTAGTGTCTGCACAGCTGACCGAAGGTTCCCTCGCCGCAGTCTAGCAGCAGCGACTGAGTCGCGCTGCACGCAGACAACAAACAAACAAACAAACAAGGAGGAAGAAATAATCAAACTCAATCAATGCATACACCAGAAAGAGAGAACATGTCTCCTTCCATGGAAACAGCCTCCATCTTTAAGAAACCCAACATCACATTTATAGAGAGAAGGCTCGACGCCCGACTGGGGGAGAAGGTACGCGGGCAGTAGCAGCTAGCTAGCAGCAGCACTTGCCGGCTGCAGCGGGGAGCTAGCGGGGACTAGCCACATACCTTGTGGTCACTCGCCACATACCTGATGTTCACTAGCCACATACCCGACGTTCACTAGCCACATACCCGACGTTCACTAGCCACATACCCGACCTTCACTAGCCACATACCCGACGCTCACTAGCCACATACCCGACGCTCACTAGCCACATACCCGACGCTCACTAGCCACATACCCGATGCTCACTAGCCACATACCTGATGTTCACTAGCCACATACCCGATGTTCACTAGCCACATACCCGACCTTCACTAGCCACATACCCGACGCTCACTAGCCACATACCTGATGTTCACTAGCCACATACCCGATGCTCACTAGCCACATACCTGATGTTCACTAGCCACATACCCGACGTTCACTAGCCACATACCCGACGTTCACTAGCCACATACCCGACGTTCACTAGCCACATACCTGATGCTCACTAGCCACATACCCGACGTTCACTAGCCACATACCCGACGTTCACTAGCCACATACCTGATGTTCACTAGCCACATACCTGATGTTCACTAGCCACATACCCGACGTTCACTAGCCACATACCCGATGTTCACTAGCCACATACCCGACGTTCACTAGCCACATACCCGACGTTCACTAGCCACATACCCGACGTTCACTAGCCACATACCCGACGTTCACTAGCCACATACCTGATGTTCACTAGCCACATACCCGACGTTCACTAGCCACATACCCGACGTTCACTAGCCACATACCCGACGTTCACTAGCCACATACCCGACGTTCACTAGCCACATACCTGATGTTCACTAGCCACATACCCGATGCTCACTAGCCACATACCTGATGTTCACTAGCCACATACCCGACGTTCACTAGCCACATACCTGATGTTCACTAGCCACATACCCGACGTTCACTAGCCACATACCTGATGTTCACTAGCCACATACCCGACGTTCACTAGCCACATACCTGATGTTCACTAGCGTGCCGCTGACGTTCCTGATCTTCATTGGCAGAGCCGATCCGGTTCCCAGGAAGACCACCTCCGGGTGTTTCTCTTCTTGTTTTCCTGCCGTAAAAAACAAACAAAAAGTCCTCAGTGAAACACACGCTCGAGTTCTTTCCCGTCACGCCACCGAAGGACGATCCACTTAAAAGTAAGAGCCGGTCTGCCGGGCCGTGAACGCC
Source organism: Clinocottus analis (assembly GCF_023055335.1). Taxonomy (NCBI): domain Eukaryota; kingdom Metazoa; phylum Chordata; class Actinopteri; order Perciformes; family Cottidae; genus Clinocottus; species Clinocottus analis. Next base: position 17,888,302 of record NW_027175887.1, read on the forward strand.
CCACACGCCTCGGGAGGAGAACACGCTACCAGCTGGATCGGCGGCGTCAGCGGAGCAAATCTTCCTGCACTTGTCCACTTCCTCCAGGAAGTCGGGCACCTCGGAGGCCTCCTTCACGAACTCCTGCAGGTCGCAGGACGGGACGGCCTCCCTAACGAGGAGAGGGAGAGACGGAGTCAGGGCGACGCACAACGACACGCACCGCTGCACACAACGCAACGCTGCACACACCCGACCGCCACGGCAACTTGACAGAAACACTGACAACGAGACGAGGTAAACAAAGAAGAAGAAGAAGAGGAAGAAGAAAGCGGCCGAGGGCAGCGGACCGGGCCAGATTGTTTTCTGGGATGAGGAGCTGCAGAGTAACGCTGGCTGAATTGGGGAAGAGGAGGAGGAGATGAAGGAGATGAAGGGCAAACTCACCTTTGCCACTCCATTACGGGTCGGAACTGGAACCTGAGGAGACACTCGGCTCTGACGATCGGGACGAGCGGCTCAGCCGGAGCCTCCTGGGGAATGAAGAGGGAGCGCTTGATTTATCACACGGTGGAAATACAGTCACTGAGGGACCAGGGGGGTGTGTGTGTGTGTGTGTGTGTGTGTGTGTGTGTGTGTGTGTGTGTGTGTGTGTGTGTGTGTGTGTGTGTGTGTGTGTGTGTGTGTGTGTGTGTGTGTGTGTGTGTGTGTGTGTCTTTCCTTTTTCGATTAACTTTTCGGATTATTTTCCCAATTAATGTCGGCAAAACATTTTTTTTAAAAAGGATGAAAATTGTAAAAATGGAAATTCTAGTTGTTTGCAAATATTTTTTTGGTCCAAAAAAAAAAAAAGGCAAATTTTTTTATTCCTACCTCCTTTTTGTAAAAAAAAATTGTCAAAAAAAGAAAGTCAAAAAAAAAAAAATTAATAAAAAAAAAAAATATTCCTACCTTCTTCGTCAAAAAAAGAATTTTTTTTTTGGGTCAAAAAAAAAAATTGTCTTTTTTTGGCACTTTTTTTTGTCAAAATGCAAACTTAATTTTTTTTGACAATTTTTTTTTATGTCAAAATATTTCTCACGGAAATCTAAAAACATGAATTAAAAAGGAATGAAAACAGAAGAGACATTTAATCCACTTTCAGTCCTTTTTGATGGTTGTTTCTCTGATTAAAGTCCCTCTCTCTAGAGTCATATCATCTCTTTATATTGGACCTCATGATAATGAACACTACATAGAGAGCTGAGATTGTTCTGCAATGTTTGATGTAACACATGAGTGTGTATCTCATATGAAGGTGTGTGTTCTTCGTTAAATGTTCTGAGTGTCTTTCCACCTTGGACTCGTAGGCGGTGAGCTGGGGGAAGATGTCGGGGAAGATGTCGGGGTGGATCACGTTCAGCTGCGCCTGGATCTTAAGGCTCCGCACGTTGTGGATCGTTCTGACGCTTTCATTCAGGATCAGGTGTTGTGTTGTGGACGGAAACCTGCAGACACACACACACAGACAGACACACACAGACCTTTAAAGGAGGCAGACTCCGTGTGTGTGTGTGTGTGTGTGTGTGTGTTCGTGGGCGGTTCGGACCTCTCCATCCAGCGCTGGTACTGGGGCGAGGACAGCAGGGCCTCGGGGGTGATGTGCACCACCAGCGCAGCAGAGTCCTCCAGCGCCCCCTTCTGGTGCCTGAGGACACGACGCCGACTCTTTAAATACTTTACACTTAAAGAACATGCACGTCACAAGGTTTCTACTGAAATACTGACGATGTAGTTGGGATAAAAAAACATTTTTTATTTTTTATTGTGACAAACACTTAAAATATTGACCAGATAGATATGAATGAATCACCTTCATGAGGCTTCAGGAAACTGAATTTAAAGAAATGTGGGGAAGGTGGAGAATGTTTAATTCCCTTTTTTCTGCATTCAAACCCCTCATGAGGCTTCATGTGATCTCCAGTATTACGTAATAAAAGCGTGTACCTGCTGAGCTGCTGGTTGCTGCAGAGCGGCTCCACAAACTCCTCTGACGGACACTCCACGATGATGAACACGGGTCCGGGCTCTGTGGCCGTGCACACCTGCTCCGGCCGGATCTACCAGAACCAGACGGAGGGAACGAACTCAGAGCTGCAGCTTTTAAAAGAAACATGAATGAATGAATAGCAGGAGACGGGTTTCACCTCTACGCCTTCGTACATGACGCTCTTGCCGCTCTTCAGAGCCGCGACGATGGGGCCGATGGCCGACTGGCCTCTGCAGGAAGACGAGTTCATACAGTTTACACAGCTTGAATGGTTTAGTTTGGTTTCATTGACTGGTTCCCCGTTAGCTGACGCCTTAGCAGCTGCTAATCTCCCTGGGGTCAGCAGAAAGGTCCCCGTTAGCTTCCCGCTGTAGCCAGCTAGCAGCAGCGCTAGCTCTCCGACAACCACCGGAGGCCGCGGCTCGACCGATATTGTGGGAGTGATATTTACTCCTTGATATTATTATTACTATTATTACTGTGTTTTTAATTTTTTGGACAATCCTTTTTAATAATGATAAATAAATATATACAACTGTGTCCGTTTCCATCCCATAAAATACTGGAATCATTACTCAGACGTCCTGATGAACAGATCGACTCACACGGGCAGGCCGAGCGCCCTCGCCTTGGGCACCAATAAGTTTCCTTTCTTGGGCTGAAGCTGTAAAGGAAGAGGAGGAGGAGGAGGAGGAGGATGAAGAGGAGGAGGATAAGAAGAAGGTCAGACACAAAGTGTGAAACATCTCAAACATCACTAGAGTTCAATCATCTAGTTTCTCACCTTGCAGACGAAGGAAACCACTAAGGAGTTATCTCGAGTCGCTCTCCGTCGGTCACCTGCAGGACGACAAAAACAACTTGAGCATGTCCGCTGCAATGCATTGTGGGAGAACAGCCTCGAACAACACAACACTAAGACATCAAGTGATTCATCTATAAGAGATAATATCAATATTTAAGCTAAAGCCTCGATCAGTTTGTGACTCACTGCGGTCGCCTGCGTGTCGGTTGTTGAGGGAGGCGGAGCTACGAGAGGGGCTCGCCTGAGCTGAGAGAGTGAACACATGAAGAGTGAGCTGAGAGTGAACACATGAAGAGTGAGCTGAGAGTGAACACATGAAGAGTGAGCTGAGAGAGTGAACACATGAAGAGTGAGCTGAGAGTGAACACATGAAGAGTGAGCTCAAAGTGAACACTTGAAGAGTGAGCTGAGAGAGTGAACACATGAAGAGTGAGCTGAGAGTGAACACATGAAGGGTGAGCTGAGAGAGTGAACACATTTTAGAAAGACTCACAGAATATCGGCACCTGGTGGACGGTCATGGTCTCGTCGCTGTACGACTCGTCGGTGTACGGTCGGACCGCTGCCGGAGAGAGACACAACCGACATCACACAACTCATACTACACACACACGTTCAACACAAAGAGAAGATGAAGCAACACACTCCACATACACAACTTGATGTTTTCTAGCGGGCCAGAAAACGACTTGATGGCGTTCACAAAGTCCTCCTGCAAAAGAAAAGGTTTTCAAAAACAAATATGCGTTGTTGTATTGAATATATGAATACATCATGTAATATGTAAATATAGTACTTAATATGTAAATGATGTGTTGAATATGTAAATGACGCATTTCACATGTGAATACTGCATTTAATATCTAAATACTGCATTTAATATCTAAATACTGCATGTAATATGCAAGTACTGTATTTAATATGTGAGTACTGTATTTAATATGTAAATCATGTATTTAATATGTGAGTACTGTATTTAATATGTAAATCATGTATTTAATAAGTAAAGTGAGGTTGAGTTTCTTACCAGCTGTGGCGGTCCAGAGAGGACGCACTCTGGGACGCCGGTGTCCTTCAGCGTTAATATCATCCCTGCAGAGGAAATATAACACATTTAATGAATTTTAATAATTAAGCCGTAATGTTGCCGCTCGATTTCAGACCGTCACCGACCCGATAACCCGCCCACGTTCTCCCAGCTCATCCTGGTCAGGAAGATGTTGTCCAGTCGAGCCGCTTTCAGCCTGCCGGAGGAAGAGAGACTCGTTAACGCATCAGACGACCGCGAGCAGCTAAAAACATGCTTTTAAACCGTGAAGCCGCTCACTTGTGCTCCTGCATGAGTCTCTGTGTTCCTTCTCCACAGTTGAACAGATACCTGCAGCAGGAAGAGAGAGTTTGACAAACACACAGCTGTTTGACTTCATTACTGCTGGATGACAAACTGCACAACGTCATCAGAGTATGCAATGCAGTGTGTGTCTGTGTGTCGTTTAACCCAAGAACACCTGAAGGCATCTTATCGATTTAGTGCTGAGAAGTTCTGCGTTTTTGTATTTCATGACTTGGCGTTAAATCAGATGATGTCATCAGGGTCATTTGATGATGTCATCAGGGTCATTTGATGACATCATCAAATGATCCCGAGAGTCAAGCTGCACATTATTAACGGTGCACTCTTCCTCTTCACTCCAGATGTGGAATATGGAACATGCATATCTCTATGCCACACATCAGAAACACTTTTTTTTCATCACATGTCCCTTACTGTTACTCTGATTTTGGTATTGCACCTTACAGTTGTTTTTATATTTTCAAGGTTTTTAATGTCCATAAAGTTACCCTCTCATCTCACTGCAGCAGGTCAAACCACTAGAGGTCAGTAAACACCACATGTTCAGCTCTTCGTTCAGAAACCACTCTCTCCTCCATCGTTTTCACTAATAGTGCCGTCTATGTACTTCTGTACTGATTTTCAAAGTAAAAGCATGGCCTGCTGGTGACACGGGACTGCGTGACGTACCTGTTGTACTCGGAGAAGACGTACAGGGACGCCGAGTTGTCTCTGCTGCCGGCGCCGACCACCTGCAGGTACACGGTGGCCGGTCCGTGAACGTCCCCCCGCTTCCCCCGGAGCTCCTTGGTCTTCAGCCGCCGCAGCGGCTCCTTCTGCTTGGCCTTCTTCAGCCCCTGCGGCGGCGGCCTCGTGTCCACGGGGTTACTGTCGGTCGTAGCCATTGATCGGACAAACTGGAAGACAGTCCGGCGAGGAGGAAAACAACAGCTCGTGACAGCAGCAGCAGCGGCAGAGAGAGCTCTGCCTTTAATATCCAGCAGCGTAAAGTACCTCAGCTTCAAACGCACCGTATTCATAATAAAGTTATTTTTAAACAAAACAGCGCCGACGAGTCACTTCACGCTTGTTTGTACATTTCCAGGCGTTTTAAAAGTTACCTAAAGGGAGCCCGGTGCGCATCCAGCAAGATTTTAGAGGTTGGTTCACACATGGGGCAGCTCTTCCGGCATCTAATGATGACGTAGGCAAACCTTGACGCTCATTGGTGTGTGTAATCATTTACCAGGTCTGGGGACCAATCACAGCGGCGCTTTAAGGGAAAGAGGCGGGGCTAGCTCCACTAACTTTCTGCTGTAGTGCAGGTTACCGCTACTGATGTAGCTGCTATATACACATACAGTATATCTACACATACAGTATATCTACACATACAATATATATCTATATCTATATATCTATATATCTGTGTGTGTATATACTTTATGTAAATGTTGATTCATATTATTGTGCACTTTACTTTTTATGCCAATAAAGAACTGAATTAAGTTGAAAATATCAACTGCAGTTCAGTATTTTCCATTTGAAGTCGTCCCGTGAAGGTTTTCAACCATACATTTTGCATTTTAAATATTATATTTAAAGGGAAACGGCTAATTTTGAAAAAGCATACAAGTCATTCCTACGACCTGAGCCCCTAAAACATATAACCACGGAGCTGCTCCATAGATAATGCATTACGCATCTTTAAAGCCATGTTAACGTCCACAGATATAAAATCACAATTACTTAAAGCTACAATGTGGAGGATGTGGTGGCACCTAGTGGTGAGGACGCAGAATGCTCTGAGGCTTCATTTAAATGTATTCCACAATAGCCTCTATACTTGACGGGCCCTTGCACTGGACGGGCCCCTACACTGGACGGGCCCCTGCACTTCATGGCCCCTGCTACATGACCCAGACCCCATGCGTTCACCCGGGGACAGACAGACAGACACAGGCGTCCTTCCTCCTCCTTTATTCAGACATCAGCGTATAGTCACTGTACACGAGGACGCTCGGCACCGGCAGCGGGTCCAAAACGGGATTCGGACCGCCGACACTTTTTGTTTATTTTTTTCTCTTTTCCTCATTTAAACTGCTTTTTATACCCAGAGAAGCGAAGTTCCATTAAGATAGCAAACACGATGCTGTCAGTGACGCACATGGAGAGGTGGGTTCACAGAGTCCAGGGTGCTGAAGAGTTTGTTCTTTTGGTTTCTATAAATACAAGTTCCACGTTGTTGTTGTTATTTTTATTTGTAATCACTGTACTAACCACGGAGGCGTGTCCTCGTTAACATGAGTCAAGACCATATGATGGATTCAGCTGCGACTATACGTACATGACAGTGCGTCCGTGTGTGTGTGAGTGAACAGAGAAACAGAAGTGTTGATATATTATACAGACATGTATTCATGTGTTTTAGGCTTTACAATTCTCTTTTTAAACACTGCAATAAGGGATCAAGCAAATGTACACAAGGATTTGATTTGTTCACGTTCTTGTCTTTGTCTGTTCTTTTTTTTTCTGGTGTTTTTGTGTTTTTTCTTTAGCGTATTTACGGTTGCAGACTGGTGAAAATATCCGTGCGTTTCAGTCCATGTACATCGGGGAGCTCGGAGACGTCGGCATCTGATCCATCAGCCGGCAAACGTAGCTCGCCGTGTCCACAGAGCGCTCCTCGTACATCTGGATGAACGGGTCCTTCTGCAGAGGGGGGGACGAGGAGGAGGAGGAGGAGGAGGAAGAGGAGGAGGAGGAGGAGGAGGAAGAGGAGGAGGAGAGGATGGAGAGGAAAGGAGAGGAGAGGAGAGGAGAGGAGAGGATGGAAAGGCAGAAAGGAGAAGAGGAGAGGAGAGTAGGAGGGGAAGAGGAGGGGAGGGAGAGGAGCAGGAGATGGAGGAGTAGGAGGAGGAGGAGTAGGGGAAGAGGAGAGGATGAAGAGGAGGAAAGGAGAGGATGGAGAGGAGGAGAAGAGGAGAGGAGAGAGGAGAGGAGGAGGAAAGGAGAGGATGAAGAGGAAGAAAGGAGAGGAGGAGGAGGAGGAGGAGGAAGAGGAGGAGGAGGAGGAGGAGAGGAAAGGAGGAGAGGAGGAGCAGGGTAAGAGGGGAGGAGTGGAGGAGGAGAGGAGACGAGACGAGGAGGAGAAGAGAAGAAAAGAAAGGAGAGGAGAGGAAAGGAGGAGAGAAGGAAGAGGAGAGGAAGGACAGGAGGAAGAGGAGGAGAAGAAGAGAGAAGAGGATGAAGAGGAGAGGAGATGTTTCACAGGCAGACATTAAAGGAACAAACAGCAGCATATTTCCACATTAATACACATCTCCAAACGCATATGAACGAGTCGCCCACACAGAGGCTCTAACAGGAAGTGACCGTTCCTTTGACTTCCTGTTAATTCTTTAAAGGCAGCTGAAAACTGTCTGGATCTTTTTTCAGGTTCTTCTCCATCAACTCGTTGACGCTTTGACGACAGAACACAGAACTCACCAGCAGCTCTTTGTACTTTGGCCTCTTGGACTCGTCCTTCGTAAGGCTGCAGACGGAGAAACAAGAAGCGTTAATGAGGAGGAGGAGGAGGAGGATGAGGAGGAGGAGGCTGCAGCGCCGCCTGCGTCCACCAGGCGGCGCTGCATAAAGGAGCAGACGGTCGGCCTCCTCACCACACGTTGACGAAGGAGATGAACTTGGGGGAGAAGCGGCGCTCCTCTGAGTTGCTGAGCTGTGGCGGGTCTCCTCTCACCACCTGGGTCAGCTGGTCGAACACGCTGTTCCACTTCGGGTACGGGAACCTGCCGGTGGCCAGCTCGTACTGCCCCGCAGAACACGGGACACAGAACACAGGACACAGGACACAGAACACAGGACACAGAACCAACGCATGAGAACAAACACTGCAGCAACGTCAGGCACTAAACCTGCACTCAAGCTTCTCCTGATGTGGTAAATATCACCATCACATTCAATTTATATATATATATATATATATATATATATATATATATATATATATATATATATATATATATATATATATATATATATATATATATATATATATAAAGATATATACACACACTTTTTTGTTTTAATCTATTAAAATAAATAAAAAACATCTATATTTATACATAAATTTGAAAAATTTAAAAATCTCCGAAAAAGAAATTACAGACAAATTACATACAAAAAAAATCTATCTACAAAATGAACTTAAAAAAATAAATATATAAAATAAATATATAATATATATACACAATATATATATATATATATATATATATATATATATATACACAATATATATATACACAATATATATATACACAATATATATATATATATATATATACACAATATATATATATATATATATATATATATATATATATATATATAAACACACACACTTAATTATGTGTTTTTATAGATTCATTAAAGACTCACCAGCGTGATTCCCAAACTCCAAACGTCTGAGCGCACGTCGTAGCCCTGCCGGGACGCGCTGGGGTCTATTCTCTCTGGCTGCAGGACACACACACACAGACACAGACACACACACACACACACACACACACACACACACACACAAAGTTTCAAAACAAGAGCACACAGAGAAATACCAAAGAAAACTAACATGTATTTTTGTTTCCTTTTAGACGTATATGTGTGTGTAGTTTTAATCATGAATGAACTCATTTAATTAAAGTAAACTGAATGTCAAACGTGTGTTTGAGGAGTTCCAGCTTCTCAAATGTGAGTATTTGTGTATATTTGTGTCTTTGTCTGTGTGTTTTCATGTTATTTGAACTGAAAACGCATCCAGGAGACGTCTGCTGAGCGTCTGTCCTCATTTCATATCTTACAGACTAAACAATTCATCGTTTGAGTCAAAAGAACGACAACACACGTTTGTTTGCGTCCCCAAACAACAACAACCAGAAGTGTGTGTGTGTGTGTGTGTGTGTGTGTGTGTGTGTGTGTGTGTGTTGTGTGTCGAACCAAATTTAGAATGGAAACTGCTGCAGCGCAGGAAAGAGGACGGGGGATGAAACCCCACGACAGAAAATAACCTGACGACGACGCGCTGAGATCACCTCTTTGAACTGTTGTGTGTGTCTACACACTACACAACACACACACAATTAAAAGGTGAACTCCCACAGTCATGGCGAGTGCATCTCTCAAAAACTACAGAATACACATGAAGCATAGACTTCTATACAACCAGAGGAGTCGCCCCCTGGTGGTCAGGAGAGAGAATGCAGCTTTAACACATGAAGCATAGTCTTCTATACAACCAGAGGAGTTGCTTACCGCCATGTACGGCCTGCAGCCGGCGTCTCTGGTCTTGGCGATGGAGTCCACCAGCTGGCCGCTGATGCCGAAGTCACACAGCTTGATGTTGCCGTTCCTGTCCAGGAGGATGTTAGACGGCTTGATGTCTGACGGGAGGAGAAGAAGAAACGTTGAAGTGAAGAGAGAGAGAGAGAGAGAGAGAGAGAGAGAGAGAGAGAGAGAGAGAGAGAGAGAGAGAGAGAGAGAGAGAGAGAGAGAGAGAGAGAGAGAGAGAGAGAGAGAGAGAGAGAGAGAGAGAGAGAGAGAGAGAGAGAAAGAGAGAACTCACCTCTGTGTATTATTTTCAAGTTTTCTTTTAAGTGGTTAAGAGCCTTCACAGTCTGCGGGGACACCAGAAGAAGAGTTAGCTCGTTAGCTAGTTAGCCCGTTAGCTCGTTAGCGAGCGGCAGAATGAGGCTTCTTTGTGTATTTGTGTGTTTTTCGTACTCACAGCTAAAGTTATTTTCCCTAATATTTCCTCTGGAATCACGTCGTCTAATGAGCAATATACAAACTTGTAAAACTTGTCTAAGGAGGTAGCCATGAGTTCCATACAAATCCAACAGTCGCCCTGGAACGCAGGAAGAGACGGTGGTGAGGTCGGGACTGAACGCATGTCTAATAATAATAATAATAATAATAATAATAATAATAATAATAATATCTCGTCACCTCTCTGAACAGAGCGCCGTAGAACTGCACGATGTACGGGCAGTCGCTGCTCCTCATCACCACGTCCAGGTCCATCAGCAGCTGCTTCTGCTCCTTCTCGTCAACCGTTGAGCGAATTCTCTGCAGGGAAACGAGATGAAAGGAACACGATGAAAGAAACGATGAAAGAAACGATGAAAGAAACGAGGTGAAAGGAACGAGATGAAAGAAACGAGATGAAAGAAACCAGATGAAAGAAACCAGATGAAAGAAACCAGATGGAAGAACCGAGGTGAAATAAACGAGGTAAAAGAAACAAGATGAAAGAAACAAGATGAAAGAAACGAGGTGAAAGAAACGAGGTGAAAGAAACGAGATGAAAGAAACCAGATGAAAGAAACCAGATGGAAGAACCGAGGTGAAATAAACGAGGTAAAATAAACAAGATGAAAGAATATATCTTGTTTCTTTGATCTTGTTTTATCTTGTTTCTTGAAACGAGATGAATGGACTGTGATCAAAGAAACGAGATGAAAGGGGATTCTAAGAGAGATGAATCACCTTGACCGCCATGATCTGGTTGCTGGGCTTGTGCATCATCTTGTTGACGGAGCCGTAGGCGCCTCGGCCGATCTCTCCCAGGTCCTTCAGGTCCTCGGCGGTGAAGTCCCAGTGCTGCTCCGGGGAGATCTTCAGCTTTCCCGACGACTCGATGCTGTGCGTCCTCAGCCGCTCTCTGCCGGGGACGAATCAGGACGAGTCAAATGAAGTGAAAGGCGGAGGGGGCTCGCTCCTCTGCGCGGCCACCAGGGGGCACTCACATGTGCGGGTTCTGGAAGGGCGGCCCGGCCGTGTTCAGCGTGAATCTGGTGGTGGGTTTGATCGGCGGGTTGGCGAAGTTCAGCTTCAGGGCTTTGCGTTTACCTGACGGGACGAGAAACGAGCCACCAGGTGGATCTTCAACGAGGGAGCCGGCGAGAGCCTCAAAAACACGTTTTAAAAACACGTTTCCCCAACGTGGAAATGTGAGCGAGAGGAAACACAAAAACCATGACGCGGGATGACAGAGGGAGGACACACACACATTCCTAACACACACACATACTCACCAACATGTCCTCACAACTATCAGTGAGTCAAAGTCTGTATCTTTCTGGAACTTTGTGTATCCGTCGTTGTAAAGACTCGCCGGTGAGTCATGAATCTCACCTGGTGCGGATTCATCCGCCGCTGAAAATAGTTCCCAACGAACGCACTATTTCCTCCTGCGAGCGGGTCTTTAAGTCGACAATTTTAACAGGATGTCTTCATCAGAAACATTTAGAATAACACATTTTAACATGTGCCAACACAAGCGGTTCACATCTATATTTATGTACTTCTTCAGGCTGTTTTGTTACACGCTTGGAGAGACTTTGATTACTTTACTCGTAACCCTGCTCTCAGATTTGCAATATAACTATAAACTAATGTGACTACGACATGTCTGTGTGCGAGCAGACTCTCATCTCCTGCAGACGCTTTCAGTAAAAAACAATGAACACACTTTAATCCTGTATGTTGATGCAGAAAACAGAGGCGTAGCATGCTGCTAACACACACCGACACACACACACCGACGCAGAATCAAAGAAGGGAAAAGAAAACACTGACACACTGCATGCTCCTCAAGGCCAACTGCTTTGATTCCACCTCCACCTCCTCCTCCTCCACCTCCTCTTCCTCCACCTTCCAGCAGCAGCTCTGCTGCTCCACCGCTCCGCCCCAAAACACCACAAGAATGCGAGCGCTTGAATTCCCGTCGGCCCGAATGCAAAACACCCCTCTGAGACGACAGCGTGTGTGTGTGTGTGTGTGTGTGTGTGTGTGTTCTGTCTCAACAAGCCAGCGCTGTGCCGAGGTGCGCCCATGCCAATAACAATAAAACAGATAAACCGGTCGTATAGAAACTAAACGTAAACGTGACAACACTGAGACTTTAGCTTGTTAGTTGCACGCTGAAACAAACCAGTGAGGTGGAGCTTCCAGTAGAGCTTCTAACTGGTAGTTAATGGATGAGTGTTTATTGGGGGGACTTCTCTGTGGAAACCAGTTCAGAGTCTCAACGGGTCGATGGGAGCTCTGAGTGTGAGGCTCGTGCCGAGAAACGTACAACTCACCGGTTTGACTTTAAGATAGACAACCCTAAAATGACAAAATTGGGATTTTTTTGATGGACACTACCGTTCAAGAGTTTGGGGTCTGTTAGATATGTCCCTATTTTAAGGAAAAGCACTGTTTTTTAATGACGATAACATGAAATGAATCATAAATACACTTAGAAGACTAATGGATGAGGATAAAACCCTTAAGGAAACTTGAAACCCCTGAGAAAAAAAACTTTTTTTAACCTTGAAAATCATTTGTTAAACCTTAAAACACCTTTAAAATCCTTGAAAACCCTTGAAAACTGTTGAAACCCCTTAAAAAAATGTAAACCTTGAAACCCCTTTTAAAAAACCTTAAAACCCTTAAAAAAAAACCCTTAAACTCATTTTTTTAATTGAAAACCCTTAGAAACCCTTTGAGCTGATTGAGGATCTGGAGCTTCACATTGTGGGTTCATTAAACTCTCAAAATGTCCAGAAGAAGAGAACGTTCATGTGAAACTCTCCAGTCGGTTCTTGTTCTTAGAAGTGAAGGATGTTCCATGACAGAAGGATATTCAATGAGAGAACTTGCTAAGAAACTGAAAATGTGTCTGTGTGACCCCAAACTTTTGAACGGTAGCGTTTGTATATTTTTAAAATTCTTAATTATCCGACAAGCTGCGAGCTTTTTCCTCATCGGAGCTCTCGGCCGCCGGCACAAGCCTGAGGAGGAACCCGGTGCCAGAGGTCTGGACGTGGATTAGTTGAGGGCGGCAGGACGGACAGACCCCCCACACACACACACACACACCTCCACCCACACCTCCACCCCCCAACACAGGGATGAGAACTGTTGGTGCTGAAGCAGAAAGAGGGTTGTCTTACTTGGGGGCGCTCCAGACAGGTTTATCTGAAACCCTACAGAGGTGAGAAGACAAGCTTTTATTTTCTTCACATCGACTGGACCCTAACGTCACCGCCTCCTTCAAAGAAACTATTGAGAACACACCTCCTGCGCCCGTCTCCAGGATTCAAGGTTGACAGATAATCACAGAAATTGGCCTTGCAGTGATCACGGCATGCACACACACACACACACACACACTGTAGAGCGAAATGAAAAGGAGGCACGACCACGACAGTAAATCATAGGACTGGGAGGGAGTCACCATCACGAGAGACATACTACAGCTTTAATACACTTTTCTTTGTTTTCTCGGGACAGCTCACCATCATCAGCATCGTGTCAGGAGTTAGGAATCATTAGTTAGCAGCGGTACGTTGAAGAAACAACAACAAACAGGTGACATTTGGTCAGAGAGGATTACACAACAGGCTGTCACAGCAGATACCTGATCAATTATGTGCACAATGGAATCAGTTAAATCCTGGATTATAATGAGGGTTCATTACGGGGAGGTTTCTTCACAAGAGAAGGGAAGCAGGGACGTAGAAATCTACATGCACCTCTGTTATAAATCCAATTATTATTGATTCTGAGCACGCAAACTATGTTAAAGATCAGAAACTACTACTCTGTACTCTATTACGGAGGCAAAGAGTGTGTGGAGTGTGTAGCTACCTGTTTCACTCTGACATCTCCAGCAGGTGTTGGACTCTGAAAGTCAAGAAAAAGGAGACATTGGTTGAACAAAGAGGGGTCAGAGGTCAAGAGAGGATGGGGGGGGGGGGGCATGATGATGCTGCAGAGACCAGATAAGAACCCCATCAAGCTTTACAATAGATTTAATGCAGTTGTGCACGTTGCCGGCCTCACACACCCGCTGTGGCGTGACTTGACACATCGTCGTGACCGTGAAGGTGTTTTCATCCATTCGGCGGCCATTGACCACCAGCACAACGTCCCGTTGCCGGGCAACTAATCCACATACACTGATTACACCCATGCGGAATCGGGCTTTATGACATGTTCGCGTGATATATCTACTAAAAATAACACAATTGGCTTCTGAGACTCTGCAGCAAAACTCGCGACTTAAAATCGCCAATTTTTTTAATGGAGTCTGGCGAGATTGGCAACGACATAATCTACATTTTCCAAAAACTAAAAAAAGACAACAAATATTTTTACAAAATTATTGACAGCTAACAAAACCCCTACTATTCCGTCCCCAATGGGATATTTGTATTATTATAGTTATTATAATTATGGAGTGTTATTATTCTCCCGGTCCCGGGGAGTAGCCGGAGAGCCTCCCACCGTCGGCCCCGCTGACGTTAACCTTCACTGCAGCAGAATGAGAGCTCCCAGCTGCCAAAAGACAGCACTCGTACGTGTTTTAGTACACGGAGTACACTCACCCTGCATGCTGCTCATGGTGGTGATGTGCTGGGGCTGCGAGCCCGCGTTCATGCCGCTGCTGTGGCTGCTCGGTGTTGTTGAGTTGTTCGGACTGGGAGTCGCCATTGTTGTGTGCCTGAATTCCATCAGCAGCAGCGGCGGGGCTGCAATGCAGATACACGGAGAGCAGCTTCCCTCTTCTTCTTCTTCTACTTCTTCTTCTTCTCCTCCCGGACACGGCGCTCAACCACACAGGCCGCAAGGAGGACACAAATAATAATAAATTTAATTTTTTAAAAATATATTTTTTATTTTTTTAATAGTTAGTTGAAAACGTTAAAAGTGACGCGAACGGAAAAAACAAACATCCAGCTATGCTAAGCTAACTAAGCTTTAAGACCCGCAATCAGCTGACCAAGTGACACTGACATGTCAACACCCACACGGCGGCCCGGAGCTGACGACAAGGCGGCGGCGGTGAGCGAGACGAAGCCGGATGTGACGTTGTTGTTTCTTTCAAAGTAAAAATTGTGCGTTAAGAAGAATTCAGCTGTTTCAGATTACTTAAACTTTTTTTTTTTTTTAACCAAAGATGTCACCACTAAATACTATGGAAGCCAATTTCCGACACAAAAAAAATAAGTCATAATCATGACAACACAAAAAAGTGAACAAAAAAAGAAGCAATAATTATGAAAAAAAAATCTAAATAATGAGATAGTAAGTGTGCGTGCAGTGTTGATGGTGGAGCCTGCGGCCCACAGCAGCATGTGTACTGTCCCCGAATAAACACGATGAGCAAGATAACCTCTCGCAGCTTTCCTGAAGGGGCGCTACAATATAATACTGTTGTTCTTCATTCTCTATCTAAATGCTATCGTGCTAACACACTTTCCACCGCAAAGCGTCTAAACGACAGAGGACAACTCGGTGCGTTACTTAACAACACACTGCGTTAGCGTTAGCAGGACGGCTCTGATGACACAACTTCTTGTGTTAAGGGCTATGTGGAGCACTTACAAGCTCATAATTTTGATGATTTTTTTTGTCTTTTTTTCCATCATTTTCTTTTGGTGGACACAAAAAAAAGTCGACGAAAAAAAAAAAGTCAACGCAAAAAAAATATCGACAAAAAAAAAAAGTCAATATATTTTTTTAAATCTTAATTATAATTTTTTTTTTTGTCCTATTTTTTTATTTTTTGTGGCGTAAATGGGATTTCATAAACACTACAGTTGTTTTCTATATTAATTTTCTTATTTTTGTTGTTTTTTTCAGCCTGTGTATATTTTTAGCTTTCATTCTAATAATAAACTAAAACAATAAAAACACATTTATCATGTTTGGGATTATATTAATTGTCCGATAATCATTTTAGTTATGTTTTATCAAAAATCATAAGCACAACTTTAAATATAATTTTCTCACTAAGAACTTTACTTTGGTAAGACCTACCGGAAGTCACGCCTCTGCCTCATAGGTGCCTTGACGTCACTGCGGAGAACGTGTGCTCGTTTTGTTGTACGGGGCAGCTGGGCACAGGAAAACGTCCGAGATTTAATCCAACGTAGTCAATGTGAAATGGGGTTTTTTATACCCCTTTTTCTCCACAATATATATAAAACATATCGATAAAAGGACTGTGTCCCGGGTAGTAGTGATGACGTGTACGGGCGGTTACACAACCCCAACGTACACAAATAAAACAACATCGTCCGCGGGGTTTAAATAACGTCACACGGCGGGGTGTGGCCGTGTGTTACGTGTATGGACGTTTAATAGGTTGTGAATTATGTTTTAATGTTAAAATATTAACTCTTAATATCAGACGGACCCCTCGCCGGTGTATCAGACTAGAAACACGCAAGGGGCGTTTGCTTTGTGTCGTCTTTACGTCCCGCAGGGCCGGGCGGGGAGGTGAAAGGTCGCCAAAACAACAATGGGCGAAGTTAGTGAGCCGTGGCTTTCTGCCACTTGGAGGGTCAGCAACTCGTTCATGTGTTTCTTCTTCGCTCTCGCATCGTACGTCCAGGTGAGTTCACATCTTCCTCGCCTCCTCCTCTCCTCTTCATCACCTTTAGAGCCATAACCACTAAACACGTCACGTGCTCACTTCCAGATCAACGACCCGGATGCAGCGGTGTGGATGGTGAGCTCATCGTCATGCAGTCTTTCCAGATGTTAAGACATAATTATAATAATAATAATAATAATAATAATAATAATAATAATAATAATAATAATAATAATAATAACTAATAACACCGCGTTCCCGCTGCAGGTCGGTTACGGTGTCCCTGCAGTCCTGTGCGCGTGCATTGGCTTAAACCCCCACGTGACCGGTAGAAAGACGACTGTTTTTATTTATTTATTTTAGTAAATGCTCCACCTGTTGACAATAACAACTTTCTGAGACTTTTGCACATGTCAGTGACGGTGTGTGTGTGTGTGTGTGTGTGTGTGTGTGTGTGTGTGTGTGTGTGTGTGTGTGTGTGTGTGTCTGTATAGAGACCTTACCCTGGAGAGGCATTGCTGACCTCCACCTCTTGGTCTCCAGCGCTGTGGTTGCATCGTTGGGCTGGAGGCTCTACAGAGAGAGACCTGCAGACGTCCTGCAGCAGGAGGAGGGCAGGTGAGGCTGGACAGGTGCTGCAGGATTGATTCAGGTAAAAATAATAATGTGGAATGTAATATATTTTTTCCTCCTTTAGAGAGTGTTGTGGTCTCATGTTGACGGCCGTCTGGCTGCTCCTGGCTCGCCGCTCTGGAAGGTAACAAGGAGACGTGTTGAAGTGAAGATGGTCAGTGTTTTTATACCCAGAATGTGTTTTTGTACCTTCACTCCTCTCCCGTCTGCAGGGCTCCGGTCGGGCGGCTCCGAGTCTCAACAGCTGTTTCCATCACAGTCTTCCCCTTCGCTGCCTGGCTTTACTACCACGTCAACAAAGAGCTGAGAGCCAGCTGGCCTTCACATTGTCAAACTGCTATTTAGACATCTAGATTTAGATTAAATATCCTTTTGTGATGTTCTTTGACTGATAATCCTGCACCAATGATGCCACTTAAGTGAAACATTTTATAGTATGATTGACAAACATGTGTCTGTTAAATGCCGTCACTTAAAGAAGGATTTTATTTTTATTTTTTCCAATGTTTACCTACAAGCTGTGTCTTTAAGTACCATTTAAATGAGTTTATTTCCTTTTAATATTTTTTTTTATAAAAGTCTATTGATTTGTTGAAATCAATACCTTAATTTTCTGTCCAATTAAGTGTAATGTATAAATAATATCTAAAAGCAATGATTCATATATTTTGTACATTACTTTCTGCCCTCCAGAAGGCAGCAGAGAGCAGTATGACTAACAGAATGACAGAAGAAGATGTAACATACGTCACTTCCGGTCTTAAGTAACGGCTACCTAGCCGCTGATCTGAGAGCAGCCTTTTCCGCGTTAGTATCAGGCGTTCCTTCTTCATACGAATACGTAGAACCGACTCAAGGTCAGCCGTTTGTACGCCGTGGCTACTCTACTCTGTAACCGCTTCCTCGTTGGAGCAGCGGGTCCGTCAAGGTCCAGATATGGCCCCGGGTGTGTTGTACCACGGCCTGGCATGCCGGTTGTTTAGTTGTACCCGGACACACACAGTCAGACTCGCGCACAGTCTTCCATGGAGGCAAGCCGGACTGAAACACACACTGTCCCCGCACGGAGTCCACTGCTGCCCGGTAGGTCAAAGCTCGCAGCTGGGATCAGGTGCGACACCAGACTCCATTGAGAAATCAGTCAAATTAACGTACGCATCACCGAGCCAAATGTATTTTTTTAGTGTGTCGCAGTGTATATTTATGGGGGAAATGTGGCATTAAAAAGTGTTAAAGCTTCCAAAACTCGAGCCGAAATAGGTGTCAGGTTCAGAAAACACTATTAATAATTTAGAAACATCACCAGCTACACCACCTGTCTTCCCATCATGCAACACCACGTTAAAGTTGCACATATTTGAGTGGAGTTTAATGCAACACCTGTTTGTTTTATGACACGATGATGATGATGTAATAATGTCAGGTTTTAAACACTAACCGTATAGCTTTGTCTCCCGTTTGCTCGTGAACAGGTGAGGCAGTGGTCTTCCTGCAGAGCAGCTCAGCATCTGGGCTATCGACACTCCTCCAGAGCGCTGTCCTCCATCCCTCCACCGCCTCCATCGGGGAAGAAGTCTGGGGTAAGAAGTCACACACCGTTCACGTCAATGTCTCAGGACTTAACTTGTTTTACTATAAATGTATAAGGTTCGTCATACTAATATAACACCATGTATCGCTCATTCCATGAGTTTGAGACCTCTAGCTACATCATCAATAACATATCTATTGTCTAACTTATATTAAACACATGGGACTCACGCCAAAGTTTCCTATTGTATATACTTATAACGGTGAATATCAGGTATAGTAAGTGACTATAAGTACCGTAAAAAATCGGGTTACAAGCCGCTCCTACCTTCGCTGGGTGTCCCCGCTGTAGCAAGCTAGCGCTGCTGCCATCTAACCGCGGTAGCAAGCTAGCGCTGCTGCTAGCTCCCTGCTGTAACAAGCTAGCGCTGCTGCTAGCTCCCTGCTGTAACAAGCTAGGACTGCTGCTAGCTCTCCGCTATAGTGAGCCAGAGCTGCTGCTGCTTCTGCTCTCGTCCCCGCTGCCCGAGTCGGGTGTCGAGCCGGGGCTGGTCTTGCTACCTTCGGTGGTTTTGGGGGAGCTAGCAGGGAGCTAGTGGAGCGCTAGCAGCAGCGCTAGCTTGCTACAGCGGGGACACCTACCGGAGGTAGTAGCAGCTTGTAACCCAACTTTTATGGTTAATGTAAAATATGGACTATATAAATAAATGTGAAAAATATAATAATACATAACTATTGAACAGTTGTGGTAATATCTGCCTGAACAAAGCGTTGTTCTGAATGTAAAGACTCCTCTGTTCTCTTTTCTAAAGCCGGTGACGTGGAAATCTTTAGCAATAACTTTTGCTTTTGGCGGCGCTCTGCTCGGAGGGATGAAATATGTGAAGAAGGAAAAGGAAGAAAGTGAGTGTGTGTGTGTGTGTACTTGAGTGTGTTAAAACAAGTGAATAAAAGATCCCGCTCATTTTTAATGCAGAGATACAGCAGCTAACCCCCAGCAGTGGGCTCAGCTGGTAAACTCTCTCTTCCTGTCTGCAGAGTTGGAGAAGGAGAGGACCAGGTCCATGGGCCGGCCGGCGCTGGGCGGCCCGTTCTCCCTCATCGATCACAACAACAAGCCCACCACCAGCGAGGACTTCCTGGGCCAGTGGGTGCTCATCTACTTCGGGTTCACCCACTGCCCCGACATCTGCCCCGAGGAGGTGGAGAAGATGATAGAAGTGGTGGATGAGATAGGTGATTAAAAAAGAAGCTGTTTTTGATAAAAGACGAATATAGTGTTGAGCTTCATCACACTCAAACTTTTTCTTCTTCTTCTCAGATAAAATAAAGTCTCTGCCCAACCTGACGCCGCTGCTCATCACCATCGACCCCGAGAGGGACACGGCTGAGGCCATGGCGACGTACGTGAAAGGTACACGATGAATACTCACCTCTTCTGTGTTTGAGTGACAGCTGCTTCAACCGTTGGTCCGCTAGCTCCATGCTAGCTCCCTGCTAGTGGCCCAGGCAGCGGGACCAGCCCTGTCTCAACGCCTCAACACTTTTTCACCATTTTCCTCTGTTTGTGTGCCTGTGTTTTTCAGAGTTTTCCCCGAAGCTGATCGGCCTGACGGGCCCGAAGCCGCAGATCGAGCAGGTGTCCAGAGCCTACAGAGTTTATTACAGCGAGGGCCCGAAGGACGAAGACAACGACTACATCGTGAGTAGAGACGCCGCTCCTCAAACGCCACGACCACACGGTCAACACACGGTTCTTATACGCTCATGGAGTTTTAAAATAGTTATTTCCAGACCTGCAAAAGTCCTTGAAAAAGAATAAAAATCCCAAACGTTTTTGTAAAAGTCATGGATATTTTGTTTAAAAGTCTTGGTAAGGTCATGGTTAAAGGTCATGTTAAAGGTCATGGTCGTGTGTCTGAACCCTGCCCGTGTCGTCCTCTGGCTGCCGGCAGGTGGATCACACCATCATCATGTACCTGGTGGGACCCGACGGAGAGTTCGCCGAGTACTTCGGACAAAACAAAAAGAGTGCGGAGATCTCCGGCTCCATCGCGGCGCACATGAGGAAGTACAAGAAGGCCATGGGGGCGGCGGCCAAGGGGGCGGCAGCCGAGTGACCGGCGGGTTCCCGACCGACGCTCCGTATTTCTCCTGCACGCAAGGCTCTGCTCTGCATTCCCTTTTTAACCAAAAAGACATTCTGCTTCATACAGTTGACACTGGAAGAAAGAGAGAAAAAGGCTCAATGAGATCAAAAGCTCTGATGTCTGATATTATTATGAGGAAACTGCCTTTTATTTTGCAAATGACGTGATTTTGATTTTGTGATAAAATTCCAAAATGCAACTCTGCGTTTGATTATTTCATTTTTTTGTTTAATCAACGTCCTCAATGCTTCTCTGGCGCATGATTGGTCAGGATGTCTCACGTTGACTCTGGAGCCTCCTGGTGGTCGGAGACGAGAAGACGGCCTTCAGCGTTCTGTGACGGTTTCCATCTTGTTTGTTTGTTCATGAATTTATTCTAAAAAAAACGTTTGGTAAAATGTTTTCTTCGCAGACTGAAAGACACGATGTTGCAGAAGGTTTGAAGATAAGTATGGATCCTTAAATTCATTATTAGAGCTTAAAGTTTGAGGCGCAGGAGCACGTGAACGTGATGATAAACGTGTTTAAACTCGTTTATTATGTCCTGTAGAAAACTGACGCAGCGTTTAAACATCACAGCTGCTGGGACATCGTGATAAGAATGAGTCTGTTTGAGCAACGCTGGCGGAAAAGAACAGTCACACTCATATTTTGACTGATTTTGACAATTTTCTGACGACTAAAATACATAATATATAAATGTTTTAGAGCAGCATTAGGTTAATTCTGCATTGCATTGATTTATTAATATCTGCTCTGCCTGCACACCTGTCATGCGACAGGTGTGCAGGCAGAGCAGATATTAATAAATCCTTTAAGAAACGGGATTAGAAAAGAAAAACACAGCAGTTGTTTTAGCTCAGAGGCTCATTCCTGCAGGAGAAACCACGCGGAGCGGAAAACCATTTTATTGTTTTTGTAACAACAACAACAATTTTAAGCTTTAAACAGTCGACCTGGAAAAGTCCTGGAGTTTTAAAAATGATTATATCCAGGCCTGGAAAGTCATTCAAATCCCCAAAGTTGTGTAAAAGTCCTGTAAATGTGTTATATTCCTGTGTTCATGACGTTCATTTAGTTTAAATAATGAATCTGCTTTTAAAAGAAAGAGGCTCAAAATATCAGCAGCATACATACAGGCATCTATATAAATGTTTATTCTTTTACTCAAACTATTGTCTCTCATTCATTTGAGTCATTTAAGGTTTACTGTATGCTTTGAATAAATACTACATTTTATCACTTTTTACTGTCTACACACACATTTCACACAATATTTACTCATGAACATGTGGTTTAAAGTCATGGAAAAGTCATGGAAATCCACATGTCACAATGTGTGTGAACCCTGCGTTAACGCAGGGTTCACACACATTGTGACGTGGATTTCCAGGACTTTTCACAATTTAAAAGTCATGGAAATGTGGATAAGTCATGGAAATGTGGTGAAAAGTCGTGTAAATTTGTTCAAGCAAACTTTCTAGACGTTCCTAGATGAAGAAAGCTGATTATGACGCTGCAGCTTTGCATCAAAAACATGTTTTTTCTAGACAAACAGCATGTGAAACGTCTTTCTCCCTCTCTCCTTTCCTCTCCTTGTCTCCTCCCTCTCTCCTCGTCTCCCGGCTCATTCTCCTCTGACCTCTGACCTCGTGGCTTCGGCCTCCTCGCGGGCCGTCGTTCGCGGCGTCGCGGCGCGACAGACAGTCGGTCTGCGCTCGTCCAATTAGCCTGCAGCTGTCCCCTCCCCCGACCTTCAAGTGACATTCAGAGCGATTAACTCGGCAGCAATCCCAGCGTCTGTGATGCGATGCCAGGCGAGCCGCCGGCGCTCTGCCTCTGGAATGCAGCGCTGGAGTCTTTCGATTAGTTTAGTTTAATTTAGCCGGTATTGTTAATGTGCCGTAACGAGCAAGAGTACAAAACTCATTTGGTGCAGCAGAGGTCAGGATATCCTGATTTAAAAGTTCCTAAAAACGGTCGATCCTACAGTTCCCAGAATGCAACACGGTGGTCTTTTGATCGGGGAGGAACGCTCCATCAGAAGGAGTTCCTACGACGTGTCGCAGGAAAGATGTTCAACGGTCTGGAGACCGCTTTAAGGCTGGGGCTTTTATTGTGAAAGGGAAGGACAGGACTGACTGGGTCTCCTTGTTGTTTTATAAAAGAAACGGCGTGATTGGTTGAAGTAAAAAACAAACTATGTTCCCAAATAAAATAATGACGCTTTTTTTGGCGTGTAATTAATATCCAAGAGAAAAAGAAGAGATGATTTGTTCCGGTTTGTAGAAAACGTTTCAACCGCTTTAGTCTTGAAAACCTTTTATCTGGATCAAAAGTTAAAAAATAATTTTTTTTAGTTAAAAAATTCAAAAAATAAAACAAACATTTTTTATGAAAAACAACAATAAATAAAATTAAAATTCATTTAAAAAAAAAGTAAAAATATATTTAAAAAGTAAATAGTAGCTTTTCTTCTAGTTTTTTCCTCAAAGCTTCGACCAACATGCAAATAATGTGACGTCACAGATGAGAGACTTGAAGCAGACGCTGCTGGATGGAGGAAGATGATTTTAACGCTGAAGCTTTGCATCAGAAACACGTTTTACTCCAAACCGCCTGTGAACCTCTTGAACAGTCTCAGTTGAACTTGTTTTATTTTCTCTGCAGATTCTGTTTGGTGTCCCTAAAGAAAACCCTCAGATGAGGAACCGGCGAGCGATGGCTTCCAGCGTCCTCCAGAGTTTCCTCATCGGTCTGGAATGTGGTAAAAGCCGCTCGATCAGCTCGGCGCTCCAGAATTCCAGCGACGCCCCAGCGGACCTTAATCTCCCTGATCCCAGACAATGAGCCCGGCGGCGTCGGGGCGCCGTAAGCCGCCTAAAGCCGCCGTCCTTAGCATTCATTGCTTTTTAATAATGGACGGCGTGGAGGGGTTACAATAGAAACCGTTTAAGTGGCGCGACGCGGCTAAACATAGACCCCGAAATACAAAATGGACATAACTTCTTTTTTTTTCTCCTCCAGCAGAAGCCAGATCTCCAAATATAGAAGAACGGGCGTCTATAAAAGCTGCAGGAGCCTCGTCGGGCTGAGGGACGTCTGTGCTGCTCTGAGACGACTCTTCCTTTTGGTGACGCCGACGCGATAAATCATCTGTTTGTCGTTGAGTGCGTTTATTTATTTGCAGCCAGATTAAAAAGATGAGCGACGCCGAGATGGAGATCTTCGGGGTGGCCGCCCCGTACCTCCGCAAGTCGGAGCGCGAGAGGATCGCGGCGCAGATCGCGCCGTTCGACGCCAAGACGGCCATCTTTGTGCCCGATCCCAAGCAGGAGTACGTGAAGGGCAGGATCAGGAACCAAGATGGCTCCAAGGTCTCCGTGGAGACGGAGGACGGGAAGGTGGGCGAGCAACGTTTCCAACATGGCGTCTGTTTTTTGAATTTTGGCTTTTTAGCCATTGTTGCCTGTTTTATGTTTTTATCTATTTTTAAACGTCGTCTCTTAATGTTTTCACACATGTTTTCACCTGTTACTGCTGTACTTCATCTCGTATGTTCTTTCAGTGATGAACATCCTCACTTCTTCCCTCCGCAGCTCGTCACGGTCGACCTGGACGACGTTCGGCCCATGAATCCTCCGAAGTTCGACAAGCTGGAGGACATGGCGCTGCTGACGCACCTGCACGAGCCGGCCGTGCTCTTCAACCTCAAGGAGCGCTACGCCGCCTGGATGATCTACGTAACTGCAGCTTCACCCGAGAACACTCGTGTTCACACTCGTGTTCACACTCGTGTTCACACTCGTGCTCACACTCGTGTTCACACTCGTGCTCTCGGGTTGAAGACATTAGCATCTTTAACCCGAGAGCACTGACAGACCTGACGTCACTGATACTGTGACTGTTTCTAACGTTGTGTTCTCGGGTTACTGGACGTGATCTTCATCTTCCCCCTCTGGTTTCTTGTCCTCTGGTTGGTTCTCCAGACGTACTCGGGCCTCTTCTGCGTCACCGTGAATCCCTACAAATGGCTGCCGGTCTACAACCCCGAGGTGGTGGCCGGCTACCGAGGGAAGAAGAGACAGGAGGCGCCGCCGCACATCTTCGCCATCTCAGACAACGCCTACCAGTACATGCTGACAGGTCTGACAACTACACACAGACAACTACACACTACACAGACAACTACACACTGCACACAGACAACTACACACTACACAGACAACTACACACAGACAACTACACACGATAAATGAAGCTCAGTTTCTTTTCTTCACAGATCGAGAGAACCAGTCGCTGCTGATCACGTGAGTTCACTTCATGCGCCGTTGAGCTCAACTAATAATAATAATAATAATAATTCAGTGTATAATTTCTCGGCGCTCACATTGTTCGTCCTTCAGCGGAGAATCTGGAGCCGGGAAGACGGTGAACACGAAGCGGGTCATCCAGTACTTTGCAACCATCGCAGTCGGAGACTCCAGCAAGAAAGAGCAACTTCCCAGCAAGATGCAGGTCCAGAGCTTCTCTCCCAGTCTGAGTCCCAGTCTGGGTCCCAGTCTGAGTCCCAGTCTGGGTCCCAGTCTGAGTCCCAGTCTGAGTCCCAGTCTGGGTCCCAGTCTGAGTCCCAGTCTGGGTCCCAGTCTGGGTCCCAGTCTGAGTCCCAGTCTGAGTCCCAGTCTGAGTCCCAGTCTGGGTTCTGGCCTCCTGCTGGTTCTCACTGGTGGTTCCTGCTTTGGGTCCACAGGGGACGCTGGAGGACCAGATCATCCAGGCCAACCCTCTGCTGGAGGCCTTCGGGAACGCCAAGACTGTGAGGAACGACAACTCCTCTCGATTTGTGAGTGCAACTTGGATTTGTACGGTAGCTGCCATTGTTATTATTATTATTTTTAATTATTTTTTTTGCATTTAATTTCTTTTCATTTTTCTATTTTTAATTTTTTTTAAATTTTTTAATAAAAAAAAATCTTTAAAAAAAAAGATTTATTTGATGTATTCGTGTTTTTTTGTGTAACTTAACTACGTTAATAAATACTGCTGGGTATCTTGTGAATTAAATAAAATATTACGTTTGTTGGTTTTATTGAATAATATTTCGTATTATATCTGAATTTTAGTACAAAGAAGTACAAGTACCTCAAAAGTACATCACTTACTTTCCTCCACTGCTTTTCAGTCTCAAAGTATTTCTTCAGTTGTAAAATGTTAAAAATCCAAAGTGAAACTTAAATAGTAATTTAATAACTTTTTTAGGGAAAATTCATCCGCATCCACTTTGGAACGAAGGGGAAGCTGGCGTCAGCCGATATAGAGACCTGTAAGTACGCTGCTCATTCATATTATTATTATCTGTGGTACATATATTTATATTCTGTCTGCTCGATTCTCTTCAGACCTGTTGGAGAAGTCCAGAGTGACCTTCCAGCTGCCGGCAGAGCGCAGCTATCACATCTTCTACCAGATCCTGTCCAACAAGAAGCCCGATCTCATCGGTACATATAACTTACAGAAGTTATTGACCGGGTTGTGAACGCGACGCTGACTTTGATCCTGAATGGAGGAATCATAACTTTCAGTGTTCCTCTGCAGAGACGATGCTGATCACCACCAACCCGTACGACTACCCGTTCATCAGCCAGGGAGAGATCAGCGTCCCGAGCATCAACGACCCCGACGAGCTCCTGGCCACCGACGTGAGTGTGGATGGATGCATATATGTGTACATATATATATATATATATATATATATGTATATATGTGTATATATATGTATATTAAGAAGTGGTCGCTGCTCCTCAGAGCGCCGTGGACATCCTGGGCTTCAGCCCGGAGGAGAAGCTCGGCATCTACAAGCTGACCGGCGCCGTGATGCATTATGGGAACATGAAGTTCAAGCAGAAGCAGCGGGAGGAGCAGGCGGAGCCCGACGGCACCGAGGGTGAGCTGACCTCTGACCTCTGAGCCCAAGGCGAGGCGAGGCGACGCCACGACCCGTCCTCATGAGTCTCTCTCTCTCTCTCTCTCTCTCTCTCTCTCTCTCTCTCTCTCTCTCTCTCTCTCTCTCTCTCTCGCCCCCCAGTGGCCGACAAGGTGGCCTACCTCATGGGGCTGAACTCGGCCGACCTGCTGAAGGCGCTCTGCTTCCCCCGAGTGAAGGTCGGGAACGAGTACGTCACCAAAGGTCAGACTCCTCAGCAGGTACAGTCTCTACAAGGTGTTCAGTGTGCTTGTAGATAGAAACACTTCCACGTTGGGCCACAGGGGGCGCCACAACCAACAAACAGGAACGATCCTCATCGTCGCTTTAAGTCATGAGCCCACAATGCTCCAGTGCTTCCAATCGCTACTTTGTAGCGATTAGCGATTGTGCTCGCGCTACTTTGTACTTATGCTACTTTGTACTTATGCTACTTTGTACTTATGCTACTTTGTACTTATGCTACTTTGTACTTATGCTACTTTGTACTTATGCTACTTTGTACTTGTGTTTTTTTCTACATTTGTTACTTCCTGTCCAGTGAAAGTCTCGTATCTCCAGATGTGTTGATGTTGTTTGTGATTAATAAATGTTTATGTTCAGAGAAACTCCTCCTACTTCTTTAAAATAAACTATAAACTCTGACATCAAGCCCTCCACCACAAGGTGTATTTGAATAATTTAAAAAGGTATAATATACAGAAAACCCTTGGGAACATAGATAATGAGTTCATATATGTGTCTCTGGTGTATTGGTTGGTTTCAGTAATGTCAAATTGCAGCACTGTTACTCGTAGCGGTGTATTTTCAGAGTACTTGTACTGCAGTAAAGGGCGTGAATACTTCCTCCCCGGCTGACCGCAGGTGAACAACGCCATGGGCGCTCTGTCCAAGGCCGTGTACGAGAAGCTGTTCCTGTGGATGGTCACCAGGATCAACAAGCAGCTGGACACCAGACTCCCGCGGCAGCATTTCATCGGCGTCCTGGACATCGCCGGGTTTGAGATCTTCGAGGTGAACGAAACCAAACAAAACCGCAGCGCCGCAAACCTTGACGAGAGTTCCCCTCGTCAATTTTAACGCGCTGCTCTGATCCAGATGAACAGCCTGGAGCAGATGTGCATCAACTTCACCAACGAGAAGCTGCAGCAGTTCTTCAACCACCACATGTTCGTGCTGGAGCAAGAGGAGTACAAGAAGGAGGGCATCGACTGGGAGTTCATCGACTTCGGCATGGACCTGGCGGCCTGCATCGAGCTCATTGAGAAGGTCAGATGGATCTGCTGCACGTCAGTTCATATTCCATCTCATGGCCACCAGGTCTAATGTCCGTCTGCGATGCGTTCAACAGCCGATGGGCATCTTCTCCATCCTGGAGGAGGAGTGCATGTTCCCCAAGGCGACGGACGGCTCCTTCAAGAACAAGCTGTACGACCAGCACCTGGGCAAGAACAGCATCTTCCAGAAGCCCAAGCCCTCCAAAGGGAAGGCCGAGGCGCACCTGGCGCTCATGCACTACGCCGGCACCGTGGACTACAACATCTCCGGCTGGCTGGAGAAGAACAAAGACCCGCTCAACGACACCGTGGTGCAGCTCTACCAGAAAGCCTCCCTGAGGCTGCTGTCGCAGCTCTTCGCCACCTACGCCACCGCCGACGGTCAGTTCCCTTTTACTGTTATTATCAGGGTTCAAACGGTCATGGAAAACCTGGAAAAGTCATGGAAATGTGGTTTAAGATCATGGAAATGTGGTTTAAGATCATGTAAATGTGGTTAAAGGTCATGGAAATGTGGTTAAAGGTCATGGAAATGTGGTTAAAGGTCATGGAAATGTGCTTAAAGGTCATGGAAATGTGGTTAAAGGTCATGGAAATGTGGTTAAAGGTCATGGAAATGTGGTGGAAGTCCATTGGTCACAATGTGCATGAACCCTGTATTCGTGTTGTGTCGAACTATACTGTTTATTACTGTGTTGAATTGTCTCTCTTGTGTTTCCGTAGATGGAAGTAAGAGAAGTACCAAGAAGAAAGGATCTTCTTTCCAGACGGTTTCTGCACTTTTCAGGGTAATAACTCAATAAATCAGTTAATGAGATGAAAGCTTTAACGTACATCTTCACTTTTCTGTTCTTAAATCAAGACATTTGAGCCTTTTAAACTTCCACAGTAACTCACGTTGCATTATTAAAACTCTGGATGTAAACTGCACTTCAGGCTCCCCGAGAAAGAAACACAGACGTTCTGTAATTTATGCAAAGCAAAATGTCTGGAGACTTTAACGTGTCGGTCTGCTGCAGGAGAACCTGAACAAACTGATGTCCAACCTCCGGTCCACACACCCGCACTTTGTGCGATGCATCATCCCCAATGAGATCAAGACTCCAGGTGAGAAGCAACATCTCCTTCGTTTCCAGAACAGAACGCTAACACAAGAGATGCTAACGGAGCGCTAACACAAGGGGAAGGTTAAAGCACGTTCATCCCCGCTCAGGGTCCATGGACCACCACCTGGTTCTGCACCAGCTGCGCTGCAACGGCGTGCTGGAAGGGATCCGGATCTGCAGGAAGGGGTTCCCCAGCAGGATCCTGTACGGGGATTTCAAGCAGAGGTAGAAAACACTCGGCGCTCTTGTTTGTGTTTACTGTTTGGTCAGGAGTTTGAACCCTCGACTCTCTCTCTCAGATACCGGATCCTGAACGCCAGCGCGATCCCAGAGGGTCAGTTCATCGACAGCAAGAAGGCCTCTGAGAAGCTGCTGTCCTCCATCGACGTGGACCACGCCCAGTACCGCTTCGGATACACAAAGGTGCTTTATGCTACTGCCTGTGTGTTGTAAAGGCTGAACAACTAAAAAAGTAAAGAAACATACTTGAATTGTCATCATATTTCTCTTCTAAACAATTGAAAATGAACCTGAGCAAAGCTTTTGAGATTACAGAAATGAATCCTGTTGTAACCTATTCTACATCTTCTCAAACAGGAAACAGGAAAGTGGCCTTTAGCGAGGGGTTTAGGTGGCCAGCAAGTGGCTGAATTCTCAGAAACTATACTTATGCTATTTTTACAGCCCCAACACATTATTTAGAAAAGAAAGCACTTCTCAAAAAGCATTGAACAGCAGTGAAAAGCCAGTCAAGTCTCTCTGCGCTGCTCTCTTCCACCCCTCCCCCACAGACAAGCTCGGCACCATTGTTTTTGTGCCGCATGGCATTGGAAAGCTTCGCTCCTTAGCGTTCAGAATCCGTTGGAATTACGTCGATGGCGTAAATATTCCAGGAGTTGTGGTCAAATTAGTTTTGCGTCCTGTTTGCATGTTACTTTACTCGCACTAGAAGGGTTGAAGACGTTAGCGTGACTTCTCTCTCTTCACGCCGCGCAGGTGTTCTTCAAAGCCGGCCTCCTGGGTCTGCTGGAGGAGATGAGGGACGAGCGCCTGGCGGTCCTGATGACCCGGATGCAGGCGGTGTCCAGAGGATACGTCACCCGGCAGCGGCTCAAGGAGATGATGAAGAAAAGGTCCGTGAGGAATCCGCTCCTGCCGTTTATCTCTCGTGACTCTGGTGGAATGACTCGATGGCGATCGTCTCTCTCTCGCTCCACAGAGAAGCCGTCTTCATCCTCCAGTACAACATCCGATCCTTCATGAACGTGAAGAACTGGCCGTGGATGAGGCTCTACTTCAAGATCAAGCCTCTGCTGCGCAGCGCCGAGGCCGAGAAGGAGATGCAGAACCTCAGGGAGGAGCTGTCGCGGCTCCAGGAGGAGTTCGCCAAGTCGGAGGCCCGGAGGAAGGAGCAGGAGGAGAAGATGGTCGCCCTCGTCCAGGAGAAGAACGACCTCTACCTTCAAATCCAGGCAGTACGTAGAGCAGCAGGGTCCATTCGTATTGATTCCCTTCTGCCGGGTGAAGTTATAAATAACTACATGAATCCATAGCGGCGGGAGATAAGAGGAAGAGGCATTGATCTCTGCAGGTAAACAGGACACAGCAGGAGAAAACATCAACAAAGTAAAAGTAGATTATCAATATAGGAACAAAGCGGGCGAGAGGATTCATAAACAAGAGGTTCAGAGGTGGAATAAAGGTTGTTAGAACTCTAGAGGATTCATAAACAAGAGGTTCAGAGGTGGAATAAAGGTTGTTAGAACTCTAGAGGATTCATAAACAAGAGGTTCAGAGGTGGAATAAAGGTTGTTAGAACTCTAGAGGATTCATAAAGAAGAGGTTCAGAAGTGGAATAAAGGTTATTAGAACTCTAGAGGATTCATAAACAAGAGGTTCAGAGGTGGAATAAAGGTTGTTAGAAGTCTTTCTCACGCCCTCCAGGAGAGGGAGAACCTGTGCGATGCCGAGGAGAGGTGTGAAGGCCTCATCAAGAGCAAGATCCACCTGGAGGCCAAAGTCAAAGAGTTCTCCGAGAGGATGGAGGAAGAGGAGGAGATCAACGGCGAGATCACCGCCAAGAAGAGGAAGCTGGAGGACGAATGCTCGGAGCTCAAGCGCGACATCGACGACCTGGAGCTCACCATCGCCAAAGTGGAGAAGGAGAAATACGCCACAGAAAACAAGGTGCAGGAGGCAGGCAGATACTTTACAGACGGAAAAGTAGTAACACCGCATACAAGTACCTCAAGCGGGGATGTTGCAGTCATGGAAGACCGTGAATATAACACATTTCCATGAATTTGGAGATTTTTTTTAAAAGACTTTTTCAGGCTTGGAAATAACCATTTAAAAAATGCATGACTTTTCCAGGGTTATTTCAAGGCCTGGAAAAGTCATTGAAAAGTAATTGAAATTTGGTTTAAAGTCATGAAAATATAATTAAAGTCATATAAATTTGGTTTAAAGTCATATAAATTTGGTTAAATGTCATGTAAATTTGGTTAAAAGTCATATAAATTTAGGTTAAAGGTCATGTCAATGTGGTTTGAAGTCATGTAAAATTGGTTCATAGTCATGGAAACCCATTGGTCAAAGTGTGCATGAAACCTGCTCAAAGCCTCTCAACTCGTTGTGATTTTTGCTCCCCAGGTGAAGAACCTGGTGGAGGAACTCTCAACGCTGGAGGAAAAACTGCTGAAGTCCTCCAAGGAGATCCGAGCTCTGCACGAGGTCCACCAGCGGACGCTGGACGACCTCCAGGCCGAGGAGGACAAAGCCAACGCCCTGACCAAGACCCGGGTCAAGCTGGAGCAGCAGGTGGACCACGTGAGTTCCACTGAAGGTGTCGGGCGGAGTAACGCCTCAACGCTTCGGTTCCCTCGGTTCTCTGGTTTTTGACGTCCTGGGTTTTGTGTCCTGCAGCTGGAGGGCTCGCTGGAGCACGAGAAGAAGCTGACCACCGACCTGGAGAGATCCAAGAGGAAGCTGGAGGGAGACCTGAAGCTGTCGCAGGAAACCGTCATGGACCTGGAGAACGAGAGGCAGCAGACGGAGGAGAGGCTGAAGAAGTGAGGCGCCGCTTTAATGATTCACTGCTGCACGATTAATGCGCATCAGAAAACACACAACAGATGCAGTTAAGTTTGATTATTACAAGATGAGACACTCGGCTTCTCTTGGACAGTTCATGTGATCAGCAACAGAGCGAAGCAGCAACTGGTTTCATGTTGAACGGTCCTCCAGTCAGTCCTGCTGTGTGTTTAGGTTCGTTAGCCTAACACGCCGCTAACAGCTAACTAGCTAACTAGCTCCCCTCCTCCTGACGTGAGACTCAGTGCTCGGTTGTTGTTTTTGAAGCCGTAGTTATGGCTTCAACAATAAATACTACTCAAGACACAGAGGACTACAAACGTTTTGTCAGAGTAGATTTGTACTGGCTAGCATGTTGGTTAGCATGTTAGCTTCATATTAGCTGTTGCTGTAATAAATACTACGTTTCCTCTTTTCTAGGAAGGACTTTGAATTCAGCGGCTTGCAGAGCAAAATCGATGACGAGCAAGTCCTCAACACGCAGCTGCAGAAGAAGATTAAAGAGCTGCAGGTAGAAGAGAAGAAGAAGAAGAAGAAGAAGAAGCTCTTCCTGTGTTTCAACACGCTTTCTTTTCACCGAGTGACCACGATCCCTCACCGCAGGCCCGCACCGAGGAGCTGGAGGAGCAGGCCGAGTCGGAGCGCTCGGCCCGGGCCAAGGTGGAGAAGCGGCGCTGCGACCTCTCTAGGGAGCTGGAGGAGATCAGCGAGCGGCTGGACGAGGCCGGCGGCGCCACCGCCGCTCAGGCCGAGCTGCACAAGAAGCGCGACGGCGAGTTCCAGCGGCTGCGGCGCGACCTGGAGGAGGCCACGCTGCGGCACGAGGCCGTCGCCGCCGCGCTGCGCAAGCGGCAGGCCGACGGCGCCGCCGAGCTCGCCGAGCAGATCGACAACCTGCAGCGGGCGAAGCAGACGCTGGAGAAGGAGAAGAGCGAGATGAGGATGCAGATCGACGACGCGGCGAGCAACGCGGCGAGCGCCCAGAAGAGCAAGGTCAGAGGTCGACGGCGACGCGCTGCGGTGCAGGACAGCGACAAAATGATCCTCTAACAGCGTTGAAGGGTCATGGAAAACCAGGAGAAGTCCTTGAAAAATTCCGGGCCTGGAAAAGTCCTAGAAAAAATGAGTTATATTCATGTGTTCATGACGTTCATGTACGTCACAAATTTGGTTAAAAGTCTTGGAAATTTTATGAAAAGTTAAGGAAATTTGGTAAAAAGCCTAAAAAATTTAGGTAAAAATTCTTGAAAATTTGGGGAAAAGTCTTGAAAATTTTGGAAAAATATTTTGGAAATTTGGTGAAAAGTCTTGAAAATTTGGGTCAAAAGTCTTGAAAATTTGGTTTAAAGTCTTGAAAATTTGGTTTAAAGTCTTGAAAATTTGGTTAAAAGTTTTGAACATTTGGTCAAAAGTCTTGAAAATTTGGTTTAAAGTCTTAAAAATTTGGTTAAAAGTCTTGAAAATTTGGTTAAAAGTCTTGAAAATTTGGGTAAAAGTCTTGAAAATTTGGTTAAAAGTTTTGAACATTTAGTCAACAGTCTTGAACATTTGGTTAAAAGTCTTGGAAATTTGGATTAAAGTCTTGAAAAATTGGTTAAAAGTCTTGAAAAATTGGTTAAAAGTCTTGAAAATTTAGTTAAAAGTCTTGAAAATTTGGTTGAAAGTCTTAAAAATTTGGTTAGAAGTCTTGAAAATTTGATTAAAAGTCTTGAAAATTTGGTTAAAAGTCTTGAACATTTGGGTTAAAGTCTTAGAAAGTTGGTGAGAAGTCCTGGAGAAGTCCTGGAACTCCCTGGTCCCAATGTGTTGGACCTGTTGAATCGTTCCAGGCTCACCTGGAGAAGCTGTGCCGCAGCCTTGAAGACCAAATGAATGAACACAGAACCAAAGCCCTCGAGGCTCAGAAGTCGCTCAGCGAGCTGGCGGCGCTCAGCGGCCGGCAGCAGGCGGAGAACGGTACGTTCACCGCCCGCCAAGATGTTTAAAGCACAGAGCGATGAGGTGAGTGATGATGTCATCGATGACCAGGTGAGCTGTCGCGTCTGCTGGAGGAGAAAGACGCCGCTTTGACTCAGCTGAGCAGAGTCAGAGCTGTTGGAGGACAACACATCGAGGAGCTGAAGAGACTCCTGGACGAGGAAACCAAGGTCTGAAGGACACGAGGAGATAAACGAGGAGATGAACCAAGAGTTAGACAATGAACCTGTGGCGTGCCCCGCTCTCCCTCCTCCAGGCCAGGAGCGCCCTGGCTCACGCCCTGCAGTCCAGCCGCCATGACGGAGACCTGCTGAAGGAGACGTACGAGGAGGAGCAGGAGGCCAAGGCCGAGCTGCAGCGCGGCCTGTCCAGAGCCAACGGCGAGGTGGCGCTGTGGAGGAGCCGCTACGAGACGGACGCCATCCAACGCACCGAGGAGCTGGAGGAGGCCAAGTGAGGACTGCTCTTCTCCTCCTCCTCTTCCTCCTCTTCCTCCTCCTCCTCCTCACGGTGTGTGTCCGGCTCCACAGGAGGCGTCTGGCCCAGCGGCTGCAGGACTCGGAGGAGATGACGGAGGCGGCGAACGTGAAGTGTTCGTCTCTGGAGAAGACGAAGCAGCGCCTGCAGGCCGAGGTGGAGGACCTGCTGGTGGAGGTGCAGCGCTGCAGCGCCGCCCACATCCTGCTGGAGAAGAGGGGGAGGAGCTTCGACAAGGTGTGTGTTCACTTTTCCTCAGGGGAGGAGACATGTGCGCTGCTCACACTCCTCCTCATCCTCCTCCTCCTCGTCCTCCTCCTCCTCAGGTCCTGTGTGAGAGCAGACAGCAGCAGGAGGAGAGTCAGGCCGAGCTGGAGGTTTCCCAGAGAGAGTGTCGTGTTCTCAGCTCTGATCTCTTCAAGCTGAAGAACTCGTACGAAGAAACGCTGGAACACCTGGAGAACACCAGGAGGGAGAACAAGAACCTGCAGCGTGAGACTTCTTCTTCTTCTTCTTCTTCTTCTCCTTCTTCTTCGTCTTCTTCTTCTACTTCTTCTTCTTCTTCTTCATCTTCTACTCCTTCTTCTTCTTCTTCTTCTACTCCTTCTTCTTCGTCTTCTACTCCTTCTTCTTCTTCTTCTTCTTCTTCTTCTTCTTCTTCTTCTACTCCTTCTTCTTCTTCTTCTTCTTCTTCTTCTTCATCAGATCATATTTTTATCTTTATCTTCTTCCACATCCAGATGAGCTCTCAGACATCTCAGATCAGGTTGGACAGTCCTCTAGGATGCTTCATGATCTGGAGAAAGCGTCGCAGCAGGCCGAGCAGGAGAAGAGAGAGACTCAGGCCGCGCTGGAGGAAGTCCAGGTTTCCTGTTCTTCATTAAACACCATGACGTCATCGTTGTGTGAGTCATAACCACAGTCACAGCGTTGTGTTCTTCCTCCTCCTCCTCCTCCTCCGTAGTCGTCCCTGGAGCACGAGGAGGCCAAGACGCTGCACCTGCAGCTGGAGCTGAGCCAGATCCAGGCCGAGCTGGACCGCAAGCTGTCGGAGAGAGACGAGGAGACGGAGCAGCTGAAGAGGAGCCAGCAGAGGAGCGTGGAGGCGCTGCAGAGCGCGCTGGACGCCGAGACGCGCGGCCGCAACGACGCGCTGCGCGCCCGGAAGAAGATGGAGGCCGACCTCAACGACATGGAGCTGCAGCTGGGGCACGCCACCCGGCAGGCGGCCGAGGCCACCAAGCAGCTGAGGAGCGTTCAGGGGCAGCTCAAGGTGCGTCCAGGGGCAACTCGAGGTGCGTCCAGGGGCAACTCGAGGTGCGTTCAGGGGCAACTCGAGGTGCATCCAGGGGCAACTCGAGGTGCGTCCAGGGGCAACTCGAGGTGCGTCCAGGGGCAACTATATACATATATATATACACATATATATATATATGTATATATGTATATGTTCTGTCCCAGGACGTCCAGGTCCACCTGGACGAGGCGCTCCACTGTCAGGAGGACTTCAGGGAGCAGCTGGCGATCGCGGAGCGCCGCAACACCTTGATGGCGGCGGAGGGCGAGGAGCTCGTGGCGGCGCTGGAGCAGTCGGAGAGGAGCCGCAAGCTGGCCGAGCAGGAGCTGCTGGACGTCAGCGAGAGGATCCAGCTGCTGCACGCTCAGGTGAGGAGAGGAGGAGTCAGGTCATGCAGCACAGGAAGCTAACTGTACTTAGCTACTGTACACTCCACTGCATCAGATATATATGTTGTACTTTTTACCCCAGCAGGACACGACAAGAGCCAAGATGATGCTGTTTTAATGCATTATACTGATGCTAAGCTACGCCGCTAACATTTAGCGTCAACTCTTGTGCAGTTGATCTCTGGCAAAATGCTTTTAATGTTGTTTAAAATACCCTTCTGCTCGTGGTCCTGAGTATCGCCAAGAAAACTGTCCTCATGAACTGTAAATTAAGGAATGAACATGGATATCACACGCTGAAGGAACATGATGGAGAATCTAACCTCCTCCATCATTTACAATACGAGACACAGTAAAAGTCGGGTTACAAGCAGCTTCGGTGGGTGTCACCACTAGCAGCAGCTTTAGCCAGCTAGCGCTGCTGCTAGCTCCCCGACAACCACCGAAGGTACCGACTTGGGCAGCGGAGACACGAGCAGCAGCAGCAGCAGCTAGCGGGGAGCTAGCAGCAACGCTAGCTTGCCACCGCATGGAGCTAGAAGCTGCACTAGTGGAGAGCTAGCAGCAGCGCTAGCTGGCTAGAGCGGGGAGCTAGCGAGGACACCCACCGAAGGCAGTAGCGGCTCGTAACCCTGACTTTTATGGTACTACTTCCTGAAATATAGATTTAAAAACCTTTTAAAAACATGACCACTTGTCTGCGGCTCTAAACACTTTGATGAATCTAAATGTTCCTCAACGAGCAGAACTCCAGCCTGCTGAACACCAAGAAGAAGACGGAGTCTGATTTAGCTCAGCTGCAGTCGGAGATGGAGGACTCGGCCCAGGAGGCGAGGAACGCCGACGAGAAGGCCAAAAAATCCATCATGGATGCAAGTCTCACACACACACACACACACACACACACACACACACACACACATTCATCCAGATTACAATCTCACAGCGAGCTGACGTTCTTTGCCCGCAGGCCGCCATGATGGCGGAGGAGCTGAAGAAGGAGCAGGACACCAGCGCTCACCTGGAGAGGATGAAGAAGAACCTGGAGGCCACCGTGAAGGACCTGCAGCAGCGGCTGGACGAGGCCGAGCAGCTCGCCCTGAAGGGCGGCAGGAAGGAGCTCCAGAAGCTCGAACGCAAGGTGGACCGGTCTCACACAGAGAAAATAGAAATAGATTTTTAAAAAAGCGAAAAGGTGAAAGGTTAAACTGGCGGTGTTGTTTTGAAGGTGCGCGAGCTGGAAAACGAGTTGGACTCTGAGCAGAAACGCAGCAGCGAGGCCATGAAGGGCGTCCGCAAACACGAGAGGAAGATCAAAGAGCTCACCTATAAGGTGACACTTTCACTATTACCCTCCTTACTGTCCATGTTCAGTAGTAAGGGTCCCTGTGAGGGACAAACCACTCCTTCTTTGGTCCATGTTCAGTAGTAAGGGTCCCTGTGAGGGACAAACCACTCCTTCTTTGGTCCATGTTCAGTAGTAAGGGTCCCTGTGAGGGACAAACCACTCCTTCTTTGGTCCATGTTCAGTAGTAAGGGTCCCTGTGAGGGACAAACCACTCCTTCTTTGGTCCATGTTCAGTAGTAAGGGTCCCTGTGAGGGACAAACCACTCCTTCTCTGGTCCATGTCCAGCCTGTGTTGTCTTGAACAGGAGCCCTGGCGTCTGGTTGATCGAGGTGTCGATGACGTTTGACTGAGCCTGTGCTGTGTTTCAGGGCGAGGAGGAGAAGAAGAGCGCGGCGAGGCTTCAGGATCTGGTGAACAAGCTGCAGCTGAAGGTGAAAGTGTACAAGCAGCAGTGTGAGGAGGCGGTGAGTGCAGCACACCGACACAACGCAGCGATGCCGAGGGGGAAACGCTGCGCTTCACGCGCGACTCTTCTTCCCTCTCCAGGACGAACAGACCAGCATCCACTCAACGAAAGCTCGCAAGGCGCAGCACGAGCTGGAGGAGGCCGAGGAGCGAGCCGACGCCGCCGAGTCGCAGCTGAACAAGTTACGAGCCAAGAGCCGCGAGGTCGCCGGGAAAGGGGAGTAGAAGACGGAGCCTCCTGCTCCACCATGTGAGGAAACCAGAGCAGCTTTGAGGCTCTGCGTGATGGCAGCTCCACCCAGCAGCTTTTGACCTGTTGGAAACTGTGCGAAAATCCTCCCGCGGCCATTTTAAGTCCCAGCATGCCCCATTCAGACAGTCTTTTGGCATAAAGTACGTAATTTTTCTCATTTTTGAACCGAACGACACAGTTTTTTTGACTGAAACTCCTTCCTAACAGGACAATACTTTGTTTTATGGTGATTGTTGTTGCAGGTTCTGATTCTTTAGGTCCTAATCTTTCCATAAAGGTGTCTTATTGACGCTCCAGGAGGCTTTTTGGGGAATCTGGCTCATATCATGCTGGATGTTCATAGTTACCATCAAAATATCTTTAAAAGTGATTTTTTTTTGCAGATATATATTTTTTTCCAAGACTTTGCTGAACTAATAGGAGACAAAAAGGAGGTCTGGAGACTAAACTGGTCCCACAGTTTCATTGTGTTAAAGGGTTTCTTCAGTCTGAAGGCGTTTCTTCATTCTCATCTCAGTTAATTGTTTTTCTAATTGTCCCCAAACTAAATGTTTTTCCTGCATTTTTCTGCATTCACTCTGTTTTTCTTCTGCGTCTCACGTGTTGAGACGATGTTTGCAGTTCAGATTGTCTCTTCTCAAAAGTCAAATTATGTTTGTTTAAAAAAAAAAAAAAGGGTCTTGTGCCGTTAAACCCCGCCTCCGCTTAGCTCCGCCTCCAGCAGAGGACTCACCGCAAAGCCACAATAGAACTTTTAGGTCAGGATATAAATACTATAAACAGTTCAGACTCTCAGATTAAGAGACGAAGCTCTCTGTCTCGTAATCTGGTCACCAAACCAGTTGGACGTTGAACTCGTCTGCTGCTTTGATGTTGACAATAAAACACAAATAAAGTTTCTGTCTCTTAAGATTGAAGTGAAAAGATCCCTGAAGCCAGTTGGGTTCATCCTCTGGGGAGCATGAAAGCTTCATGACGATGCATCAGATAGCTGTGGAGATATTTAATCTGCACAGAGCAAAGCGTCCGGACGTTTCTGCCTGAGAGATTTTAAAAGCACCACGTCAAAAGAAAAGAGCGCTTTCCTCTCACTCCCGTCATGGGCGACCGGCAGCAGCGTGAAGGTGACCTTCAGAAGGAGGAGGAAGGTCACCTCCAAGAGGAGAGGAAGCACAGAGACTCACAATAAACGATTCAGAAACATTAGAAATAAAATTGAAAAGCACATAAACGATCCGCTGATTAAAGGCGGCCAGTGAGATCCCTTTAGCTTCAAGATAACCTGAGCTAAAGCTAAGCTAACACTTATTTTTCCTGTTTCCTGGAACTGAAATACCACCGGTGACGCTTTGACGTCTTTACATCTGAGATGTTGAAGAACGGCAGCAGCGCAGTGAAATCATAATTTAGGAAAATAAAACCAGTCAAAATGAGCTAGAAGTAAATATCAGAGACAAAACAAACTGCAGGATTTATGCAGATTTTGAGAAGTTATGCATGAACTATGGCTTGTTTTTAAATGTAATCAATATGGTTTTACATTCAACAACTCAGTAATTAAGTTTATTTTGCACATCTAATTGAATACAAAGTAAGTAAATCTAATGATCTCATCAATCTAAAGGAGTACCAGTGGATAAATACATCAGATCTGTATTTTAGATAAACCTTTTAATGATAAAATTGGATTCCAAACTTAGATTTCATGCAATATTTCGTCTTATTACAGAGCCGTGTTATGCACTCGTAATGATTTGAAGCATTACCAGACGACGACCTGCGTTCTCACTCGCTCCCCGAACACGCCGAGAGCTCCAGTTACTGACGCTTTTTCTAAAAGAGGAAACAAAGCTGCCGTCATGTGTCGCTGTGCCGGACGCCGCCGCGTGTTAACCTGTTAACGAAGCAGACAAACCAGACGCCGTCCCTCAAGGTGGACGGCTGCCGCTAACCTTGAGGGACATGAACATCACGAGATGTGCAGAGTCATGAGTTATGCTTAGAATGACACTAACGCAGTAAATACATGTACAAGTACATGTGCCGACAGGTTTCAGTCCTTGTACACAACGATTAAACATGTTTGAATGAAATCAAAGTCTGGGTGCATTACTTTAAGAGGTGGTGAGCCCCAGGGTTCGATTCTGGGCCCATTTATGTTCCCTGTGTACGAGTTACAACAAAGACATTTATTCATCTTTTTTTAATCTAATCCTTCTGCTGATGATGTGCCACTATATCTCTTTATTAAAATGGCATTTTGTATTTATTTGATACTAATTTAATCAAATTGTGAAACTTTTAGAACACAACTGCCACGTTTTGGAGCCAATTAAAACAACCTTTATTTTCTAAAGAATGGAATACATTTCAAACAATCACCAAACCAGAAATAATCTCATTCAAACACCGGACAAAAAGTTATTTTTCTCTCGTGCCACATTCCAACAAAAAGTAATGTCAACATTGTACCGACATCTGTCTGGAGTTTAATCCGGTTAATCCCAGCAAGGTGCCTTGGAGGCGAGCGAGCAGGTGGTTCTGGAGTCCAGGATGAACATAAAGGTCACAATGCATCGTGGAGACGCCGCGTTACGTATGTTCTATACCCATAAGTGCACACGGGCGCTCGTTTCTGTCTCTACT
Organism: Clinocottus analis; assembly: GCF_023055335.1. NCBI lineage: Eukaryota > Metazoa > Chordata > Actinopteri > Perciformes > Cottidae > Clinocottus > Clinocottus analis. The sequence continues at coordinate 17,929,503 of NW_027175887.1, forward strand.
TCGACGCTATCGCACTAAACGCAGCAGCTCACTAAACACTGAACACGAGCTGTCGTCCCTCTGAGCACCAAATGCTAAACAAAACGCTAAGTGAGCTAACGGCCGCATGGAAGACATGTAAAAATAGTGCTGGAGGATCATCGCCTGTCCTTCCTGACATGTTCCTGTTACCACGAGATCCCGAGCAGAGCAGAAGCCGCTAATGCGACTAAATTGACATTTGAATGGAGGAACATCGCCAAGTTTGGAACGCCCGGGTTGCTCCAGCGGGACGTTCGTCTGGATAAAAGCCGCCTGGACCTCCTGCTGCTGGTCACTCAGAGTCCGGCCATCGCTGGGATCGTTGTTGGCTTTTGATTTAATTCTACTCGGGTGTGTGAACCCGGTGAGTACGACACGAGTTACCAGGAGAAATCCTTTCTTAAATTCGTTTGATTCATTGCTTACCTTCTTGCTTTTTTCTTCAGATATCGACATGAGCTCCGACGCCGAGATGGCCCAGTACGGGCCGGCGTCCGTCTTTCTCCGCAAACCCGAGAAGGAGCGCGTCGAGGCTCAGAACCGGCCGTTCGATGCCCGGACGGCCTGCTTCGTGCCCGACGCCAAGGAGCTGTACGTCAAAGGCGTCATCCAGAGCAAAGACGGCGGCCGAGTCACCGTGAAGACGCAAGCGGACGAGGTGAATGTGTCCGTGTGCAACGAGATCGCTGCATAGATGTCAATCAAAACAATAGAAACAGAACTAGAAGCAGCTGCAGCTTGGGAGGTATGAAAGAGAAACCTGGACCGACTCTTAGAAACAGACGATATCATCGCACATACGCGGAGCTTCAGGTGACCGTTAACATGTCGACCACCACTGAACTTTGTAGCGGCCATTTTAACTGTGGAACCAATGTTGGACCTCCATTTTCCTGTGTTTGAATCGTTGTAGGAACCCCGAAAACATTCCAATACTTGTGTTTATTGTATGTATTTGTTCAGCAAAGTCTTGTTAAAAAATGTATATCTGCAACAAAAAAAAAGACTTTTAAAGATATTTTGATGGTAACTATGAACATCCAGCATGATATGAGCAAGATTCCCTAAAAAGCCTCCTGGAGCGTCAATAAGACACCTTTATGGAAAGATTAGGACCTAAAGAATCAGAACCTGCAACAGAAATCACAATAAAACAAAGTCTTGTCCTGTTAGGAAGGAGTTTCAGTCAGAAAACTGTGTCGTTCGGTTCAAAAATGGAAAAAATTACGTATTTTATGCCAAAAGATTGTCTGAATGGAGCATGCTGGGACTTAAAATGACCGTGGGAGAATTTTCACACAGTTTCTAAAAGGTTAAAAGACAACATGTGACATTAAGCCTCAGCTGGTTTGATGCTTTTCTTGTTTGAAAAACTCCCACTTTTGATTCATTCCAATGCTTTTACATTTCTACCTGTTCGTTCCCTGCCGATGGACCCTGAACATCCTGTTTCCTCTCGTCTCATATCAATGTCTTCCTCTCTTCTCGCCCCTGCAGCCCGTTACAGTCAAGGAGGAAGATTGCCACGCCATGAATCCCCCAAAGTACGACAAGATCGAGGACATGGTGATGATGACGCACCTCAACGAGCCCTCGGTGCTGTTCAACCTCAAAGATCGCTACGCAGCGTGGATGATCTATGTACGTGACCGAGGAAGTCTTGGCCTCCCTGCTGGGTCCTCTGCTCTCGCTCACCTGACGCTGATGCGTACTCTCACCTGCAGACGTACTCGGGGCTCTTCTGCGTCACCGTGAACCCGTACAAGTGGCTGCCGGTCTACGACCAGAAGGTGGTGTCGGCCTACAGAGGGAAGAAGAGGATGGAGGCCCCGCCGCACATCTTCTCCGTCTCTGACAACGCATATCAAAATATGCTAACGGGTGAGAGAGAGAGTCACGTTTCAGTGCTGAAGAACGCCGTGTGGGGGATTTTAAAAGCATGCATTTTAATCTAAATTCTCCTGTAAATATTGTTGGCGTCTTTTGCTAATTCCAGTCGTTTGAGGCACTTTGAACTGAGAGGAAACATGTCTGAAGCGTGTCTTTTATCACCAACAGATCGGGAGAACCAGTCTGTCCTGATCACGTGAGTCTGACTCCATGTTCTCTAAGAGTCGGGTTACAAGCTGCCGTTACCTTCGGTGTGTGTCCCCGCTAGCTCTCCGCTGTAGCAAGCTAGCGCAGCTGCTAGCTCCCAACTGTAGCAATCTCGTGCTGTTGCTAGCTCCCCTGCTAGCTGCTACTGTGCGCGTTCCTGCGTCCCCGCGTCGGGCGTTAGGAAGCTAGCAGCAGCGCTAGCAGAGAGCTAGCAGCAGTGCCAGCTGGCTACAGCGGGGAGCTAGCGGGGACACCTACCGAAGGTAATAGCAGCTTGTAACTCGATTCTTACAGTTAATATTTTTTTAACGTAATAATTCAGTCAACATGGTCTTCTTCTTCTTCTTCTTCTTCTTCTTCTGTGTTCTCAGCGGAGAATCCGGTGCAGGGAAGACCGTCAACACCAAGCGGGTCATCCAGTACTTTGCGACAATCGCAGTGGCTGGTGGCGACAAGAAAGACAACGCACCTGGCAAAATACAGGTAGCAAGATATACATGTATAGTATATATACACATATATACATATAGTACGCCTAAACAAAACCCACAATGTGGTCGTGATGAGCTGTCTGCTCTGCAGGGGACGCTGGAGGATCAAATCATTTCAGCCAACCCTCTGCTGGAGGCCTTCGGGAACGCCAAGACTGTGAGGAACGACAACTCCTCTCGATTTGTGAGTCTGAGATCTGGAAATCAAACAGCTGAGACTGTGTCTCATTGGTTTGATGTTTTCTTCTGCACATTCACAGTGGATGTCATTTATTTCACAGGGTAAATTCATCAGGATTCACTTTGGATCCTCAGGGAAACTGGCTTCTGCTGATATCGAAACCTGTACGTTTTTCATTGTTTTCCACGCATTGATTAAGCTCCTCGTCGGCATTCTTCACCATCATTGTTGCTGCGTAATTCAATGCAGATCTGCTGGAGAAGTCGAGGGTGACGTTCCAGTTGACTCAGGAGAGGAGCTACCACATCTTCTATCAGATCATGACCGGGCACAAGGCAGAGCTCATCGGTAACGGCGAGGACGTCACGACCACGGCTGATGTTTCGAATGCTAAATACTTTAAAGTTGTTTCCCTTTCAGATATGCTCCTCATATCCACGAACCCGTACGACTTCCCCATGGTCAGCCAGGGCCAGATCACTGTGGCCAGCATCGACGACAGAGAAGAGCTGCTGGCCACAGACGTGAGCGCTCGCCTCGTCCGTCGCTTCGAGCACTTTCAGCAATTTCATCGGCTTCCGCTTAACTCTGAATTTCCCGTGACAGATGGCCACCGACATCCTGGGCTTCACCGGCGACGAGAAGCTGTCCATCTACAAGCTGACCGGCGCCGTGATGCATTATGGGAACATGAAGTTCAAGCAGAAGCAGCGGGAGGAGCAGGCGGAGCCCGACGGCACCGAGGGTGACGCCCCCCTTCTTCACTTTTAAGTCTCGTTGTTGTCGCGCAGCCGGTTTTAACAGGACATGTCGCGCGTTCGTTTCTCTCAGTGGCGGACAAAGTGGCGTTCCTCATGGCGCTGAACTCTGCGGACTTGTTGAAAGCGCTCTGCTACCCCAGAGTGAAAGTGGGGAACGAGTTCGTCACCAAGGGCCAGACCGTCCCCCAGGTACCGAGACGGCCCCGAGGTGCATGATGGGGTGTGCTGATGTGAGAGGATGATGCACAAAGTGATGCTGACCTGAGATACTTTTAGGATTGGGAGATCTGGCCATGAATAATTACAAAAGTAGTGCAAAAATAACTCTCAAATGATCAATCAGCAGCATTTAGAGGGGATCTGTTGGCAGAAAGGGGATTACAATCTTAATGTGGATGTTTTATTCGGTGTTTAATCACTTTAAAATAAGAATTGTTGGGTTTTTGTTGGCTTAAATTATATTAATTACGGTGTCGCCTTCATCATTCGGCATGGCTCAATCCATGATAATTACTGACGAATACGAACCAGCAGGTGGAAGACTAATGTTTCTTTTCAAGCAACTTTGTGACGTAGAAAATCACTTGTATACAGCGACACAATCGATGATGAACAGTTCAGTATTAGGCCGAATGTTAATGGGACGGCATTGTCTCCTTTCCTTTGGTAGATGGTGTTCTGATACTGAAGGAGATGGGAAAGGAAGCATTGAATTCGACAACCTTCTTGTCATTGCTGCCCCTGAATGTGTCGTTTCCTTAGAATGAAAGACTTCTTTATCTTCATAAAGAAATCTACATTTTCTGTTCCATCCCTCAGTTTGAATGTCTCCCCATCAGGTCACCAATGCCGTTGGCGCTCTGGCCAAGTCCGTCTACGAGAAGATGTTCCTGTGGATGGTGATCCGGATCAACGAGATGCTGGACACCAAGCAGCCGAGGCAGTTCTTCATCGGGGTGTTGGACATCGCTGGATTTGAGATATTTGACGTGAGCTCGGACCTCCGTCTTTGTGGGTCGATGGTGACGATGTGTGTGTGTGTTGCTTTCTGGTGTCATGAGTTGATTCTGGTCTTCAGTACAACAGCATGGAGCAGATCTGCATCAACTTCACCAACGAGAAGCTGCAGCAGTTCTTCAACCACCACATGTTCGTGCTGGAGCAAGAGGAGTACAAGAAGGAGGGCATCGACTGGGAGTTCATCGACTTCGGCATGGACCTGGCGGCCTGCATCGAGCTCATTGAGAAGGTCAGGTGGATCTGCTGCACGTCAGTTCATCTCAGGTTGGACACCGAGTATAATGTCCATCTGTGATGCTTTCAACAGCCGATGGGCATCTTCTCCATCCTCGAAGAGGAGTGCATGTTCCCCAAGGCCTCAGACACTTCTTTTAAAAACAAACTCTACGACCAGCACCTCGGGAAGAACAACGCTTTCCAGAAGCCAAAGGTCGTCAAAGGGAAACCCGAGTCTCACTTCACTCTGGTGCACTACGCCGGCGCCGTGGACTACAACATCTCCGGCTGGCTGGAGAAGAACAAAGACCCTCTGAATGAGTCTGTGGTGCAGCTCTACCAGAAGTCATCCATGAAACTGCTGTCCTTCTTGTATGCTTCATTCTCTGGCGCTGAAGCAGGTGAAGCATTGGCAAAGCTTTGGATTAATTTAAGCCGATTTATCCGAAGACGCCCGCGGCGCCCACCAACGTTTGGCCAATACTTCCTCTGTCTGCTTTGTAGAATCGGGTGGAGACGCCGGAGGCAAAACCGCAAAGAAAGGAGCAAAGAAGAAGGGAGGCTCATTTCAGACGGTGTCCGCAGTCTTCAGGGTAAAGACGCGATAACCATCTGTTGAGGTAAGACCTTTTCTTGTCCCGGAAAAGATCTGATGACGATCGATCTCCTGCAGGAGAATCTCGGAAAGCTGATGACCAACTTGAGGAGCACGCATCCTCACTTTGTGCGATGCCTGATCCCGAATGAGGTTAAAACACCAGGTACGAACTCACGAGAGAAACTTCACACGACAACAAGCTCTTTGCCAATCCCTTTGTGTCGACTTCCCCGTAGGTATCATGGACAATCACCTGGTCATCCACCAGCTGCGCTGCAACGGCGTGCTGGAGGGCATCCGGATCTGCAGGAAGGGGTTCCCCAGCAGGATTATTTACGCCGACTTCAAGCAGAGGTCGCCCTCGATTCCAAAGATGATTCATACCAACAAAAAAATCCCAGTTTGTGATAATCTATCTTCATCCAAATGGACAGGTACAAGATCCTGAACACCGGGGCCTTCCCAGAGGGACAGTTCATCGATGGAAGGAAAGCTTCTGAGAAGCTCCTGGGCTCCATCGACCTGGACCACACGCAGTACAGATTTGGGGCTACAAAGGTACGTACGTGTCCAAAGGCCTCACAGGTTCAGACACCCCGGTGTGGACTTCACTACACCTGTACCCTTGCAGGTGTTCTTCAAAGCCGGCTTACTCGGCACTCTGGAGGAGCTGCGAGATGAAAAGCTGGTTTCTCTCGTGACCCAGACTCAAGCGGCGTGTCGCGGTTACCTCGTGAGGAAACAAACCTCCAGCTTAACGGCTCAGAAGTAAGTTCGGCACCAAGAACGCTCTCCTCCGGCCGATCGGACACTCAACCAAGAGATACTAAACAACCTTGATGTGTGTTTTGCAGAGACTGCGTCTGGATCCTGCAGTACAACCTGCGCTCCTTCATGGACGTGAAGCACTGGCCGTGGATGAAGCTGTTCTTTAAAATAAAGCCTCTCCTCAAGAGCGCGGAGTCCGAGAAGGAGATGGCGACCATGAAGGTGGACTTCGTCAAATGCGAGGAGGATCTGGTGAAGTCCGAGTCCAAGAGGAAAGATCTGGAAGAGAAGATGGTTTCTCTTCTGCAGGAGAAAAATAACCTCCTCCTGCAAGTGCAATCCGTGAGTGGCATCGCAAAAAGGACGACCATTGAAACCGTCGAGACGTCAGCGTTTCTCTCTCTTCTTGTTTTCTCAGGACTCCGAAAATCTTGGCGACGTGGAGGAGAAGTGCGAAGGCTTGATCAAGAGCAAAATCCAGCTGGAGGCCAAACTCAAAGAGGTGGCCGAGCGGCTGGAGGACGAGGAGGAGACGAGCGCCGAGCTGACCGCCAGGAAGCGGAAGCTGGAGGACGAGTGCTCCGAGCTCAAACGAGACATCGACGACCTGGAGACGACTCTGGCGAAAGTGGAGAAGGAGAAGCACGCCACGGAAAACAAGGTCAGCGCTGGTCGGTTTGGGCATCTCTAAAACAACGTGTCTTACCATCAACCGTCGTCCCTTTCTCCCTGATCAGATATTGGCCTCTCTGAGGGCTTTCTCGCGGTACTTCACCTCCGTAATGAATGTGTTTTCCTGCAAACTACCTGTTGTTTTCCAGGTTAAAAACCTGATGGAGGAGCTGGCTGCACGGGAGGAAACCATCGGCCAACTGACCAAAGAGAAGAAAGCCCTTCAGGAGGCCAATGCGAAGGCTCTGGACGACCTGCAGGTCGAGGAAGACAAAGTCAACACTCTGACCAAAGCTAAAGCCAAGCTGGAGCAGCAAGTTGCCGGCGTGAGTTGCTGCAAACCATCACACACTCAAGTTGTGTCACCCGACATCCTGATCACGTTTCCCTAATTTCTCTTTTCAAGCTCGAGGGTTCGCTGGAGCAAGAAAAGAAGATCCGCATGGACCTGGAACGAGCCAAGAGGAAGCTGGAGGGGGATCTGAAAATCGCTCAAGAATCCCTGATGGACCTGGAAAACGACAAGCAGCAATCTGAGGAGAAGATGAAGAAGTATTTTTTTGCAGAATGCACTGATTTCTCACAGCTTGTGAGAGGAGAAAACATCTGAGCTGACAGCTTCTGTCTTCTTGTCCACCTGCAGGAAAGAATTTGAAAACAACCAGCTGTTCAGCAAAATCTCAGAGGAGCAAACGATCAACAACCAGCTTCAGAAGAAGATGAAGGAGCTCCATGTAAACGCAACTCTTTAACCTTCTAGCCCTGCAAATTGCTGAAATAGAGTAAAGCATTGTGGGAAGGTCTCAAAAAAAGAAATTGCTCTCAAAAAAAATTTAACAAAAATTTCCTCTAAAAAATAAAAAAAAAATCTCTCTTGAGAGCAAACTTTTCTTTTGAGATTTTTTTTTTTTTTGAGATTTTTTTTTTTAAAGCAATTTTCATTTTTAGAGTAAATTTATTTTTTGAGAGCAAATTTTTTTTTTAGAGTACATTTATTTTTCGAGCAATTTTTTTTTTTTTTTTAGAGCAAATTTTTTTTTTTTTAGCAAATTTTTTTGGAGAATTTTGTTTTTTTGCAGCTTTTTTTTATAGAATTTTTTTGTTTATTTGTTTTGAGAGTACATTTTTGTTCTGAGAGCCTCAATCCGAGCAGGTTTAGACATAAAGATTCTAACTTTTACATTTCTGAACCGAGCGACAGTTTTTTTTGACTGAAACTCCTTCGTAACAGATCAAGGCTCAAAAAGGCATTTTTGGGAAATCTTGCTCCTATCATGCTGAATTTCATACCTATGATCAGGATATGATATACAAGTGAAAAAAAATGCTATAAAATATCACAAGTATTAGAACTCATTTGGGTTCATACGACTAGAATCGGGGCTCAACCGGTCAGACTGATAACGACCTCACGGTCCGCGTGTTTTGTTCTTTTAAGGCTCGTATCGAAGAGGCCGAGGAAGAAGTCGAGGCCGAGCGAGCCGCCCGGGCGAAGATGGAGAAGCAGCGGTCCGACCTCACCCGCGAGCTGGAGGACATCAGCGAGCGGCTGGACGAGGCCGGAGGCGCCACCGCCGTCCAGGCCGAGCTGAGCAAGAGGCGCGACGCCGAGGCCCTGAAGCTGCGGCGCCAGCTGGAGGAGGCCGAGCTGCGGCACGAGGCCACGACCGCCGCGCTGCGCAAGAAGCAGGCGGACGGCGTGGCGGAGCTGACGGAGCAGATCGACATCCTGCAGAAGATCAAGCAGAAGCTGGAGAAGGAGAAGAGCGAGATGAGGATGGACATCGAAGACCTGTCCACTGCCATGGGGACGGCTGCAAAAACCAAGGTGAGAAGACTTCTATACAACCAGAGGAGTCGCCCCCTGGTGGTCAGGAGAGAGAATGCAGCTTTAACACATGAAGCATAGACTTCTATACAACCAGAGGAGTCGCCCTCTGGTGGTCAGGGGAGAGAATGCAGCTTTAACACATGAAGCATAGACTTCTATACAACCAGAGGAGTCGCCTCCAGAGGAGAAACGCTCATGATTTTTCAAACTTTCAGGCGAACCTGGAGAGGACGTGTCGCTCTCTTGAAGATCAGCTGATGGAGCTGAAAACCAAGAGTGACGAGAACATGCGACAGATTTCTGATCTGACCAATCAGAGGGCTCGTTTTCAAACTGAGAACGGTAACCATGTTGAAATTCATATTATGTAAAAGTGCAGCGCTAGCTTGCAACATCGCTAGCTTGCAACAGCGCTGCTACAGCGCTAGCCTGCTACAGCGCTAGCTTGCTACAGCGCTAGCTTGCAACAGTGGGGAGCAGCTTGTAACCTGAAATTTACGGTTTTATCATTTTTCCGGCTCGTTGTAGCTGAATATTCCAGACAAATGGAGGAGAGAGAGAGTCTGGTCTCCCAGCTGACGAGAGGAAAGCTGGGATTCACGACGCAGGTCGACCAGCTGAAACGCCTCGTCGAGGAGGAAACCAAGGTAATCCAAGATATTCTTGATGTTCTTCTGCTTTTCTTGTCTTTTTCTCTCTTTCTTTTCTTTCTCCTCACGGAGCCTCCTGATTGGTTGTCTTTCACCCTCGACAGGCCAAGAGCGCCCTGGCTCACGTTCTGCAGTCGGCGCGTCACGACTGCGATCTCCTGCGAGAGCAGTACGAGGAGGAGCAGGAGGCCAAGGCCGAGCTGCAGCGCTGCCTGTCCAGAGCCAACAGCGAGGTGGCGCTGTGGAGGAGCCGCTACGAGACGGACGCCATCCAACGCACCGAGGAGCTGGAGGAGGCCAAGTGAGGACTGCTCTTCTTCTTCTTCTTCTTCTTCTTCTTCTTGACGTGTAGCCAGCTAGCTACTGGCTAGCTAGGAACTTGTGAGGAGCTAGCCCTGGCTAACAAAATGTATTGTTTCACTATACATAATATGTACCGTAAAAGTCGGGTTATAAGCCGCGAGTACCTTCGGTGGTTGTTGTTTGCGCTAGCTTCCCGCTGCAGCTAGCTAGTGGGAAGCTAGCAGCAGCTACTGGCTAGCTGGGAGTGGTGACTAAAGGCTTTTACTTTTAGTCTTTTAACAGACGTTTTTAACGCTGGTGGTTCGTCCCGACAGGAGGAAGCTGGCTCAGCGGCTCCAGGAGGCCGAGGAACAAGTGGAGGCGATGAACTCAAAGTGCGCCTCGCTGGAGAAAAGCAAGCAGAGGCTGCAGAGCGAGATGGAGGAGCTGATGGTGGACGTGGGACGGTCCAACAGCGCCGCCGCCGGCCTGGACAAGAAGCAGAGGAACTTCGACCGGGTATCTGCTCCTCCTACTGACCGCACGGATCACTTCCCATCACACTGTTCTCTAGGTCATGGAAAAACCTGGAAAAGTCATGGAATTTTAAAATACACCCAGATTTCACGACATGTTTGCTTATGAAAATGTGGTTTAAAGTCATGGAAAAGTCATGGAAATTTGGTTTAAAGTCAGGGATATTTTGTTTAAAGTCATGGAAATTTGCTTAAAAGTCTAAATATTTGGTTAAAAGTCAGAGAAATATGGTTTAAAGTCTTGAAACCTGGTTAAAAGTCAAGTATAAGTGGTTAAAAGTCGTGGAAGTCCATTGGTCAGAGTGTGTGTGGACCCTGCCATCCCCCCGTCGTCCTGACATTTCCTCCGTCTTCAGATTCTCGCCGAGTGTCGGCAGAAGTTGGAGGAGACTCAGGCCGAGCTGGAAGGCGCTCAGAAGGAGGCTCGGTCTCAGAGCGCCGAGCTCTTCAAGCTGAAGAACTGCTACGAGGAGGCGCTCGGCCGCCTGGACGCCACGAGGAGGGAGAACAAGAACCTGCAACGTGAGCGGAATAAAAGGATTGAGTTGAAAAAGTAAGATGTATTTTTCTAATTCTTGTCTTTTTCTTAATCGCAGTGGAGATCTCCGACCTGACGGAGCAACTCGGTGAAGGCGGGAAGACGATTCACGAGCTGGAGAAGTTCAAGAAGACCATGAAGACGGAGAAATGCGACATGCAGACGTCGCTGGAGGAATCCGAGGTATATGCGCGACAGCGAACGCATCGCCGGCAAATCCGGCTCAGACTGTGGGGCGCGACCCTCTAGTGGGGCGCAGAGGTATTACAGGCGGGGCTGGAACAGATCGGCCTTTTGGTCGTGGCAGAGGGGCGAGAACATTTTTCTTTCTCCAAAGTCGGACAGATCTCTTCTCATCACACAGTTAGTGGTTATGGAAAACCTGGAAAAATCATTGGGTTTTTAAAATGGTGATTTCCAGGCCTGGAAAAGTCATTGAGTTTAAAGTCATGAAAAAATGGTTTAAAGTCATGAAAAAATGGTTTAAAGTCATGAAAATATGGTTTAAAGTCATGAAAATATGGTTAAAAGTCATGGAAATTTGGTTTAAAGTCATGGAAAAACTTGTTTTTCAAAATAGGTTTGTCACGCCCGGTGGTTGCCTTAAGCAACCCAGTTGTTGCCTTAAACAACCCGGTGGTTGCCGTAATTACCACTTTATTACTTCCTGTCTGAAAGGCCGCCCTGGAGCAGGAGGAGTCCAGGATCCTACGCGGGCAGGTGGAGCTCAGCCAGCTGAAGGCCGAGGCGGACCGGAGGGCGGCCGAGAAGGACGAGCAGCTGGACCAGCTCAGGAGGAGCGGCCGGCGGGCGGCCGAGTGCGTTCAGGCCTCGCTGGACGGCGAGACGCGCAGCAGGAACGACGCGCTGCGCGCCCGGAAGAAGATGGAGGCCGACCTGAGCGACATGGAGCTGCAGCTGGGGCACGCCACCCGGCAGGCGGCCGAGGCCACCAAGCAGCTGAGGAGCGTCCAGGGGCAACTCAAGGTGCGTTCAGGGGCCACTCGAGGTGCGTTCAGGGGCAACTCAAGGTGCGTTCAGGGGCAACTCAAGGTGCGTTCAGGGGCAACTCAAGGTGCGTTCAGGGGCAACTCATGCTAGGTCCAGGGGCAACTCATGCTGGGTCCAGGGGCAACTCATGCTGGGTCCAGGGGCAACTCATGCTGGGTCCAGGGGCAACTCAAGGTGCGTTCAGGGGCAACTCGAGGTGCGTTCAGGCGCCGTGTGGAAGCATTATAACGTCATGTGCTCCAACGCAAAATCTTGTAAAATTACTTTTTTTTTTGGGCCAGAAACTTTCATAAATGCAGTTTGTTTGAGGGAGATTTTTCTTCACACCAAAAAAAAAATCTATATTTGGAGATAATTATTATTTTTACCTCCTGACGTTTGCTCTAGTCCACGTTTACCCAGAGTCCAAAGCGACTTCGTCACCATGGTTGTCATTAAAAGTTCAAACAGCAAATCTTCAGATTCGTGAAGCTGCAACCATTAAACTTTGTGACTTTGTGTTCAGGACGCTCGGCTCCAGCGGGACGAGTCGCTGCGCGGCCAGGACGCCCTGAAGGAGCAGGCGGTGCTGGTGGAGCGCCGGGCGTCGCTCCTGCAGGCCGAGCTGGAGGAGCAGCGAGCCGCCGCGGAGCAGACGGAGCGCAGCCGCAAGGCGGCCGAGCAGGAGCTGATGGACGCCAGCGAGCGCTCGGCCCTCCTGCACTCGCAGGTGGGTTTGTGGACGGTTCTTACACGGCTACGGGAAACCTGCAACAGCCATGGAGTTTTAAAATGGGCACACACCTGGAAAGTCCTTGAAAATGGAAAAGTCATGGTAATATGTTTTGAAGTCATGGAAATTTGGTGAAAAGTCATGAAAATCTGGTAAAAAGTCATAAAAATATGGTTTAAAGTCCTGGAAATTTGGTGAAAAGTCATGAAAATATGGTTAAAAGTCATAAATATTTGTTTTAAAGTCATGGAAATGTGGTTAATGCACAAGGTTCATACACATTTCGACCATGACTTTTCACCAAATTTAAAAGCCATGGAAATTTGGTTAAAAGTCATAAAAAAGTTATTTGGTTAAAGTCAAGAATTGTGGTTAAAAGTTGTTGTTTTTTGTTTAAAAGTCATCAAACTCCATTGATCTACATGTGTAGGAATCCTTTTACACGTGATCAAACTCACCGAAGCAAAACTCAGCATCTGTTTCCATCTTTGTCTGCATCAGAACATCAGTCTCGTGCACACCAGAAAGAAGCTGGAGGCCGACGTCGCTCGTCTTCACTCTGAGATCGAGGAAGCCGTTCAAGAAGCCCGGAACGCCGAGGAGAAGGCCAAGAAAGCCATCAGCGAGGTACGGCTGTCTCCTCGGGGTTCTCACGCCGCTAACGACGTCAAACACTAAGTCTTTATTGCGACACCCCGCAGGCCGCCATGATGGCCGAGGAGCTGAGGAAGGAGCAGGACACCAGCGCTCACCTGGAGAGGATGAGGAAGAACCTGGAGGTGGCCGTGAAGGACCTGCAGCACCGGCTGGACGAGGCCGAAAACGTGGCCCTGAAGGGCGGCAAGAAGCAGCTGCAGAAGATGGAGGCCCGGGTGTGTTCACGCTCCGAGTTTCATCATGAAGATAATAAATATGTGAAATGATTTGGTATTTTTAATGGGCACTAAAATAGGCATGATTGTGGATTAAAGAGGTAGTGTTGGTTCTAGTGCCCCCTGTGGACTAAAGAGGTAGTGTTGGTTCTAGTGCCCCCTGTGGACTAAAGAGGTAGTGTTGGTTCTAGCGCCCCCTGTGGACTAAAGAGGTAGTGTTGGTTCTAGTGCCCCCTGTGGACTAAAGAGGTAGTGTTGGTTCTAGTGCCCCCTGTGGACTAAAGAGGTAGTGTTGGTTCTAGTGCCCCCTGTGGACTAAAGAGGTAGTGTTGGTTCTAGCGCCCCCTGTGGACTAAAGAGGTAGTGTTGGTTCTAGTGCCCCCTGTGGACTAAAGAGGTAGTGTTGGTTCTAGTGCCCCCTGTGGACTAAAGAGGTAGTGTTGGTTCTAGTGCCCCCTGTGGACTAAAGAGGTAGTGTTGGTTCTAGTGCTTCCTGTGGACTAAAGAGGTAGTGTTGGTTATAGTGCCCCCTGTGGACTAAAGAGGTAGTGTTGGTTCTAGTGCCCCCTGTGGACTAAAGACTAAACTAATGTGTATTTCTGTATATTAATTATGCAGCAGTTCAACATGACTTCTTATATAAATCGTCGCTGCTCGCTGTAACAATAACAAGCTCTAAATCACGGAATCGAACCCCCGACTCGTGTCCGTCAGGTCCGTGAGCTGGAGGGCGAGCTGGAGGCGGAGCAGAGGCGCTCGGCGGAGGCCATGAAGGGACTCCGCAAGTACGAGAGGAGACTGAAGGAGCTGGGCTTCCAGGTAAAGAGACAACACGATGACACAACCGCTCCCTCCATGCTAACGTAGACAACACGATGACACAACCGCTCCCTCCATGCTAACGTAGACAACACGATGACACAACCGCTCCCTCCATGCTAACGTAGACAACACGATGACACAACCGCTCCCTCCATGCTAACGTAGACAACACGATGACACAACCGCTCCCTCCATGCTAACGTAGACAACACGATGAGCTTGTCTGCTCTCCTTTCAGTCGGAGGAAGACAAGAAGACGATCCTCCGGCTGCAGGATCTAAACGACAAGCTGCAGAACAAGATGAAGTCCTGCAAGCAGCTCGCTGAGGTCACGGTGAGTGCATCCATCCTTCCATCTATCTATCCATCCATCTATCCATCCTTCCATCCATTCATCCTTCCATCCATCCATCTTTCCATCTATCCATCCACCCATCCATCCATCCATCCATCCATACTTCCATCCATCCATCCATCCATCCATCCATCCATCCATCCATCCATCCATACTTCCATCCATCCATCCTTCCATCCATCTATCCATCCATCCATCTATCCATCCATTCATCTATCCATCTATCCATCCATCCATCCATCCATCCATCCATCTATCCATCCATCCATCCATCCATCCATCCATCCATCCATCCATCCATCCATCCATCCATCCATCCATCCATCCATCCATCCATCCATCCATCCATCCATCCATGCATCCATCCATCCATCCATCCATCCATGCATCCATCCATCCATCCATCCATCCATGCATCCATCCATTCATTCATCTATCCATCCATCCATCCATTCATTCATCTATCCATCCATTCATTCATCTATCCATCTATCCATCCATCCATCCATCCATCCTTCCATCCATCTTTCCATCCATCCATATTTAGCAGTAATATTAATCCAGATATAACAGTAAACAACTGACTGGGATATTTTTACTTCGCGTTTAATACTTTAAGTGCATTTAGCTAATCGATGTGATGTACTTTTACTGAAGTAACGGGACCTTGGAGTATTATTACAGTGCAGTATTAGTACTTTTACTGAAGTAAAGGACCTGAACGGGTTAAACTTTTGCAGGAGGAGCAGTCGAACGTTCAAATCTCTCGGTTCAGGAAGGCCCAGCACGAGCTGGAGGAGGCCGAGGAGAGGGCCGACGTGGCCGAGTGTCTGGCCCACAAGATGCGAGCGAAGAGCCGCGAGATAGGGACGAAGGTGCCGGCTGTCTTTTATTTCATATACACGCAGTAAATATGCTCAAATATAGCTGTTATTAACACCTGTGTGATTGGAAGAAGATAGAAAACCGTAAAAGTTAAGTCGCTACTACCTTCAGTGGGTAGCAAGCTAGCAAGGCTGCTAGCTCCCTGCTGTAGCAAGCTAGCAAGGCTGCTAGCTCCTCGCTGTAGCAAGCTAGCAAGGCTGCTAGCTTCTCGCTGTAGCAAGCTAGCAAGGCTGCTAGCTTCTCGCTGTAGCAAGCTAGTGCTGCTGCTAGCTCCCCACTGTAGCCAGTTAGCGCCGCTGCTAGCTTGCTACAGCGGGGACACCCACCGAAGGTAGTAGCAGCTTGTAACCCGACTTTTACGGTAAATGTTTCTTTTGGCTTCTACATTTAAAAGTCGGTGTTAGAAACCATAAAAATAATTAATATGTTGTGTTTTTAATGGTTTGCAGGCACAGGAAGGACAGTGCGAGTAGCTGAAAGACTTTCACTCTCCAGCGGACTCAGATGAGCACGACAGAAATGTTTTAGAGCAAATTATTTAAAAAAGTAGTTCATAGTTTAAAATATTCACATCACAACGTGTACACTGATCAAAGCGATCATAAAAATGAAGAACTGCCCCTAGCACTTAACTATAATGAATACTAATTGTGTTCTCTACAGGTATATATTTCAGTTATTATGTTTCAGTTGCTGCAGCTTCACTTCAACAATAATTAACTTGATTAAAAGTAACTTGTGTCACAATAAAAACACATTATTTAAATGTAAACATGCTGCATACATCTAAATTAGCACACATGTTAATCATTTACATTTTGTATCCTTTAATTATTCTGGTTAAATTCCTCTTTTTTCAATCTGTCTCATTTTCCAGAACGGTTTCACGTCACGTTTAGTTTCTTGTCTTTGATGTTGTTCATTGTTTTAGAACAATAATAAAAGTTTGTCAAATGAAAGTCATTTGTCTTTTATTCATGCACTGAGCAAGTGAAGGCGCAAGAGAGAAAGTCACAGGATTCATCCTCTGGGGACCACGAACGTTTCTACAAAGTGCTAGCAGCAGCTAGTGCTCCCTGCTTTTGACAGCTAGCGCTGCTGCTAGCTCCCGCCGGTGGTTGTTGGGGAGCTAGCAGGGAGCTAGCAGCAACGCTAGCTGACTACAGCGGTTACTACTACTATTAGCGGTTTATAACGCGACTTTTACGGTAATTTGATTAAATCTGAATATAAAAAACAAAGTTATTAACCCTGAAGTTATTAAGTGTTTTCCTGATGGCCTTTGAGCCTCATCAGTGAATAAATCCAGTGACATAAACATAATGAAGTCATATCGAGGTGATTTATTCTCTCGTTTCTCTCGCCTCCTTTAATCTTTCCTGTCGTTTGAAGTTACGAGTTATTAATTTTAGATCTGGTCTTTCCAGAGAAACGTCAAACTGCTTCTGATCCAAAATGAGAAGAAGAAGAAAGCAGAGTGACATAAATAACCCAGTTCTTTTATTCTTATTATTTTACTGTTAGCACTGCTTTGTGCGGAAGTGACAGAATGAGGAGAAAATATGAGGAAAAAATGATGTTTTTTATTCATTTATTAAAGCATGAAATACTGAGACAAGTACAAATAAACAAGCAATGCTTCATATTTATAACCTCAACTTTACAGGTTATTAATTTAATGATGCATTTATTCATGAATCTAACTGTAGTTGACTTAAAGATAACCATCAAGTTATTCATAAGTATTTCATTTTACATTTGAAGATGAAGTTTATTTACATTTAATGCCCATAAAGTAAAATATGTATTAAAATGTGTGATTAGCTCTATAAATATATTTACATTGACATGTTTAGAAGTGTTTTCCATAAGACGAGAGTCGACCTCATGTTGGAATTATTTATTCATGATACTTATGACATGAAAACTGGTCTCAAGTATTGAGATTAAGACACCAACTCAAGCACAAAGAGAACATCTGGGAACTTGTGTTCATGTCCTTTCCGTCTCTTTGTCTCCTCCTCTCTTCATCCTCCTCTCTTCATCCTCCTCCGTGAGACAGACCTCGTCTGTTGCCTCTCAACATGAGCCTCTCTCTCCTCTCCTCAGCGGGCGAGCAGCAGACAGACATCTTGTTGTGCGTCGGCCTCACACTGCGTCCTTGTGTTCCTGACAAAGACTCATAGAAGCTCTCTCTCTCTCTCTGAGGTCAGAGTCTGTTTCCTCCTGCAGGAGAAGCATCCTGCAGGATGCTCACTGCGTCTTCAGCTCTGGATCATCATGTCAGCCAGTGATCTCTTCTTCTCTCCAGAGGCTCTGCAGCGCGGCAGCATGGTGAGGAAAGCTCATTATCTTGATTATTGACAACTATCATAAGCAAAACTCTGGATAGAAAACTCTCATATTTGAATGTGAGGCTCAGTGTCATAGCACACGTCCACAGTTCAACAGCTGTTTCCTTCATGACTTCATGTCACAGGTTCATCCTGTAGGATCCTCTCTGTTGGACCTCGTCGCTCTATGAAGGTCAAACAGCTGTTTTCAGATGTTTGACCTTTTCATCATGATAAATAATTATGAACTGGATGAAGTTAAAGCGGAAAAGCTTCTTCTGCGAGTCACTTTAGATACGGAGAAATAAATAAATCACACATTTTTAGTTCCAACTTTAGTTCCCTTTTTAGTTCTCTCCATAGTTCCTTAGTTCCCTCACTAGATCCCTCACTAGTTCCCTCATTGGTTCCTTAGTTCCTCAGTTCCCTCCTTAGTTCCCTCACTAGTGACCACATTAGTTCCTTAGTTCCTTCACTAGTTCCCTCACTAGTTCCCTCGTCGCTCCAGGAGAAGTCTTCTGACCCGAGCAGAGCTTCTGGCTTCAGGGTTGCGTTGAGAGGCGGCGCCCCTGAGGATTGTGGGGATTTAGCGGTGATATCTCTCTCACATCAGAGAGCGTTTCCACAGAAGCTGCGACGCCGTTCAGCTTCACGTCTTCTCTCTGCGACTCGATAAAGAGTTTGTCTTTGAGCCGAGGGAACGCTGCTGGAGCAGAGAAGAAGAAGAAGGTTTGTTTTGGGTCCATCACAAGAGATGAAACTGAAGGACTTAAAGCTAAAGAGCGTCACGTCCAAGTGTAGAACATAACTCTGCATACAGGAAGTGGCGTGACATTAAAGGAGGTCACGGGGTCAACGGGTCAGTGATCTGCTCTCTGCAGCCTGAACCCTTCTCTTTCTTCTCTGCACCACCGCTAAGAACCCTCATTCATGCATCGAGCGCTCTCCTTCCTCTATTACTAGTACACTGCAGTACTAGTAAGTAGAGTTTATGTACACTGCAGTACTAGTAAGTAGAGTTTATGTACACTGCAGTACTAGTAAGTAGAGTTTATGTACACTGCAGTACTAGTAAGTAGAGTTTATGTACACTGCAGTACTAGTAAGTAGAGTTTATGTATACTGCAGTACTAGTAAGTAGAGTGTAGGTATACTACTTGAAGTATAATACTGAAGTAGTAACATTCAGAGTACTTGTGTTGGACAGGAGCCGGCGGCCGTGGGCTCTGCGGCGCCCAGAGAGCAGACTGACAGGCGGCCTCTTCCTCCTGGATGGAGGAGCTACACGTCAGCCGAGGGCGTGCGGTACTACGTCAACAGCTGCAGCAAAGGTGAGCGAGCGAGGAATCTGATTGGATGAAAGTCTGTTAAAAGCAGCGCTGAAGGCTGAAGCAGAGCAACAGAGGAAGAAGCAGCTGAGAGGGAAAAATAATCATATTACATGTTGTGTGTTAGTGAAACACGATACAATCATAAAATAGCTTCAACTGAGATTGTGTTTAGGCAGAGAAGCTGAGCAGGCCCTGAAGTCATGCGTTCTATTTATTCACCTTGTACCGAACTCTGTGTGTGTGTGTGTGTGTGTGTGTGTGTGTGTGTGTGTGTGTGTGTGTGTGTGTGTGTTTGAGTTTGCTCATCCTGCCGTTGGGCCTTCGCCGCTGTGAACTCTGAGATCTCATTATCATTCCTCACCGCCGTCGTGTCTCAGCGCTCCATTCATGTGGACACAGGCCCGCGGATTGGATCCACTTTAATCTGATTACCCTGAACGCATCGCGCTGCAGAGTCTCAGCTGCCTGCAGGCGAGGCGCAGGGCAGCAAGCGCCCACGCTGGAGTCTGGAAAGGTGTGTTAGTGCAGCCGACCTCTCGCAAACAGCTGCTCCTGTGTGTGTGTGTGTGTGTGTGTGTGTGTGTGTGTGTGTGTGTGTGTGTGTGTGTGTGTGTGTCTTACACTTGATTTGGGAGTGGATCCAGTGGGGATAAAACACTCCCACAGGACCGACGAAAGGCTGCATCAACAACATCTCTGGCAGTGAATCCACTTTGGCTCACAACACACACACACACACACACACACACACACACACACACACACACACACACACACACACACACACACACACAGACTGAGCAGGAAGAAGAAAAAACAGAAATACCACCTAGAAGCTATTTTTAAATCCAGCAGCAGATGCTGCAGCAGTCTCTTTTTATTTTGTTGCAGTTTGTTGTTGTTGTTGTTGTTGTTGTTGTTGTTGTTGTTTTGTGTCTGAACAAAGCTTCAAAAGAGAGACTGTGTGTGTGTGTGTGTGTGTGTGTGTGTGTGTGTGTGTGTGTGTGTCATAGAGATGCCAACAGTGTTTATTAGAGAGCTGTTGTTTTTGTCATTTAATGGAGTTGAAGCACGTTTGAGGATCAGTGGAATCGTCCACGTCATCCCTCTGTGGCTGTAAACGTGTCGGTGGGATTTGGAGCGATGAGTAAAACATAATTAGCAGAAGGATTTGAGGCTTTAAAAATGTGTAATTGTGTATGAAGAGACATTTGCTGTAATTTGTGAGCAATAAGTATCATAAAAGTCGAGTTACAAGCCGCTACTACCTTCAGTGGATGTCCCTGCTGCGGCCAGCTAGCTCCCGGCTAGCTCCCTGCTAGCTCCCTGCCAGCTCCCTGCCAGCTCCCTGCCAGCTCCCTGCCAGCTCCCTGCCAGCTCCCTGCCAGCTCCCTGCTAGCTCCCTGCTAGCTCCCTGCTAGCTCCCTGCTAGCTCCCAGACAACCACCGAAGGTAGCGGGACCAGCCCCAGCTCGACGCCAGACTCAGGAAGTATCAGCAACAGCAGCGGGGAGCTAGCAGCAGAGCTAGCTGGCTACAGCGGGGAGCTAGCTTCAAGATGGCGGCGCCGTGTAGCTAACGCTACATCGCTCTCTGCTCCGGCAAACACTTGTTTGCCGCTATGTTAACGCTCTGCTTGTCATATGTTCCTCCTTTTAATTCAAAATGGTTTCAAATGTCCTCGATTCTTCACTTTCATGAGAAAGTTGAGCACTTTTTTTTTAGAGCAAATTTTTTTTGAGAGCAAATTTTTTTCAGGAGAGCAATTTTTTTTGGGAGCAAATTTTTTTCGAGCAAATTTTTTTTATGAGCAAAATTTTTTCGGAGAGCTAATTTTTTTTTTGGGAGCAAATTTTTTGAGAGCAATTTTTTTTTTGAGACCATTTTTTTTAAAGATTTTTTTTTTGAGCAATTTCTTTATTTTTGGCTCTGCTTGTCATATATTCGTCCTTTCAATTCAAAATGGTTTCAAATGTCCTCGATTCTTCACTTTCATCTTCACATTTGGACGTTCGTGCTCTGAGTTTGCGCGTAAAGGACCGACAAAGTAAACGGCGTTCAGCCTGTGGCAGCGTAGAGGACTTCCTGCTCACTGACTGGAATGATCACTTTGTGTGATAGACGACTGCAACACAGGAGAGGAGCTGGATCATGCAGCAGGTTACACACCTGACCAGACGCTGAGTCATTTCTGAGCAAAGTTTACTGTGACTTTACCTGAAGGTTAACCTTCCCTTTGTGTTAGCTTTCTGTTAGCATCTCTGAATGCTCTTATGAATCCATTCAAGTACTTTTTATTATTCCGTCTGTTTATTTAATTGTATTCTTCTTCTTTACTGTTTTTAGTACTGTTTTAGTGGTGGTAGTGGCAGTAGTTATAGTGGTGGTAGTGGTAGTAGTGGTGGTATCTTGTGTATTTATATTACTTGATTTGTATTTACTGTGTGTGTTTTTGTGCGTTTGGAGCTGACGTTGTGTGAACATTGTGGTGCATTCTCTCTCGTTCAGCTGCTGTTGTTTGTCTCCTCTCAGAAACAACATGGCGGCGTCCCTCCTCGACGGCCGACGCCCCGCTGAGACCGCCGGCGCCGCCGAGCGCCTCGCCGCATGGTAAGGCCGAGGCCTTCGTCCTCTGATTCGCACCGACACCTAGAAAGACTAGAAAGACTAGACGGCGGCGCAGGAAGCCGTCTCAGGAACATCCTGAAACCAGATTCCTTCAGCTGACACACATCTTTCCAAGAGACTTGGAGACGTTTCCTCTCAAGATATTCAGATTTCTGTAACAAAAGCTTTGACTAATCGCTCCTCCGTCGCGGCCCGTGTTATCTGGAGCCTCCCCGCTGGAGGAAATCCTCCATTTTCTTAATGACTTGGCTTATTAAGCCTCGTGGCTGCCAGCGCTCCTCCCTATCGACGCCTCGCCACGGAGCAGATGGTGCTGCTCTTGCTGCTGGCACGCCGCCAAACGTTTGAGAGGAAGAAAAGCAGGCGGCTGCAGGGAGCTCATGTCACCGATCAAGCAGACAAAGTGTGCTCCTCCTCCTCCTCCTCCTCCTCAGAGAGGAGTGTGATGAAGGCCAGGTGTAAAGGTGAGCATCTCCTCCAACCTCTGGACAGGAAACCGGGGGTTTGCCCACCTGGACCCGTGTAGAGACGACATGTTCCTGTCTGCGAGTCGCTGTTTTAAAGTCGAGTCAGCAAAATGTTGGATTTGGTTTTCCCGTAATAACAATATAGAATAATCCTATTTGTTGGTTTCACCCTACGAATCAGGATGAAGTGGGTCGACGCTCCTCTGCAGCATGAATCTACTTTCTTTGTCATCTCCAAGTCTTTGCTCTCAATTCCAAAAGTTGCGCTAAAAAAAAAAAAAGCTCTCAAAAAAATTATAGCAAAACTAAAAAGTGCTCTCAAAAGAAATTCTCTCAAAAACAGAAAATTTTCTCTCAAAAAAAAAACCCTGCGCTCTCAATCCCAAAAGTTATAGGTTGAGTTTTTTTGCGAGAATTTTTTGTTTTTAGAGAACTTTTCTTGGAGAGAATTTTTTTTTTGAGACCAATTTTTTTATTTTTTTTTTAGAGCAAATTTTTTTTTTTTTTTTTTTTTGAGAGCAAATTATTTTTTGAGAGATTGTTTTTGTAGGGAATTTTTTTGAGAATTTTTTTTTTTTGAAAGCAAATTATTTTTTTGAGAGCAAATTTTTTTAGAGCAGTTTTTTTTTGAGAAT
Organism: Clinocottus analis; assembly: GCF_023055335.1. Classification (NCBI taxonomy): domain Eukaryota; kingdom Metazoa; phylum Chordata; class Actinopteri; order Perciformes; family Cottidae; genus Clinocottus; species Clinocottus analis. Next base: position 17,952,216 of record NW_027175887.1, read on the forward strand.
TTCTTTTTTTTTGGGAGCAAATTCTTTTTGGAGAGCAAATAATTTTTTGATGACCAATTTTTTTGGGGAGCATTTTTTTAGAGTTTTTTTTTTAGAGCATTTTTTTGGAGATTTCTTTTTGAGCTAATTTTTTTTTAGAGAAAAGCTCTCAGCTTGCTCTTGAGAGAAAGCTGAAGAACTGAATCTCGATTTTTGGAAATTCTTCATATCTCCTGTGAAAACATAACTTTACTCAAGTGGATGAATTGTTTTAGGGATGGAAATTGGTTCACACAAAAGCAGTGGAATATATGAATAAACTTGTAGGTGCATGTACATAAATGTCTAAAAGTAAATGTTGTAATATAATTTCTTGAGCAGAAGTGTTGTTGAACGATGGCTTCAGACTGCAGAACGAGCTTCATGAGGTGTGCAAATGAAACATTAGGCGGGACAGTCATCGTTATTTTCGGCCCGGTTCACTCGGTCATCGGCCGAGCCGCCTCGGGGTCTCGCTCATGAATCAGCGGCCGCGCTGAAGCATCAGCGGCCTCAAGAGGAGCTTTACCCCCTCGGGACCCGGCTCACAACCACAGTCCTTCCATGTGTTGATGTTCAAGGATCTGAGAGGAGAACGCACTGCAAACTGGGAAATATTGCCCTTAAAATCAGCCTTTTAAACGTGACAATAGTCCTAATATTCGGTTGAACCACAGAGTCACGTCTTCTGTCTTTTTCCTCTCGTTTGTGTGACGTCATCGACACAAAGTGAGTCTCCCAATAATCTGTAAATCTTCGTCTTTCAGCTAACGGATGCCGCGGCGGTACGAAGGCCGCGGACGTCGCCCTGAGGAGCCGACAGGTGAGCGCATTGAATGCATCGCGCTGTAAAATTACAAATTACTGTTACCTCTGGGTTTGAAACGGGGACCGAACAGCTGTTCATGTGTGTTGTACTGTTGAGTCATCCGTCCTCTACCTCCTTCTGGTACTTCCTCTCGTCCTAATTACTCCCACCGCCTGAGGCGTTTCTCCCTTATTACACCAAAACACATTGATTTTTGGGGATTTGCTGAAACGACCCGGCGTCTTCTCCAGAGGACGCAACATGCTGATACACATATTTTTCCAGCTCCATGCAGAGAACACCAGCTCTCTCCTGTTGACTATTAACATATTAACATATTAACATATTAACATATCTCGCCTCCTGTTGCTGCGCCGGCCCGCGGCGAGTCGAGGCTTTTTCAAAATGTCGCCCGTCTTACGGGGCCAGAGGCCGGCGGCTGAGATCTGGTGCCTGTCGATCACCATCGCCGTCACACTGGAGGAAACGTTCATTTTTTAAGGTCTTTATCTGCCGGTAGACGACGTCCCATCGCGTAGCGACGAAGCCGTTTCCTCTCTTTCAGGGTTTTCATGAAATGAATCAACGGCACCAAATATAAGTTTCATATCCAGCTTCTCCAGTCTGAAGAAATCTGTTTTCTAAATACCGTAAAAGTCGGGTTACAAGCCGCTACTGCCTCCGCTAGCTGTCCCGGCTGTAGCAAGCTAGCGCTGCTGCTAGCTCTCCGCTATAGTAAGATAGAGCTGCTGCTAGCTCTCCGCTATAGTTACCTCGTGCTGCTGCTATCTCTCTGCTATAGTTAGCTAGCGCTGCTGCTAGCTCTCCGCTATAGTTACCTCGTGCTGCTGCTAGCTCTCTGCAATAGTTAGCTAGAGCTGCTGCTAGCTCCCCGCTGTAGCAAGCTAGCGCTGCTGCTAGCTCCCCACTGCTGCTCTTGCTACTGCCCGCGGCGGACGTCGATCCGGGCTGGTCCCGCTACCTTCTGTGTTTGTTGGGGAGCTAGCAGGGAGCTAGCAGCAGCACTAGCAGCAGCGCTAGCTGGCTACAGCGGGGAGCTAGCAGGGACACGCAGCGAAGGCAGTAGCGTGTTATGACCCGACCTTCACGCTAGCTTATTTGAATACCTTGGTTGGTTCAAACGCTGGTCAGACAGCTAGCGATGTCGTCGCCTCGGAGTCTGGGAACTTTTTTAAAATGGATTTCTCCCAATATTTCATATTAGCTAAAGCGGATTTCCTCCTCATCAAAGCCGCGGCGCAGCGCTCTCTCTCTCCGCTCAGAGTCTGGACTCGGTTTCAAAAGCCTGACAGCCGGGCCGCCGCGATGGAGCCGGGCCAACATGGCGCCGACGTGCCAGAACGCCACGTGACCGATTCCCGAGTCGCACGAGGGCGAAGCGAAGCCTCGGTCACACGGGAGCGCGTCGCCGGGCGGACAGGTGGCGCCGGACGGGCGCTCCAGATTCAGGAGGCGAGTTAGTCCGGTTTTATTTTGGAAAAAGCCGAAACGGCCGAGATCAGGACACCTGGACGAGCGAACGCTGCCAGAGCGCCGGCGCCATGTTCTGTGCTGCGAAGGTGAGGAAGAGGAGGAGGAGGAGGAGGAGGGGCTGTTGTTCTGGCTGTGAGCATGTTGTTGTTGTTGTTGTTGTTGTTGTTGTGACCAGGTGGAGGGAGACGGTGGACACGTGTTCATCTGCTGCATCGCACACATTTACAACCACAGTGTTGTGTAGTGTGTGTACACAGACGCACAACCGGAGAGGCTTTGTCTCATTGGCTGCCTGCCACCCCTCCTCCTCCTCCTCCTCCTCCTCTTCCTCCTCCTCCTCCTCCTCCTCCTCCTCCTCCTCCCCCTCCTCTTCCTCTTGCTCCTCCCCCTCCCCCTCCTCCTGCTCCTCCTCGTTCTCCTCATCCCCCTTCTCCTCCTCCTGCTCCTTCTCGTCCTCTTCCTCCTCCCCCTCCTCCTCCTTCTCCTCGTCCTCCTCCTCCTCCTCTTCCTCCTCCCCCTCCTCCTCCTCCTCCTCCTCCTCCTCCTCTTCATCCTCCTCCTCCTCCTCCTCCAGTTTCCCAATCGTAATGATCCTTTTTTAAAGACCATCATTTACCCATTTCCATCAAACCAACCCCCATCACGTCTCCACCTCCACCACTTCCTCCCTCCTCCCTCCCTCCTCCCTCTCTCCTCCCTCTTCCCTCTCTCCTCCCTCTCTCCTCCCTCCTCCCTCTCTCCTCCCTCCTCTCTCCTCCTCCCACACTCTCTTCATCT